>NW_028288564.1:2322299-2635758 GCF_059628265.1 Tinamus guttatus | reverse complement strand
TTTAGGAAATACAGGTGCTCAAGTGCCATCAAAAACCTGCTGGCCATTTCTGCCTCTTGGCCTATAAATCTGGTTGTCCCTGCTTTCCCCAGCGTAAAAGCAAATAACAGAAGTTGAAACAAGTGCTGCAGGATGCCTGCAGGAAGATGGACCATCACGCTGTCTATCGTCATACACGCGGCTACCCTTACATTAGGAACCTTTGCCAACTACAGCCATTATGCAAATGAATGCACACATTATTTCAAACACTCTGCCTCAATGTTGATTAATTAAAATAACCAGAGTGGTACAATTTCAGCTACGACGATGCCACGTTTCCTACCTCACAACTGTACAGACAGTCTCAGCACGCGAGCACTCTGCTCCGGGATCTCAGAGAGCTTTGAGGAAACACGGGATCCAACCCTGGCAGAGGCCAAGTCATGTGCAGGGACTGACAGCTAAGGAAACAGAGATACAGGTGCGTGGGACGTGTGTAAGGTCACCCCCAAAACCCATCTGGGAAGCCTGTACAAAGGCATCCTCCTAAACACAGACTGCAGCTCACTGCCAACGCCTTGCCAGTCCCTACATGGGTCTCATTAGCAGAGAAGCCACCCTGCTCAACAAGAATGGGCCCATCTCCATCGGATGGATTCTCCAGAGCATTTCCTTATGGACTTAAAAAAATAAATCTCAGCCATGGCATTACAAAATGAAGCACTTCTTGCCATTTAAGGAAGCCCAAAATGTTATGGTTTAATTTCAATTAACTGCGGTACCTCATACGATAACACTGAAGTAATTTTGATGGTAAAAAATGAAATCTTAGGTATAAAAGACCTTGCTACAAAATTTTCCATGGAAGTCAGGAAAAGATGCTTGCACTATTTTCCCTTAGGATGGTTTGGGAGCACAGCCTTGGAGAGCCTGAGCAACTGAGGTTGCAATATACAGAATAAATGATCACACGGCGCTGCTGCCAGCAAGGGACTGTCAGGCACCACAAATCCCTCCTGTCAGAGCATGTGATGCCAATGGGAACCTCCAGGTGGCATTTCAGCCTAGTTTTTTTTCTCTGGAATTTAACTGCATATGTATATATTAGCCACATTTTTGGGCAGAAAAGATCTCTTTTCCCTCCCATGCATCCTCTTCACTCCCCAAAAGACAGTCCTATAAACTTCTATTTATATCCCTTTTTCTCATTTCCCTCATTCTTTGAGAAAATACCATAAAATAGCAGGTTTTCTTACACCAGACTGCTTTCTGGCATCTTACACGGATCTCAGAAGAACACTGATTTTTTCCATGTCACATTACACCTCTAAATTACCAGCTTTTTAAAATGCTAAGCGGCTATGTAATGACCACAGTTACAGGTGGGGCAAGCAGCTCTGCCTATTATTAAGGGTGTTTGGTATTTTCTGTTGTAATTGCATACTTTCAGAGAGTCATAATTTTCCCAATTGTTACCCAAATTGGACAAAACTCTCTATTTCAGTTCACTATATGAGGTTGAGGGTCCCGCACGCAGTCCAAGTTGTTTCATCACTTCTGGGAATGACACGAGGGTGTTTTTGCAGTGCTAACAGATCTGCGATGAGGGCTTCCACAAACTGCTCTTGGCCTCCAAACTCTGCAGGAAAGACAGGGTTTGTGGTCCAGCTGGTCTGTCAAGGATGCTTTTCCTTTAAAGAACTACCCACTCTTCGCCAGGTTAAAATCTTTCAAAACATCCCAAAATGTCACATCCTTATTAGAGATTTGCAGGATCACTGAGGGTTAAATCTCTGTTGATTCATGCTCCAGAGTATCCTAGCTCCTACAGAACCTCTGAGGATGCTTTTTTCTTCTTTTCCCAGCAATGAGTCCTCTCCTCTCTTCCTCTCAGTGCCTCCACCGATGCTGCCCTTCCCTGGGGCGGGCTGTGATGGCATCCCCGGTTGGGTGCATTTGCTGAACCAAAGGATGAAGCTCTTGACACAGGCATAGAGAAGATGAGCACCACAGTGGGATGACAGGGCAAGGAAGAGGGATGGGGAAAGCAGCCTGAGGACAGCCTGGGAGCTGGCCTGGGGAAGGTCCTCAGTGCTCAAGGCTGCGAGCAGTATCCGCAAGGCCAGGGGACTGCGTTTCCCTGAGAAGAGAAACGTCAGGATGTTGGAGAGTGAGGGAATGCAAGGCAGGGGGTGGAGGGAGGTTGATCCTGGATGAATTAAGGGAGAAAGACTGGGAGCTAAGGAAAAAATGGGACTAGGGTGAAAATTGGAAGAACCAACACAAGGTACAAACATGACTGCAGAGGGGAAAATTGTGCTGAGCTATGACTGGCAGTATGAAGGGCCTCAGTGGGAGAGAGCCTGGGGCTGGACACAGCACCCCATGGGGCAGAGGGTGGCACTGGGGCTGAGGGGAGAAGGGTCTCCAGCAGCATTCCGCCAAAGAGGGCTGGAAATGGGTCAGAACTCACCGTTCCTCTGCTGTGACCCGTGAAACCTGGTGTCCTGTGACTTACTGTGCTTGCCCTCATCACCAAATGAAATGCTGCTCCCAGCCAGCCATCCCTTGGCTACAACCACTGACATCTGCAAGGTGGAGCTAAGAATTCCCAAATTCAAATATAGGTTAAATGAGGGGATTTCTGGTTTCATTCCTTTAAAAAAAGCAAAATATAGATGCATAAAGACATCCACCACCTTAAATAAACACAAATGTTTCACAGTCATACATCTGAGATGAAGAAACAGGCAACTAATATTAGCTGCACTTTTGCTTGAACACATAGAGTCTTTCATTACAGGATCACCCACTATTTTTCCCACTGAACCCATGCCTAAGTCAGTACACAAAATGGTCCTGCTCTGGGCATGAGTGAAGGTTCTCACACGGAAGAGATTTGTGTCTGCCAGCGTCACCATCTTTTGCAGGGCTTGGAAGATACCTAGGGACTGACTCCAGAGAAACTCACTGCATGGCACAGGTGAACGCTGTGCTGGGAAAGTGCATTCCCTGCCTCCTCCAGCTGCAAAGCCTGACCCAGGGCAAGTTACTTCAGCAGCACTTTCCACAGAGCGAGGCTCCTCCCGTGCACTCGTGCTAGGTGTGCAGGAATCGGTTGTCTGGTCTACACTTTTCATGCAGAGATAGACGTTGAACGGCATTCATCAGAACTGAGCAGTAACTATGGAAGGGCTGGGCCCCAGCCTGGACACAGAGCGAAAAAACAAAGTACTGAATATTTGCTTCCCAGAGTGCATACGTGCATCCAGGGCACTGGTGGAGCCAGAGAGACTTAAGAAAATAGAGACACAATGAAGAAAATTAGGACTGCAGGGCCAGCCTTCAACCTGGACACATTTTGTCTTCAGAGTGCTTGGTTTTGGAAGCTGAATGCAAGTTTCTGTTTGTAAAAGTATTCTAAGGATGCAAGTATTTCAGGCAGAACAAACAGGACACTTGTGTGTTAGGGATGCCAACCTACTTTTGTGTGGGGACAGCACATCAGTGAAAATAAAGCATGTAGCCCACTCTCTTACTCGTCAGTGGAGCTCTATTTCACTATCCCCTCATTGACAGATTGCAGAGACCTGCAAAGCTCCTTTACACACCAAGAGCGAAAAGCTGCTTTACCACTTTCCATATTACCGTGTCTGAATCAGCAGCCTTAGACGAACAGATCTCAGTGGGATCTTTCTGCCCTTCTGCTGGAAATACTGCAGGATTCAGTTTCTGAGGTGGTTATTTCTAGTCTCTCAATTAGGTATTCCCAAACAGAGAATCACTTAACCACGTGCTTGCATGTCACTGTTCAGGCAGAACATGCTCCTGGGGGTCATTCCTCCAGCATCACTTTCCAGGAATGAAAAAGCCCTTTCTTTGCTTTCCCTTTTAGCAAAGAAGATACATGTACAGGGCGAGATTGAAGCCAATGGCGGTGAAGGGCAATGGGCTCGAGCGCTTCCTTGAGGAGGGAGCTCAGTTTCTAACATGGCAGTGATTTGCAGAAAGAGCCCATGACAGCTCATGAAGGGGTGTAAGGTGCAAGGCCCCCGCGCCGTTCTCACTCTACAGCACTGTGGTGATCACAGTTTGCTTGAGGGCCCCATGAAAACCCTGCAGAGACTGCACTGATGCGCCAGGCTATAACTGCTTCATCAGGATAGAACACGGCAGAATTAGTGCCAGTTACTATAAAGGGGTCACCAATGCGTGACACGTTTTACTCAGGCTTGCCTCTGGCACGGTGCCAGCCAGCCAGGGGACGTGACTCGTGCCCAGGCAGGCACCCTCTGCAGCGCTCCCGCTCTGCCGAAGGCACCCGCACGTTTTCCCGAGGGAGGCAGCCAGGCAAGCGTCCTGCCGTGGTGCTGTTAAGCAGCGTGTGCCCCCCTGCTCCGTGCACACAGCAGCCTGCGGGCACCGGCCCTGTGCGCTGCAGGGCACCACGGAGCAGGAGCGCCCGGCCAGGCCCTGTTTCTTGCACCAACAGGAGCTGGAAAAGAGTGTGAGAAGCACGAGCAGCCTGCTGGGGTGTTCACTCAGCGGCAGCCCAAAGTGACAGGAGCAGCACTGGGGAACTTCCCCACGCCGCTGCTCAGACTCAGCGAGCGGCTGAGGAAGGTGCCTTTCCAAAGCACCCTGAAGGCAGAGACGGATGCCGGCCACCCCGGCAAGCAGGGGAAGCATCCGGCCTAACAGGAGAGCTGGGACTAGCTTCCAGCCATCCTAAAGGGAACAGGTTCTGGAGGAAGTTCTAGAAATGTGAAGCATGGTAAGGTAAAATAATTGTTTTCCTTGCTCTCCTGAGCCTTTGAGAAAGTGAGGCTCAATTTGCCTTCCTTTCTGCCGGCTGCCGTCCCCAGGACGGCCTATGCTGCACAGCAGTAGAATAGGTAATTTTTCTGTGCAATTGCAAGCACGAAGCTGCAAGCAATTAGAGCCTTTTAACACACCCCTGCCGTAGCGAGGGGCACAAGGGCTAGGTTCTGATCAGCAGCCTGCACGTGGCGAGGCCTGGAGCTGCAAGCCAGCCTCTATGGGAGAAGTAGCGAGGCTCTACCGCCTGCATGAGCCTCATTTCAGATGCTGTAAATATTAAGGAATGTGCTACTTCTTCCAACCTTTCAGTGCTCTGTCTCTATGTGCACAGATGGGCGTTGGGAGACAGAAAGCCAAGTACAGCTAAGTGCACTGAAATGCTCTGCAGCTTTTTAAAATTTCAGCCAGCATCTGAATCTGTTTATCTAACCTTTTTTTTTTTTTTTTTCCTCCTCTCCCTTTTCTTTTTCACAGAATTGCTCCTACTGTGCAGATGAAATGCCCCAAAATGCAAACAAGCAAAATATGGAGCTGAGAGATGTTGAATGCAAGTTCCTCCATTGCCAGATGTGAAAAGAACAAGCGGGTTGAAAACTGTAATTTGTTTTAAAAAAAATATAATTTGGTACTTCTGAGCAATTTGACAATTTAATGAGCACAGATGGATGTGGGATGAATTTCTAAGAGACAAGTGTTTAACGTATCTGCTCAGATTATTCCAGGACTAAGCATTATCCTTCCTAGTGCATGAAGGTAATTAATATTTCCCATTATGGGCATAAAAAGCCCGTATGATCAGCTAAGGCATGCAGATACACCAGTGATATGGAAGTTAATTCATAAATCAATTAGAGAATCTTGCCTGCTGTGTATAATTAAGGTTACTTCAATTATAGCTTATTTTCAGATTTAAGATTCAGGAACCAAAATGCTTAAAATGAGGCTAAGTTCCTTACCACTGTACACTGCAGTTGACAATATTTACGGTTACAGAAGTCTACGTGTCTTTACTCATGACTCCAGCAACGCTGAGCACCAATCCGTGTCTCTCCAGCCCTATCCTGCCTCCCTTCAGCCACTTAATACTGTCATTAGTTAAATGTTTCACTGCCAGGGTCACCCTGAGTTGAACTGAGACATTTGCAGACTAGGTGAAGAGCGCTGCCGTATTAAGAGTGTCCAGACTCCTCTGCAGTGAGTGAGGCTTCCAAAGCGATGCCGGAGCTGCCAGCTCCAGAGGTACCAGGGGTTGCCTTTTGGGGTTTCTCTTCATGGTTACATTTAACTAACGGTGCAGTCTTCTGCTGATTTAGTTACACTGGAGCTATATCTAGTTTATATTGATTTAGCTTTTCCTATGGCATTAATCTAAACTGATGTAGACCAAATTAAGTGTGCAATTGGTTTTTCACTCTTTTTATTAAATTGCTTTTTCATGGATTCTAAGGATAAGAGACTGCTGCGATGGTCTGTTCTTGCTGTCTGTGTCACGCTGCTGGAGGACTTGCCTGCATTTATTTCTGTGCCAAGTCTAATAGCTGCGCTTGAACTACAGCCCCACTTTTAGAGAAACATCAAATCTATACTAATAGTCCCATCTCTGTCCTTCCTGCGGTCCCTCATGGACTGTTACCAAGTGTTCCTAAACCATCTCTTTCAACAGGTGTAACAAACTGAGTTTCTTCTTTCCCTCACTAAAAGAATATTGCTTTTAATCTTCCATGCTTCTTATGGCATTTCTCTGAGCCCACTCCATTTTGCCTAAATTTGTCTTTTCTGCAGCAAACTGTTACTCCAAATGCTGTTTACCAACACAATGAAGTAGCTCTGTACCAATGAGTCTACTCTCTTTATCATCTCCCTCCCACTCTAGTCATCTGTGCTTGCACCAGCAGAGATTTTATGTTGGACAGTGGGGGTCCAAGGCCCAGCTCTTTTTGGGCTACACATCACACACTGTCATGCGCCAGTGATTCCTATTCCGTAATTACATTTGAAGCCAAGAAGTGAATCAGTTTTATATTGACTTAATACAGTATGTCAATTTTGTAGTTTACTCAAAAAATCACGTTGCATTAACAAGCCAGGTGCCTTAGAAAATGTAAATATATTACAGGGTTCGTTTTACCTTCCCAACCATATTTCAGCTTGCATTCAACAAAACATCATGTGCAAGGTATGACCTGTCCTCTGGTATTTCTTGTTAGGCCCCACATTAGCTGTTCCACCCCCTGAGTGGGTTCAGGGTCAGACTGACTTGCCCAACTCATTTCATTTATTCCCTTTCATACATTCAAACAAGAACAGCTTCTCTCAAAACTCTGGGACTTAAAACTGTTTCAAAATTGTTTAACAAATCAACTCCAGAGAGTTCCCTTGATTGCTCTTCGAAAAATCGTTGTTTGTTTTTTTGTTTTGTTTTCCAAAAGCCATGTCCCCTTAGCGGGCACTGCTTACCATCCACCTTAGACACCTTTTCCTGTGGGAAGCATTGCGATAGCATCATGCCTATAGCATCAACAGCAACAATATGGCTATGACCTAGCTCTTTTTAGCACTACTATCCCTAGTCAGTTCTCTCTTTGTCAGTTTATCCCCCCGCCCCAACCGTTTCTTTTTTTTTCCTTTTTGGTAATGCTATCCTGCTTTCTTTGGGTTTGCAAAATCACTTATTCTAAGGTACAGAGCCCTGTACCTTACGAACCCTGTAATATATTTACATTTTCTAAGGCACCTGGCTTGTTAATGCAACGTGATTTTTTTTAAGGTTAGAATGAACAGCAGCATCCTCGGTACGTTCCTCTCTATAAACAAGATGTTTTTTAATAACAGTTCCCAGAGGATGGCTCTAGCTGGGAGTCTCCTAAGCAGGAATCTCAAGCAGGCCCTGGTAATGCAGAGCAAGGGCCTTGATGAGCAAACACGTCTCCCCGCTGTCCCCAGGCAGGGAGCCCCGCGTGGCTGCTCTGTGAGCTCCCCGGAGCACAGAGATCTCATTTTTCCCAGGAGCAGCCCCTGCTGCCCCCACTGCCAGCAGTGCTGTTCGCTTGCTTGCAAAAGGGCCCGAGCTCCCTCGCCACACGCGACAGCAGAGCAGGCCCCGTGCAGGCCAAGGGCCCAGCTCGTGCCTTTCCTCCCCGTGCTGCCCTGGGGGCAGCCGACCAACAGGGACGGGGACGCGGCGCTTACCTTTCCCGGGGCAAGGGCTTCGGCTCCGGCCGGATAGCTGCCATGGAGGAGAGGGGCTGCCGGGCAGGAGAAGGGATGGAAAAATTCAAATCCAAGGAGCCCGTTTTCCTGTGCAGAGGCTCCAGGCCCATGGCTCCCTGCATTTCGCTCTCGATGGGGCACGAGCCGGCCCTGCCGTGGCTGGAGAGGGAGGAGAGCTCTGGTCCCACCGCCCCTTGCAGGGTGCCTTCGAGGGCTGCCTGCGCGTCGTGCGTGGGCGACACGGACGGCGGCGAGCGGGGCTTCTTCTTCGTCGACGCCCCTGCCAGCAGTTTCAGCAGCCCACTCTTCTTCTCTTTCTGGAAAGCAACCACAGGACACACAGAGAGTGAGTGGACACCCTGGTTCCCTCCGCTTTGCTGCGGGAAGGTCTCGCTGCCCATGGCGGGGGACCTCCGGAACGGCCTTGGCTCCGGCATGGGATCTGAGCCTTGCTGTTGAGGCCCCGCTCACGGTCCCTGTCTCGCTCAGCAGCCCTCCATCCTGCGGCTGGGCCTACTCCCATCTCCCTCCCCTGCGGGGGTGACTTCTCCTGCTGTGCCAGTGCCAGGAGAGCATCATCTCCGTGTTTGAACAAAATTCACGATCACCAAGTACAGCGTCAGCCTATAGGAAACGTCAACATTTTAAAATGTTTTTTGGCTACAGACAAATGAAAACAAAATAAAGTCCTCTTTCAAATAATGCAAAAAAAAAAAAAGGGAAAAAAGATCAAGTTTTGTTGATGGAGGAATGTATTCAATTTTACATACCCTAAAATGCTGTGAAAATTCTACTACATGTCTACCTTACATACACGCTTAATTGCAGAGTGTTTTCTCCTTTAGCTAGGAGGTTTTGGGGTTTTTAGGTGGAGTGTTGTGTGCAGCAACTGGCCGTTTTCTGGAACGTGCTCCACAGTGTGAAGCGTGAGTTGCAACCAGGATAACCTCAATGCCGTGCATTAGATTTTCCATCTTTTAACCACATGATAAGTTTTGCAAAAAGTCTGTTAGATATCTTTTTCTTCTATCAGAAGTTCAAACCATTACCCAAAACTATATTGAGAGACTCAAGGCTGTGAAGTTTAGCTGTATTTGATAATTTGTTCTATAATGGGATCCCAGGGGGAAAAAGATCCAGCAACTGCAATACTTATGGGCCAGAAACAACCTATCTGTCTTCCAGCAGAAACACTCCTTGGAAATTCAAGCCAGCAGTTTATTTATTCTGTGTAGACAAAATGTCCTGTGTAAGGTTTAAAATGATGCTATTTTATGTGCCGATTACTGAAGTCATTTCTCAAAGCAGCTTTAAAGAGGAGGAGAAAGACTACAATAAGCTGAATATAAGTGTTTGGAAGATATTCAGACTTACTGTAAGCCAGCAAGAGAACTTAGGGAGCAGAGACATGAGATATTCCAAGTTCTCCTGTTGGCTCTCTTTAGCTGCCATAGACTCATGAGAGAGCTGGGACATGTTAAGCCATGAAAAAGAAAAACTGAAGCACAGCCTTATTACAGAGACAATGTCCACTGATTTTTAAAGAGTGGAGCCTGAGCTCAGCTTCCAGACGCCGGGCTCCTGCACATTGCAGGTCCCAGCCATATGCTCTGTTTAAAGGACATTTGTCATTTATGAGTTACTACACAGATTAATGGATCTCTGCTGCCAGGATGATGCTCATCCAAGCAGAATCCATGGAAGCCAAGGGAGACCAGCCATACGGCACCATCAGGCCGAAATTCCCTAAATTAGTTCCTGTGGAAACAACAGACGAGCAGAGCCAGCCTCTCCAGCAAACCTCTTCTTTCCCTGATGGAAAGCGAGCCTTGTGAGCACGGTGCTAGGTACTAGGAATTCACCGAAAGAAACACCTTTGGTGTCTCCCTCACTCCTCAGTTCAGAGATATTGCTGCTGTCATCATTACATTGGATTGTAAAGCTCTGCACGAAAACACACAGAATCACAGAATGGTTGAGTTGGAAGGGACCTCAAGAGATCAGCTAGGCCAACCCCACTGCAAAACTGCTTTCCCTGTGGCGGGTGGGTGAAAACACCGACCCGAAGGCTGCCAGCCCCCGGCGTCCCCAGTGCCGAAGGTCGGCGATGAGGGCGCCCGGTGCGGCCGGCCCCGGGGACGCGACTGCTGTGCCGCAGGGAGCACTTCGCGGCGCCTTAATTGGCAGCTTGGCATGTGCAAAGCAGCCGTGTGAACTAAAGCCCTGTGTAATGAACAATTAATATTCCTAGGTGGTAGCAGCCTTTCTAATTTTTGCTTCTAATTTAAATACCTTGGCAAGTGCTCTTTAGAAAAACCCTTGTATGTCTTAGACCATTAAAAGCAGAGAAGCAAAATCTTTGGATAGAGGGAAATACATACATTCGCATCCATTTGTATATTAAAGAGCAGCTGAGTCTGTCAGTCATTCAATTTTGATTATAAAAACAACAGCTTCAACCCTACAAGGTTACTCAGAGCATAAATTTCTACACTCAAGCTACTATCTGTCAGATAATAGAAAGCTATAACGAAAATACTAATGTACCCTTTGTTCTGTTCTGACAAAAGGAAAAACCATAAAGAAGAGATTTTCGGTCTCTGTTTAGTCAACTGGGCATTTTACAAAACTTCCAAGATTAAAATCTGTGTTCCCTAAAGGAACAAGATGCCTTCTACTGCAATTACTGAGCCTAGACCTGCTAGTCAAAACCAGAGAGTCCCATTCTTCCCATTATGGCCTCGGGTAAGATATTTGGAGGTGAGCTGATACTAAACAGTTTGGGGGCCTGGGTGCATCCACCTTTCTCTCCCTCTGACCAGGTCTGGCAAACACTCTCCGTCTCTTCCGGTGCTCCGTGGCCGCTTCTCCGAGCGCTTCCAGCCGAACGAAGGGTGCTGGGAGCTGATGACCAAGCGCCGCGTCTGACATGAGGGACACGCTGGGCTTGGGCCTCCTGCGATCAGCAGCCCAACCTCACCGGCCTCCTCCTGCGTCTCTGAAAACGGGACTAAGTTAAAGCTCCTCCTAGTCCTTGGGGGGATGCGTTAATGTTTCAAAGCTGAACTTTTTTCTGAGAGAAACCAGTCTTTTCTTTTTCCATGGTTTTAGTATTACCAAAAAAAAAAAAAAAGTACTCTTTGGAATGGAGTTTTAGAATGCAGTCCCAGCAATGATTTATAGCAAACGTCCAAGTATTATGAATTCATTTAATATTTCGTGTAATAGCAGCCATCCTTCACAATAAATTAATTTAATATTTATGTGGCTGTCCAAGACAGCCCTTTCTGCAGCAGTTTCGCTGTAAATCAACTAAGCATTATTTAATGGGCATAAATGCCATAGGAGAATACACACTGGCCAGTTACAGGCTCTCTGGGCTTTGAAAGGGGCGAAAAATTTCCAGAGGCCGTGCCTGACGGCTCTCAGGGATGAAGGAAAAGGAAGTTTCCTTTTGCGTCCACAGGCCACCGACGCACTGTTTTCTAGGAAATCGGTAATCTCCTAGAACAGCTGTGCAATTATTGCGTGTTCTTTGTCTGGTAGCTACATTTTCAGCCGCCTGCAGACTGTGTTTGACGTCTCTGCCTCCGGAAGCTGCCAAGGTCAGGGCCCGGCACCGGTGCTGATGGATGGATTCGCAGCGCTGACACTGACAGCGCTCCTGCCGGCTCGCACCGCGGCCGCGCGTTTAACTGCATTTAAACCATCACCTTTATGGGGCACGGACTGCACACCAGGACCTTCATACTCAAAGCTTAGAAACCATTAATTTCAGAAGCATCAATACTTGGAGGAAAAAAAAAAGGGGGGACATCACGGGATCTCCGTGGGACTCAGTCCCAGGTGGCGCATGGGTGGGATGTGCCACCTTTCTGTGCCCTGAGCCGCTCTCGCGGGCAGCTGGCACGGGGCAGGTGCACGTTGCCATCGTCGTGTCACTGCAGGAACGGTCTGAGAAGTGAACAGAGACGAGCTTAAAAACTCACGCAGGACTAGATCAACACTGAAGCCTCTGATATGTAAATGTTGAAATATTTTGCTTCACAGTAATTGGGGCTGATTCTTCCCCTCATTAATAACCCCACTTGAAGATAATAACCAGCTCCTCTCTCAGCTTTAGAGATGAGATGAGCACAGAAGGCAGCTACTTGGCTGATGCCTGAGTGATAACCAAGTCTCCTGTCTGCAGGGCAATAACCATGCCATAATCCGAATACCAATTACACATATCGACTATATTAATACAGATCATTCCCCTCCTCCAACCTCCTCCCCCCCCCCCGCTTTTTTTTTGGTAACCTAATACAGATAATTCTGGTTTATTTTTCTTCATCTGCTGCCTCTAATACTTCATTTCCTACCTATCCAGACTCATTAAATAAATGAGGAAACTTTATTGCAGCTGATAGAAAACCTGGCTCCAGCCATAGAGATGAGGTAATTTTTCATGTAAGCAGCAGTTAGAGCAATAGATAAGAAAGCCAGAGGGGAAAAAAAGGTTTCATTTGAAAACACAGAAAAAAATAGCAAAGCCATATAAATGTTGCACTGAGCCCTGAAGAACAAATGAGGAATTCATCTATCAGTCAGTACTCCCAAACTACCAACTCTGCTGCATGTTTAAGCTGGTCAGTGCTTGATTCAGCAAAACTAAGTGTCTGGAGATTAGTCCCTTTATACTCTCCTTCCAGTTTGGCTCTAGATGATGGACATTTAGAGTAGAAGGCAAATGGTACTTGATTATGTCTTGTAGGGAAAAAAGTTTTCTGTGTTTTAAAACCTGTGTACAATTACTTGAGATTTTTTATATATGTATATGTATATATAAACACAAAACCACCAGCATTGTCTCAAACTGATTTCTCTGGATATAAATTTATCATTTGCAGTTTGTCACCATTTCTGATGAGGCATAGGTGATGTGCTGATCAAGACAGAACAGTAATTATTCTCCATAATTACTACATAATTATTTCTAATTTTAGGAAAGGACTAGTTCTGTATCATACACTGAATGGAAATACTTGCCAAAGATATAATTTTTAGTGGAGGCAGCTGCTCCTGGTCAAAAGTCTACTATTATAATCTGAATATGCAAGTTAAATAACAGGGGAAGAAAAGGATTTTAGACTCATAATATCATTGGGTTTCAAATCCCAGTGACAGCAACTTAAATACATAAATGCACAAACATGTTAGATTTATGGTCACTGATTTTAAAAATAATTAATATTAAAGTCAGTAGAAAATAAATAAAATGTCTTGAAGTTAGACCTGTCCTAGACAATTCAAATATTTTGGAAGCAAAACTGAAAAGAGGGAATGGTGCTCAGGTCCCAGTTCAGCAGAGCACACAGGCACTTAAACACGTGTTCTTGTTGAACGGGGGTGGATGCAGGGCTCTGGAGATGAGTAGAAGAGATAAGGGGGAACTCTAGAAATATATTTGAATATTGAACTTACATGGAATATTGGATCTTTCAAATACGGGAACAAAGTTAAAGGCTAAATCACAGGGAAAAAAGAAAACTCAAACCAAAAAAAGCTGACTTAGAAGTAGAGAGTCTCTGCTCTTGGCAAGTTTCCTACAGCAGGTTGCATTTTCAATAGACACAAAAGGCAAAACTGCCAGCACACTAAAACTCTTACTGGCAAATGGAGGGCAGGTGACTTGCGACACTGCTGTGCTCTTGCTCTGCTTGATGCAAGGAGAACCTGATGGACTGCCAGTTTATATTTTACCATTTTTCCTGGGCTGGTATGTAGGAAATGGATGGCTATGAAAGATATAGAAACTTTTAAGAAATTCAACTTACTGCAGATCAGTGACCTTTTTTCAGTGGGAAAAGCTAAAACAGACCATTGTAAAACTTAAAATTTTCCAATACCCTGATAAAGGCAGCGACAAAGTGAAGTGTGACAGCAGCAGCAAATAGATGAGGAAAACATGTTTCCAATGAAGTCAATGGCAACATCTTTACTTCTTTCCAAGTAACCAGCATCTTTAGAAGTCCAAGCTGATAAACTCTATGTGCTTTATTCCATTATTTTTAGAAGGAAAATCTGGCACCCATGTGGGAGGGGGCATATGCTGCATGGAAGCAGGTAACTTCCTCGCCGTGGCAAAAGCAAGACCTGAGCCCCCCTTCCCTGCTGGCTAACTCAGACACAGGATTTTGTGACTCCAACCTCCTATACATCTAATTCTACCCCCAGGTTCCCTGGGACTTGTGAATTCCACTATGCAGCAAGAGACTTAAAGGGAATAAACCTCAGTACTCACAAAAGCCAGTGTCCACTGCGAAGCTGGCCCAAATGCCAATGTCAGAAAAAAAATACCTAACCCTACAAGGTACAACTTGCCTACAAGGGCAAGTTGAACACTGGGAATTGTTAGAAAAGGCCTGGAGAATGAGGCAGAAAACATCTGTAGAAAAAACACTGCTGCGGAAAGACTTTTCTTCCCGCTCTCTCCAATGCTACTTTCTGTTCTGTCCCCTGGAAACTGATGCTGCAGGACTAGAGAAAGGCGAGTGAGCAGCAGCAGGACACGCAGAGGAGCTGGACCCCTCCGTACCACGGAGACCGATGCCAGCCCTGCAGCACCACGGGCTGGCAGGAGACACGAGAGCAGCTATAAAACCCTTCACTGAGCAGGGAAAGTCACTTGGGAACAGGTTGGTTATTTCTCACAATAGAGGAATTAGGGGAAACCTAATGAGATTATCAGGCGAATGGTTGAGAGCGAAGAAAGAAAATAGGAAGCACTTTTTCACAGAGCACATAATTAAGCAGAGACTAACCGCACACAGTAGTGGGGAAGCCAAAAGTACAACTGGGTTCAAAGGGGGATTAGACAAATTAATGGGGAAGAGATCTAAGAAGGGCTATTAAAGTGATGGTAGGGAGCCAACCCCTGCTTCAGGAAGTCCCAATCAGTAAATGAAACAGCATTTACAATATTACACAGGGTGCCTCCAGCTTGCTACAAAGACCTCATAAAAGTTGTGAGAACGATTGCTATGAAGACGAATTTAGCAATTTGGGCAAGAGCAGGCCAGGGCCGAGAAGGATTCCTCCCAAAAGCAGTGGTGACGGTGCCACCCCTGGCCTGGCATCGCGCTGCCGTTCACAGGCACCGGCTGGCGTGGGGGTCTCCGCATGGTGCTGCGCTCACCAGCAGCGCCTTGCAGAAACACCTCAGCCTGAAGCCCAGGAACGTTTAAACCCCTCCCTTTTTTGATATTTGATATAAACCCACACGTGAATAAATGATTTAAGCAAGTATGCTAGACCGATGGTCCTTCCCTGAGAACTTAAACAAAACAGAAGGACAGAGCATGAGCAGCATGTCTTTGAAAGTTTAGGGGGAGTAAAGATTCATATATTTGAACTAGAGAACCTAACATCAGAGCTTCACTGCCAGCATAGGATTCTGAATGAGAGAAAGATGCATAAATACATTAAACGTGAGAAAAACTGCTAAGAATTAGTGCTTTTAAATATCAGATTATTTAGGTTGACTGGTTAGCTTGCTGCTAAGGAAGAGAATAAGATTTATTGGGCATGGGTAGCACTGGGAGCAACACTCCTGTTTTGCAGAAAGCCAGAGCAAGCTTGCTCATTGCACACTTCAATGAAGGAGAAGCAACAACAGTATTGGGGATGTGGATTGACATACACTAATCTTATACATAGTTAGCTCTGGCTCTCCCTGTTCCCAAGGGATGGATTTCACTTCAGAAGCAAACAGCTAAAACGGCTTGGTATTGCTTTGTAATCTTATTAAATGGCGGATAACAGACCTATGTTTTTAGAGGAAGCAGAAACATGTGGGGAAAAAGGTTTGCACTTGTGGAGGTCATCTTGTCCCTTACGGCTGATGCACCTATTCTTGCTTGGCTGACATTGCTGCAGCAGCTGTGACACCTCAGGCTGCAATTTCAGCAGCCCCAGAAAGCTAAACAGCATCGGCCTCATCGTCTCAGGCGATGGAAAACTGCCCATGGAAAATTCAGGAATCACAGGAGGTATAGTCTCTCAAAATCAATTCCCCATGCAAAACAAAAAAGACTGTCTACAGACAATGAAAAAATGCCAGAATTTGCTTGTCTTGGACACTGAAATATATTATAATGAAATAATTTCTCCAAGCAGTTCATCAGTTCATAAACAATGCACTTAATTAGAGACTGAGGAGTAAGCTGAGACTAACAAAACTAAGCAAACGCTCATGGTCGGTGACCTAGAGGGGACAGGAGCAGAAGCTCCTACTGTTCAGGCACTATATTTCAGAAAACTGGCCACAGTTCACGTCACTGCTGGGCCACCCTGCTTGGGTGAGGGGCAGGAATGAGGGGGCCCCCCTGGTTCTTATGAGATCTAACACTGCAGTAGCAGCAGAGCCTTGGCCTGACCAAAGCCTTGAGCATGAATCATCTTCCTCCATCTGGCAGCGGTCCTACAGTTTCAGCAGCTCCTGCCACATCAAATTTGAGCATCCAAAAAACCTGTTCTTAGCGTGTTTCACATCAAAAATACCAATCCTGCCCCCAATCCCTCCTGCCCTTGTAAGAGCATGTACTCAAACAAGACAAGTGATACTTTACTAGCATCAAGGAGAGACATAGCAACTTGCACAGCCTGCCAGCTTCCCTTCTCCAAGTAAAGAGAAGCTCAACCTCGCACAGCCCGTGGGACTACAGGGAATCACAGGTGCTCTGTATCCATGGATATTGCAGGCCTCGCTGCACCTGACCGCACAGCACAGGGACGGATGTGCTGGCCATAGCACGGAGGTGCCATCAAGTCTTTGTGTGCGGGAGCTCTGCACTCTCCTCTTGCAAGCTCTGCTGTCAGCAGCGCTACAGACATCTTCAATTCTGCTACGTTTCCAAGCAAAGGCCTGTGAAATACTCCTGGGACACACTGAGGTGGCTTAGGTCCTTTTGTTTTCTAGGGACCAATTTATCAGCTCTTAATAACAAAGGGAAGGGAAAGGAAGGGAGGAGGGAAGGAAGGAAGGAAAGAGGAAGGAAAAAGAAAAGAGGGGAAAAGAAAAGGAGAGGAGGAAAGGAAAGGAAAGGAAAGGAAAGGAAAGGAAAGGAAAGGAAAGGAAAGGAAAGGAAAGGGAAAGGAAAGGAAAGGAAAGGAAAGGAAAGGAAAGGAAAGGAAAGGAAAGGAAAGGAAAGGAAAGGAAAGGAAAGGAAAGGAAAGGAAAGGAAAGGAAAGGAAAGGAAAGGAAAGGAAAAGAAGAGAAGAGAAGAGAAGAGAAGAGAAGAGAAGAGAAGAGAAGAGAAGAGAAGAGAAGAGAAGAGAAGAGAAGAGAAGAGAAGAGAAGAGAAGAGAAGAGAAGAGAAGAGAAGAGAAAAGAGAAAAGAAAGAATACCAGAATCATCTTAAAGAATTGCAAAATAAGCGGTTGTCAATGTCAGAGGAATGCCAAGGCATGTGCATGACAATTTCTTGGATAAAGTAATGGCTTTCCAAATGTCACAACACTTGGGTCGTAATTATTATTAAGGACTCAGTTTTGCAATAGCAAAAGACTTGCTAGAAGCTGCTTAAGACCTGGCAGAATTTGTAGCAAGAGCATCATCTCTACAGCAATAATCGGATTTCACCTTTTCTTCCTTGCTTATCTTTTTGTTATTTAAAAATAAAAATGGAGCCAGCAAAGACCATTTGCTAAAAAGCAGAACGCTTATATAAAAGTTAGGTCCCTTCAGGAGAATAAAGTTTTCCTTTCTAAAACAGATGAGCAAGAATAATCACCAACTAAAAAAAAAAAAAAAAAAAAAAAACCAGAAGGTTGCTAAACCAAAGTGAATAGAAAATGTTTAAGCAGGAGAGGGAGGTCAGCACCACTGTGGCTTTTTCCCCTTTTCCACTAGCCCTGTTCATTTTACAGTGCAATCTTCTCTCTCCATTCTACCTTCTCCTTCCTTGTTTGTTCTATCCACTTTTTCTTCCCTGACATATGAGCTGGAGGTATGACCATATGATCAAGTGCACTGATGCACTGAGTTGCACTGATTTCACAACCTACGACCTGTCACGTGCACCACCTAAACCAGCATTGTCCATTTTCTTGGTCCGCTCCAACAGCCAGGCAAAACGTGCAGGCTCAAACGCCACGCTGAAGCTCATTTGAGGATGCCCAAGAAGATGCTTCACGTCAAAACTGGCCTAGGACAACTTCGGTCACGTAGCCAGTGAGTGGCATCTCGCACGGGTTTTGCACAGACTCACGCCTGGAGCCTCAGGAGCTCTCTGGATACCGATGGCTCATTTGTTGAGTATAGGGAGTATGAGGTGCTACCGCCACACAAATAATTAACAACAAGAATTCAGTGTATTCCTCACTGGTTCTCCGGGAGGTGATTGACACAGAAAAGGTCAGTGTGGCCTGAAAAGGAAAGTGGATTTTGATAAAGCATAATAGCCAAAACATTTGGTATTTCAGCAAAATTCTAACAACAAAAAAATGCTATTAGCAATAACAACAAAAATGTCTGTTTTAACACACAAGAAGTCTAAGCCTCAAACGCCTCTGTGAAGATGTTGGTCACAAACACTCCATATCTGAAAATGATGGAAACTGCAAGAAGATATGATCACTACTGCACTGGAGCAGAAATGACAGCTTAGTCGTAACAGTCTGTCTCCAAGCCTGCCTACACCAGATAAAGATGAAAACCCTTTTACACACTCAGATAACGACACGAGATTTCCTCTGGACCCCAGTGGTCGATCGACTGATGTTCTTTGCAGGCAGACTGACAGGTTTCCTATTTTAATTTTAGTAAAATACCATAGCTAAACACTGACATAGAATCTTTTCATCTTCAGTTTGATTGTGCTTGATTGGAAGGTGTCTGCCTACGAAGATTAAAGAGAATTAGTGGACCATCAGTTAAGCCATCTCGACTCTGTTCAAACTCCTGTGCTGTGATTACTATTTTTGCATGTGACAATCTTCTCACAGCAGATCAGGCAGTATGAGCAGTATCTTTTGCAAGTTTGCTCTTTTGACTTCCTCCTGCTAGGACAGAGCTGTGTGCATTGGAGGGGTTCCTCCTTGTCTCTCATGTCCTCTCTTTTGTAACCCCAGCATGCACACCAGCACTCAAGCTGCAGACAGACAGCCAGGGGCTACCAGTTGTTTTGTGATGTGTTCCTGATAATGATTTTCTGTCAAACTGGGAGGACGTTTCAAGTTGGTTCCAGCAGGGCTTGCATCAGGCTCCATGCTATTCAATCTTAGCAAAATTAGCTGGTGGATGCTCCAGCTTGCTCACTAAAACCTGGAGCTGACCTGAGAGGACTGGATCCATGAGCACTCAGGTGCTAGGATTAGAATTCGGAGGGATTTTCTTAAATTGGAGAAATGCTCCCAAATCAGCATGGCGAAATCTGCCAAGAGAAGCCTGGGAATGAGAAATCAAATGCACAGATGCAAAATGAGGAGTGATTGGCCCGCTAGCATTTCAGCTAGGGGGCACGTGGGACTCACAATGGATCACAAACTGGGCATGAGTCAGGATGTAGTTGCAGAAAAGGCAAAATTCATGCTGAAAAATATTAACAAGCATCTCATATGTAAACCATGGAATGTACTAACTGCCACTAACAAGGCCTCAGCTGAACTCCATTTCTGGGAGCAGTGGTTCTCTAAGAGGCCAGCAGACTGAAGACTACCCAGAGGAGAGCTGAAACTATACACAGAGTCCTAAAAATACTAACTGTGAAGAAAGTCCAGCCTGGGAACCAGGCTTAGTTGTGCTGAAAGAAGTGAAGTCTGGAAGGCAGAGAACTTCATTAGCTTTCTAACACGAGGAAGGTTATTAGAAGGAGAAAGCTGATCGATTAGCTGTTCACTCTGTTCATCTGGAGCAGGACATGAGAAGCAGGATTCACTCGTAAGCACACAACATTCAAGAGGGACAAGAGGGAATTTTTTTAGCCCCAGGGGCATGAAAAGACTGGAACAGATTGCCCAGGACAGTTGTGGAAAACTATCTTCTTTGAACAATTCTAAGAAATGTTAGACGAGCCTCAATGGTGGGAAGTTGGCACACATCTGATTTCCTCACAGCTGGTGAACAGAGGTCCTCCTGGGCCTACAGACTATGATCCTTCAGCGCTCTGTGCCACGTACCTTGCTGGCCAGCAGCATCTCTTTTGGCCACTTGCACCTAAGCCTGCCAACTGAGAGTGTCTGGCTTAGACATAAAACCTGTCCAGAAGAAGATTTAAAGTTGCAAAATCAGTTCTGCCTTTTATGTCCTGATCAAAGCCTGGGTTATATGTTTCCCTTGCCACAGCAGGCACGATAGACTCTCCCTCCCCGTTCCCCCTACTCTTCCATCTCAAAACTTAAGATACGAAGAATAACATGACGGTGTGCAGGAGGGAATAGAGATTTCTGAAGTCATCAAAAAAAAAGACTGCTAGATCCATTTTTAAATATACCAGTTCTGAACTGCTCTGAACTATTCATATACTATACTCTTCTCACGAATTGGGACTAAAAACTATAGTACAGGAAATTTACTTTACTGCAAAATAAATTGGCCATGGATTCACATTAAATTCCTTCTCCAGTCCCCAGGGCACCTGGTGATGAGGCCCAATGCCAGGCTGCTGCTCAGGCTCAGTGCAGGCAGCTCTGAGCGAAGATGAGTATATTGGGTTCTTTATGCTTCCTTTAAAGAAACAGATCAGTGAGTACGAACCAAGTAAAATATATGCAAAAAATGCAAAGCGACAGGTGAGTTCTGTTTTTATAATTAACTGTTTTTTAAAAGGTTGAATGGTTGGCAACCTTTATTAATTAATTACTGGCAGACATCAGTTGTAGTGCCAGAAAAGCAATTTTTTATATGATACACTTTCTGAATTCCTGAGAATAATCTTTTCTCCAGAGGGCATTTTGAGAGCATTATGCTTTAGACTTTCTTTAGAGACAAGCACTGACTCCATGTTTTGACTTGGTCTGAATGGAATTACTAGATGCTCAAGACATCAGACAAAAAAACAGAAAAGACCACTTGCATGTAAAGTCACTTTGCCATTTGGCAAAGCGAAAGCTGAGGGCTTGTGAATCTTCCTGCTACCTCTACAAAATGAAGAACAAGCAAAAATGTACAAAATAAGGTGAGTATCACTCTGCTATAACTTGGTTGTGCCCTCTGGTAACAGGATAAGAACAGCAACATGCAGCAGATAGCTGTTGTCCATTTTGAAGTGCTGTTCCTGCAATTCTGGTTTTTACCTTTTGACAGAAATTGCCTTTTCATTTAGTTTATGTAATTCTTCTCACAGAGCTTACAGAAGTGGTTCTGCAGTGACCCTAGATGTTTTAATACAGCTATTATGAGTAACCATGGAGCAAAGCAAGGAAAAATATCAATATCCACACAACTGAAAAGCACAGACACTGAAAAGTTGATTATAGCCAATTTTCACAGAACACCTCAAACTTTGTCTCCATAAAACAACTGTATTGGCACTTGAGATACTTGTTGTATCTCAGTTAACAATCTGTGCTGCCTCTTGGCTGTTTAAGACTTACTGGCATGTGAGTTTATAGTTGGAAATCCACTAAGCAAAGCAAATGAGCCCTGGGCACAACGCACACGAGTCCTGGGAGGCCAAGATGCCACCCGCTGACACATTCCAAGTGTTTTCCAGAGCTGTGGTGCTTCCAAGGTGTCCAACTTGTCAGCGTGCTGGGGTGAAACCAGGCTGCGTATCGTCCTGTCCGCGGGGACGGGGCAGCCAGTGCCTCCCCTTGACACCGTCGCAGTGCCTACATTTCTTTGGGCTAATAAACTAATAAACCGAATTTCATCCTGAAGCTAACGCGCTCTCCATCCACACTTCCCTGGGATCTGCCTCCCCTCAGGGCCACGGGAAGCGGCACAGAACCACTTGCAGTGGTGCCAGAGATCTCCGCTGCGGACTCCTCAGAAATGCTCCGGCAGCATTACGAGGCAGACAGACAGAGGAGGGGGAGAGGAAGAGCTTTCAGAGACTGCTTGGCAGCAAAGCCAATGCTTGAAATATCTGTGGGGAGTTTGAAAGCATTTCCTAACATCAAAAATGTTAAGAAGAAAAAGAAATTTTGATCAATGGCTTATTGCCCTTGATCTAAGCAAAAGAATCCTAGCCAGTCAGAAATAGCAGAAATCTGTTTTATTGTAAAGCTGAAGTTTTCTATGTTTTGACAGCTGGGGCTCATGCTTTTGGCTAGGTTATTTGCCAGCCTTAAAATATTCATCAGTGAGTTGCCAAGTTTTTGTCCTTTCAAATTAAACTCTAATGATGAAGGAAAAGGTGCTGGAGAGGTTTTAAGCATGAGTTCTCTGCCCTAAAACAGAACTTTGTGGCCTGAACTCACATGACCAGAAAAAGAGGTTTCTACTCCCTGGCCAAGTTTCTGGTGAATCACTTGCTGGTCACAGAGCCAAGACTTGCCTTCTGGAGCATGGGAAGCAGTGGATCATTTGTGCAGAACACAGTCCTCCTCCTTTTGTTGAAAGGAAATGGATTAACAGTATGTATTCTGCACAGAATTCCTTAGAGAACTGGACTGAAATATTCCAAATTAAAGAACTCTTACTGATGAACAAACTGGAACACATATGAAACAGAAAAGTCAAATATGGCTCTGAAAATGATTTGTGAAATGTTGGCGTTGTTGGCTTCAGGATCAACTCAGGCATCCTACAGAGTAAATGAGCAAATTATCTTCACAAAATTTATTCTTTATCTCTTGGATGCAAACCTTTATGTTACTATCTCAATTACTTCTTCTTAATGCTATCTGCATTTTTATGCAGTTATTCTAAGAATTCAAACCAGACTCTTCTGCTCTTGTGCAATTTGTTTATTTTTATTTCTTGCTCTGCTTTCATTTAGTCAGTTGGTTGTTATCATTCCATTTCATACCAATACAACTTAGGAGGCTGCCTCAGGTGAACCAGTTGCAATATGAAAGGTATTAAATCATTTCATATCTCCTAGGAGGATGGAATTCCTTTCCCAAAACTTCAGAGCTAGTCATTGGGCTTTGCATCTAAAATATCTTCTATTTTCATCAACTCTGTCCTCAGCTTCCTTTATTTGTCTCATGGTGACCAGTATTTTTGTCATGACATTTCATGTGAAATGTCATATCATTTCATGTACCAAGTCCTTATAAGTGCTCAGCACTTTACTTTTGAGACTGATCTTCCATTTTCTGGATAAGGAATTCAATTTCTTTAGTAGATATGAAGTGATAACAAACCCTTTCACTCAGGGACAAGCTAATATGAGAAAAAGTTGCAACACAAAGGTTAAAACTTAGTAAATGAAAAATGAAGGTGCACTACCTTGCAGAATAAGGTCTTTTAGAAAGTTTCATTTCTACTAACTTATAGCTTCAGCAAAGAGTTTTAATATAAAACCAAGCCAAAGAGCATCTCACAGTTTACAGAGCTAGATTTTCAAAGGGACTTTGATCTAGCCTCCAAAGCTGTGTAACGCCAGGCTGGGCTGCTGAGCAGGCGAGGTCTATGGCAAGGGACACTGCCTGGAGGGTTCAGGCTGCAAAACAGAGGAAGGCAGAGAAAAGCACTGGCAGAAAGGGGAAGCAGTGGAGGGGGAAGTCTGCCTGGTCATGTCTATAGTGGGATATATTAAAAAAAAGGCCAGGATTTAGCATCAAACGTGGCTCTGCATCCATTATTCACTGTGGTTTTGGCCCATGGCAGCTAACACTCTCCCAGGGCAATGCATGGGCGCAGTCTGGGCCACCCAACGTACCCAGACTGTTCCCGTCAGGAGTCTGGATGCGTCACCTTCTCCTGGGTGGAGAAGAAAGCAGGGATGCGTGGATGCAAGTCATGGAGCGGCATTTGCCTACAGGGCCACAGGACAGGCCTTGGCTTCTTCTATCTTGTAACGTAGTCCTCACACCAGGATCGTGCCAAACACACTGTATCACTGGAAGAAGGATGCCATTTTGGGCAGAATGACCAATACGTGGGAAAGTGAGTGATAGTGGCGAGAACACAGAACAGACAGATGATGACTGATTCAGTCCTCACATGCAAAACTTCTGGTGAACGTTCAAAGTCCTTTTTTTGAAGGTGTGACTTTTGCTACTTTTGCATCAGTAAACAGCATCACAATATATTTTCCCATTTGCTTGTTCAGTTCTTCTACAATTCCAGGAATACAGTTACGAATGTAAAAGCTACAAATAGATTTTTTTTTTTTCTCAGTACACTTATAAAAAGCATTTAAATTTATGTTGCTGATTTTCAAATCTTCCTATATGATCTGGCTATGTACAATGGAAAAGAGCTGGTGTACTTGGGTGACAAGTTAGTGGCTTGCTGACTAGAGCAAGCTCTTTATTTTCTTTTTTTTCTCTTTAGCAGAAATTGTGCCAGACATTTTGGAGGAATTTAATCAAAATTCTCATCAAAAGCCAAATGAGTGGATTTTAAAGAAAGTTTAATTACAGTGGTCAAACCACCCAGTGCGATTTGCTTGATTTGATTAACGTAATGAGGAGCACATTTAATGAGAAACGCATTAATTTATTCCAACAAGTGGTTTTATCAGAGGTATTAAGCACCAGTCCAGATTATGTACAGCAGAAACTATTATAGAAAAAATGGACTGAGGTCAAGATAGTAGTCACGCCATAATTACATGCTCTCAGCTGTAATCTACCAGTTGAACCTGAGCAGTGCTCATCATGATTGAAAAATAGGGTCCCCTTTTAAAACAGCCCCACTAACCACAGGGTTTTGCTTCCATTCCACTGCTAAGATATCTATCCCATTCTTTCAGATGTTTGGAAGATTCAGGAACAGGTATTGTATTCTCCGAGTTTCAGATGATAACACATGGAGATAATATTAGCAAATGGTGAACCTGTAGCTCAGAGAACCCCTGAAACCATCCCTATCCTTAAAGGAAACAGCATTCCCTATTTGCTTTCTCTTCTAGCCCCCTCCTGTCCCTGTGATGTTTTAGGGACACTCCTGAATATTACCTTGGGAAGTGACTTATGGGGGCAGTATTATTTTTCTTTGGAGAAAGGAAACTTCCTTTTTGGAAGAGAAATAAAAATGGCTTAAAAAGGTAAGTATTTGGGAACACTCTACGCTTTTTTTCTGTTCAAACGCTTTCTTTAGCTAAATGTCAGCACCTCCATTCCAGCTTTCCCCTTTCACATTCCCTTTCTGTGGGTTTTATATAGCACCCTTCACCTTAACTTTCCCCATTGGGACGCTTTCTCTACTGCCTCCTGCTATACCTTCTGCAGCAACTAATGCCCACATCTCTCCTAGGCTGCCCTTATCATGTTACTTCTTTGACTTTTGCCATGCTTTCTTGTTTTTATTCTCTTTCTAGCTTGTTATTACTGCGGTGCCGGCTCTACCTCTGTGTGAGCTGCGTTTCCTGCTGCTTTGGACCGAGTTAGTGTAGCACTGCAGTGGCTTTGATTTTCAAGCACTCTACTTCTAAGCCTGCTTGGCTGCCCGAGCCCTTTTCAAGCATTGCTGCATGGTGGACTTGAGCACTATCAATCACTCAGTCTCTCATCAACTACCACCAGTAGCTGGCAATGGAGAACAGCTTTGAAACTATTCCTAACTGAGTAGGAGACTCGTCAGGACGCTGAGAAGCTGAGCAAAAGCCCAGTTGCAGACAGGATCCTCCTGGGATAGGTGCAGGAAAAGTGAAAACTGGTGCCAAGGCCAAATTTTGCCTCCTGGTGTCTCCAGAATAAATCAGTAGGAATTTGACAGTCAAAGCCTTTTATTAGGATGAATGAAAATACGAATGTAAGTGCCAAGGTTTACCTGCCAGTTTGGGAGTTCTGATCAAGACCTTCACAAAATAAGTTAAAGAAGAGAACTAGAGATGACCAAAACAAAACAAACAAACAAACAAAATACAAAAAAGAAAAAAAAAACAGACCTAAGGATTTATTTGCTATTTTAATAGAAGATGAGCAAGAAAACCATTCCCTCTGAGCTGAAAATCACAACTCCTGGGGTTATTTCTGCCACTTGTATTTAAACCATAACAGAACATGAGGAAAAATTGGAATCAGAGTCCTGTCATTTTAGAGAAGTCATGAATGTGCCTGTACCTGGCTGTTGCACACCAAAAAACACCCTTCTGATACATCATTGGAATCTAAGACAATTACACAGAGAAAAGCATGAGCAATGGCTACCTCATCAAAACACTCAGTAGAGCTGTTCCCAAGGAAAAAGTGATCCATTTTGGAACAAACTACTCATATAACATAGAGAGTCTCACTACAGCAGCTGCCCCTTGATGTCACATTTGGTATCCTTGAGTGGAATCTAGATAGCAAATCATAAAACATAAATTATTAGAGGATCATATTTTACAATACTTTTTCCCACTATCACCTGGCCTGGCCTGCCAGAAGCCAGCCAGCCTTGCTAAACTTCATCTGAACTTCCTCATTTGAAGAAAACTTCATAAAGCCTGACAGAGTGATGCATGTAAAGGTTGCAATTTATCTCCATAGCCCTCATGAGAAATATCTATAAAAGAAGCACGAAAACCAATGGATCCTCAGTATGTTCATCGAGGACTGCACACTACTTGCTACATCCCATGCATCCTCAGCATCACAGTGAACTCATGCTGACAATCAGGATGCATGGAAATGAGGTTATTAACAAGAGGATGTTTCAGAAAGCAGCCACTCTCCCACTGATAACTCAGCCCTCATTCTCAAGGAAATCCTACAAATTACCTTGAAAGACAAGGCCGGGGATTAAAATCCATAATTTGACTGGATAACAAAAATTGTTGATTCCAACAAAGATGCTAGTTTTATGGCACATTACAATATACCTCAAATAATACTTGCTAATTTCATTTTTGCAGGAGATAATTACCTGTGTATTTCTTCCGGTCTGTGCTCAGTAGAGCTGAAGACCTTATTACCACTCCTTTCATTAACATCCCCTCTGTTCCTTTCATCTCAAAGTACCTGACTGACTAATATAATGAAATTGAATTCAGATAAATGGCTTCCAATCTTTGCTTACCTGGCAGCTTGCTAGCTCTCTCCCTGCTTATTT
Source organism: Tinamus guttatus (assembly GCF_059628265.1). Taxonomy (NCBI): domain Eukaryota; kingdom Metazoa; phylum Chordata; class Aves; order Tinamiformes; family Tinamidae; genus Tinamus; species Tinamus guttatus. The sequence goes on along the minus strand of NW_028288564.1, from coordinate 2,608,606 downwards.
TTTTCACCCCTCTGATCTATCTGATTTTTTTCCTAACAACTTTACTAATAGGAGGTACTGCCTCTCTCCACAGACCTTCCTTCTGAATAACAGCTCTCCTTTTACCGATAAAGCAGCCCAATTAGCCTCCACTTTGGAAATATCAAGTATGGTTCCAGATATGGCTCAAGTTCTGACTCTCAGATTGTTTTTTGAATAGTTATATGTCTTTTAGTCTGGCACTATCCAAGCTCTCAAATAGCTTCAAACACATATTTGGCTTTGATTTGGATTACGGAAAGAATAGCAGCACAGCTTAAACTGGCCAAATATCACTTTCCACTTCTAATCTGAAAGGAAGCATCATTAACTCACATCTTTCTAAAATGAAAGAGAAATATAACATGAGTCATATTTCGGTAGATTTGGGAATCTACTGTTCAACTCAGGGGACAGTTATGCACCACTTCATCCAGTCACATATGACAATTTTAATTGTCACTTCTCTCTCCTACTTCCAAGGTATCGTACTGCTCTTTGGCAATCTCCTTTGTGTTGCCCTAATATCATATTTGCTTCTCCTCATTATCTGTGGAGCTCAAAAAAGATGACTTTCACTCTCCTGCATCCAAATTCAGTAACTTAAAGCTATAACAGCTTGGGCAAGCTTAGCCATTATCTCAAGAAGGAACTCAGCATTTTACCTAGGAAATCTGTGTGTGTGTCTAATCCCATGTGGATTAAAACATATGGATGTATAGAATAGCCTGCTGAGAAAGCATTAAATATGGCACTATACAAAGCCTGAAAGGAGATGTTTCTGAAGTAACACACAGATCTACCAGAGTCTGCCGAATACCACACACTTTTTCTGCCTTGCAGAAGTAGAAGGTGCTGTACTGGTCACATACTGTGAAGTGCTTGATATATACTTGGAATTCATTCTTTGAAAACAAGTGCTTAACTTTTAGACTCAGAGCAGAGGTTCTGCACCTTCTTCCTGCTTACTGAAAGACACTTGGAGAAATTTCAAGACAGGATTAAGGAAGAGATTTTAAAACTCACATTCCTCATTTTGTGAAATGAGGAGTTATCTCTAACCCTGACCATATGGTATGTACCAGTTTCCCTCGGCATACTCTAGAGATCTCCGACCTTAGTACTGTTGTGTACAGAGTAGATGTTTATCCCATATGTGTCTGTCACCATGGAAAAGCTTGGGGGAAGTTACAGAAAGGAATTTCTGTAAGTCCAAAGGAAAACCAAGCCCCCACATCTCTTCTTAATATTCAGATACAAACTAGGTATTTGCTTCCAATACATATTTAATCAGAAGGGTCAGCTATGGAGTATGGAGACAACTCTCAGCACTGATACATAAAAACTGTTAGTAATGTGTAAGCTTCTGGTAAAAGTAAATTGATTACTAAGGAGCAGCATTTGAGGCTGAGTGCTTAAAACAGTCCTCCATGCTGTCTTTCCTTAGCAAGGTGTGTAAGGCACAGGCACTAAAGTATTGCTCCCAGTGCTGACTCTTAAAAGCCTGAAACTGCAACATATCAATCATATACCGCAAGGTATCATATTTAATCCCCGTCTCCCTATTTCATCATAGCAATGAAATTTTCTGATAGAAACAAAGATGTTTATAGAGCAGTTAAACAGCTCTGACTGTTGACACGTCTGTGTTTTACTATGCTTCTATCAGCAGCCCTAAGGCTTGTGCCCCATATCGGCTCTTCCACGCAATTAGGCAGATAGCTTCTGACTTGACCATCTGGTTTTGAAGCCTTGGTCCCCACTCTTATGTCTTTCTGGGCTATCGTGAACTTGCATGATCCAGACACCCATCGCTGGGTGAGCCAGAGCGCAGCAATCCGGCAGATCAGCAGCTTCCCTTACTTCTCATCTGCAAGTGGGTAACGCTAAAGCAGAACCAATGAACAGATGCTGGGGAGAAAAAAAAAAGAAGTGTGAAAATAGTCTTAGATATGGATGCCCAGCTGGTCTATGATGAAAAGCAGCTTTTGCCCTTCATAGAGGGCCTGGCAGGCATCAGTGACTCTTGTTGACTTGCTCATTTTTTTCAAAAAACAGGGGCGTTGCATTCGGTCGAGCATCCTTGCCTTTTTTACCGTCCTCTCTGATGGCGAGCTGGGGATAAGGGCAGCCCATAGCTCTGAGGTGCAGACAAGGTGCCAGCCCAGTAAACTTGCTAGACCTCAGGCTTGGTGGGTTGGCTTGGAGACCTCTCACGCCTCTTCCCGTGTCTGCCCAAAAGGACGGGGCATGCAGCACGCAGGTGGGAAGCGAAGGAGGGAGAGAATAAAACAGGGTTCCTCAGGATCGTTTCTCTTACCTTTTCGTTCTTCCTCTCCTCCACCTTGGCAGCGGGGCCAGGGGCCGCCATCCCGCCGAGGGGCCCGCTGCCCGTCTCACCGTTGAGGTGCGCGGCGCTCACGTTGGGAGGGGTGATGGCGGCGGCGGCGGAGGTCAGCGGGATGAGCGGCCGGGCACCGGGCAGCCCCGGCGCCGGGGGCTGCAGGCCGTGCTGGGGTGAGACGGCGGGGTGAGGGCGCACGGCAGCGGCCGGCAGGCGCGAGGGCGAGCCCGGTGTGCGCAGCGGCGAGACGGTGGCCGTGGGCCGCTCAGGGCCCTGCGCCACGGGGTGAGCTGCGCGGGGACATAAAGCACAAGAGAGCAGACGTTAAACCCCGGTGCCGCTTTGTGTCAGGAATGTAGGTCTGTGACGAAAAACCCTACCATAGCTAGCCCAAAATTCAATGGGCGCAATGTGCTTTGCAAAGGTCCAGAGCTGGCCGGGGGCGGGCAGTGGGCAAGGAGAGGGCTGTGCGCTTGTAATCTCTGCCACATGCCTGCTGGAGCCCCAAGGAGAGCCATGGCTCGTCCCAACCAGGAATATCCCAGCCTGCAGCCGTATTCGACTAAATCCTAGAAATCCTGCTTCAGGTTACAAAAGCACAGACGGCTAAAATGGTCTGTCCTCCCCCGCTCTGCAGCTGTGGAGGCGCCTTGCTAGCCATGCTTGGAAACAGATAAAAAGCGTATCATGCTTTAAAGCGCTTTCTTACTTTATTCCAACTGAGATGTTATTCCAACCGAGATGTTTTTTCAGGACCTCTGAGGCGCCCTGACAACATTGCTGTTGACTTCCTACTAACGTTTTGGGGCAATGCAACAGTGAACCCAAAGGATTAGCTTACATGGTCCAAAGCGACCTTGCAGAATGCAATTACAAAGAAAGCTCCCTTGTTTTTGTCTTAACAAAAATGAACAACAGCAAATCACTGTGTTGTGCAAGACAAATTAAGCATAAATTCACTAGAGTATTTCTGAGATCAGCCTTGTCTCTGCCGGTAAGGTCCCTAAATGGCTACACTGACCGTTTTAGCCTGCCTTCCCCAGATGAGGAAAACCTGCTTTTAACCACTAGACACCAGGAATTAGCACTCATCTGTTTAATGGCAACCAAAATGTACTGTTGAGGTCTGTTCTCCAGGGATTCAGGGGCCTCCTGTGTGCCTTTTGTCAAAAGGTCTGTTTCTACAGTGCTGTTTTCTTTGACCTCCAAGTTAGTATGTATAGACCAAGAAGCTGAGTCTACATTCACTCGCTTACAAAATTCAATAGAAGGGCTGGCTGGAAAATTCCCATTTCACAAATGATTTCAAGGTTTCGTAATCTGCTTTAGTTCTGCATTAGTGCAGAATTGGAACCTTTGAAGATTCTTCTGAGCGCAGCCTACTTACCCATTCCACAATACCCCTATTCTGCTGGTTGGGGCATTCACCTGGGAAAGGGAAAACGCTAGATCTGTCTGTTCTCCACAGGGAATGGCTCTGTGTAACTGCATTTTCTCTTTGACTTTCCTTCTCCTTCTCATTGCAACCTGAGCCACAACAGCTTCCTGGATGAAGTCTGACTGAACTACATCCATTCCTGGCCAGAAAGTTTTGACTTCAAAAAATCAGCTTTTTTTAGGGCAAGAAACATTTCAAAAACAAACAAAAAAACAAACAACAAACAAACCAACAACAACAACAACAAAAAAACCACTCTACCTGTTCTATCTACTGTTTTTTTTAAGCAGCACCAAAAGTAATTGGTCAAGATGTAACAAAACAATGCTAGAACAACTCAAATCACAATTACCTATTTCTACAGCTAACAATAGCACCCATTACTAGAGATGAAAAAGATAAGGAGTGCCATTTACCATGTTCAATATACCAGCTGAGCACTTTAGGAGTCGGGAGGGAATTTCATCTCCTGGCCTTAAGACATATTATGGCAAGAGATACTCAGCCAGATGGGCCAGTGATGGTCAGATAAGCATCTCCATGGTTTACATGATCGTCTTCAGTTACTCCCTGATTCTAAAACTTCTATTTTTATTGAAGTTGCTCATAGCAAATCAACCAAGCTATCATGTCCAGAAACTAGTCTTGAACCTGCGGTGATTTTAGGCTGTAGGATGTTGATGAGCCTAAAAGATGTTACTATGCACCCTTCAAGGCAGTCATTATTAATATTTACCATTTCCATCCTCGCCTTCGGATCACCAGGGACATACATTGGAAAGTGTAATTCATTTCCAGATAGGGCACCACTGGTTATCTGGCTGTGATTTCCTCCTCCTGATTTTTACTGTTTTCAACCTGTGTAATGAACCACCCTGGCTGCCTGAAATCTAATCTTCTGGGCTAGTTAAGCTTACAGGGTCAAGGTTTTAAACTGCTGGTTGTAGATGGTTGTAAGAAGGAGTGGCTTTGCTAAACCTAGAATAAAATCACTAGAATGGAATTCCACTGTTTGTACCTGGATGCAAAAGACTGATCATATTAGGTAAGTACATTACTTCTTTCATGTTTCCAGACATGAAGGAAATGGAAAGTATGAGAAACAGCAGAAAAAATGAACTGAAAAAAATCAACCGTGAGCAGGGCTCTCCAGTTTTATTCTGTAATTTCATCTGCTTACTGTCGCAATGTATGCCTTTGCTCTGGTATCTCTGGATCTGGACTGTGCTGCATCAAACATGCTATTAATTAGCAATGCTCACTGAAGGCTATTTTTGTTCTACACCACTCGTATTTCATTTTGGGTGTACTCCTACATTAGTGGCCTTGTGCAAAATTGATTTGTTACTCATGTATATTGCAAGCCAACAGAAACGTGATTTGAATATTGTGTCAGCTTGCTTCTCTTATAAAGCTTTTCAAGAAGTGGGTCTGCATTGCCCACAGGACTAGAAAGACCTATTTTGAAGGGCTGCTACTCACAGGATACCAGTCAGGACATCCTTTATAGAGAGGAATACTGGTAATCCTTAAAGGTTTCCTTTATTTAACCCTTTTATTGAATTAAAAAAAAAAAAAACTCATGAACACTTCTGGTACAGCTTGGGAACTCCCCTACTTCTGAGCGCTCTGAGATTTTAGAGCAGCTCTGTGGTTTACCCAGCCTGCTGACTCCTTGACAGATTAAAACATCAGAGTGCCCTGAAGGAGCAGTCTTAAATCTAGGAAGCAGCTGGAGCCACAACCCAGCAGCACCATGGAGGGAAGGTGTGTGGTAATCCAGGTGCACGGGGGAAAATAACCCTTTCTCTCTGCTGCAGGGAAATACATTCTTCCAGTGGTGAGGGGACAAGAGGCACCAAGAGCTGCCTAACTATGTCCCGCAAGCCAAGGGTGGACCGGGCTGCCAGATGTGGGCGCACGGGCTGTCCTGAGGCTCTGGCACCAGGCATCGAGCATGGGGCAGACCCAGCACTGCTCTCGCCTTGGCTCTCCACTGCACCTTGTGCGCTTGTTCTTAGAGCAGACGTTTCTGCCTGGCTACTGGTGAGCAGAAGGGCTTTTGCACACGTGTAAGCCTGAGGGGGAGAGGAGCCCGCTACACCACGCAAAAAGAGCATAACCAGACTATTCTGCAGCTTGAATGGATACCAGGTAGAGACCTGGAGTCAGCACGTATCAAGGTTCAGATTCACGTGTATTTGACTCCTTTTTTTCCCTTTGACTTGGACTGGGAAGGAGCAGAGATTAAATAGTCCTAATGGTCCCTTCTGACTTCCAAAGGTAGGAATCTGTGACTTTGCACGGTGGTGTCTTTCTCCTTTTCATCTACTCTGCTTTGTTCCTACGACCTCAGTTTTCAGCAGTCATGATCCTCAGTGATCTCTCTCTGTAAACACAATGGCTTGCGCTCCCATAAAGTGTCAGAAACAAACTGTTTTAAATTTTGCTATAAAGTTCCACCACAGGATTTACTTTTACTTTATTCAACGTGAGAGCTGTTTAACATCCGGGAAAGGGGCATAAATTGTGCTCTAGAAAATTGTGCTCTACATCAAAAGGAAGCCTAAGCAGAACAGAGGCCCCCTGGTGCGCAAGGCTCTTACTCTCATTTCAAAAAGGTGGCGGCATTTTTCAGATCTCTTGCTTTATCGCTAACACTGGGTCCCGCTTCTGCCTAATAAATACCTTTCATCCCTGAAGCCTAGTGAAATGCTTCTTAATTTTAAGTCGCATATTATTTGCCCTGTGATAAGAGCAGGGCTTTTTCTCCGTTGGCAAGCCAGACAGACTCAGAACTGTTAATCTCCTCAGTATCCAGGGTGCTTGCTTTCGCTCAGATAACTTGTATAAATATTTGTAAACACCATAATCTATTTCAGCTGTAGCAACAGAACAATCTGATAAACACAACGTGGTTCCCAGAGATCAATAGGAGCCCATAAATATTACAAGCAAATAAAGCATATTCTTTTCCGCATCGACTAAAGCGGGAGAGCAGCGAAAGCCGCGGGGGCTGGCGGACCCCAGAGGCTGGCACTGCAGGGACGCAACGTCAACCCCACGGCCACGCGGCGCCCGCGGCGCTCGTACGTACCCATCTGCATGGCGCTGCGCGGCTGGCTGGCGGGCGCCGAGTACCTCAAGCAGTTGCCCAGCTGAGGAGAGGCCGCCTGGAGCTGCGGATGCGCCTGGGGCGCGGGGAGAGGGACCGCGGGCCTGGCGGCCGTGGCGGCGCTGGTGTGACTCGGCCCTCCAGCGTGGACGGCTCCCGGGGCCCCTTTCGCAGCTCCCCCAGCGCCGCCGTTGCGGGGCTGCCCGGCCCCCGCTGGCACTCTGCGGGATGGAGCAGAGCGTGAGCACCACGGGGAGATCCCCCTACGCGCCTGCCATAGTGACCGAGGGCCTCAGCATAGTATGGGCTTGGGTGTTAAAATAAACTGAGCTACGGGTTACAAACACAGTTATAACCGCTATGTAACCAAGCACACGCGAGGACATCGGCACCCTTTCATCTTAAGGGAAGAAGTGCAAGGTAAAAATGGAACGATGATCTCTTCAACCACTTTCTTTCTTCAATTACGCTTCTTTCTGAATAATTTCTAGTAAAATCCAAATCAGAATTCAGAGGAACATCTCCCAAGTGTCATTCGGTGTGCCAAAGGCTATTTTACAAGCAATGACGGAGTAACAAACAAATTAGACTCAAAGACCTTTCCTTAAGACCAAAACTTCATACAATCCAACAGTAGGAAAAAAAAGATGGGCAGCACCAAACCTCTGTGTGTCTGCTGCAGGAGACCCCAAAGCAGTTAATTTGTCAGGCCTTGTCTGAGTACTTACTCTAGTTCTTTAACCAGCTCTAGGTTAGACTTGCTAAGGAAATGCAAAAGGGAAGGGAACTCAGTGGACCTTCCAGGAAAGGAAATTCCCACAGTAACCCCTCCTTCACTGCTCACAGAGTTTCTCCCTCATCTGTGTGACAGAGGGAAGGAAGGAGACTGTTTCTCCTATGCAACAAGTCCAGCATGGAGCTATTCCCCAGACGAGCAGGTCTCATTCTTCTTACCACTAAGTAAAAACTCTATGACCAGGGAAGCAGGGCAGTAATGCATAGGCTTGGCTGCTGTTCAGCAGCATTTTCTCACTCAGATTCCCAGAGGCTTTAATCCTTCCCAGCAGGAGATGTTATGAAACAGAGGGAATATCAAAATCTAAATGAGGGCTACCGCTTAGTGCTTTTCTGCTCCTCTTGGCCACCCCATGTGCTAATGTGCCCTTCCAGAAGCAGACAGAGAGAGGATATGATGCAGAATAAAATGCAGAGGAAATGGAAATGAGAACAAGGCAGGAGGTGGACAAGAGAGGAGGTGATTACAGAGGGCACAGTGCGCATATGCACAGTCGGCATATGGGTCGTGGGAAGGGAGGGCCCAAACTTGTGTGGGAGCAGAGAAAGGAAAAGGAGTATGCTGAATAATCTGGTCTGGTTCAGAGGACAAGAACTGCTTCTGAGGAAAACAGTGCATGTGCAGGTACAAATTCTGACAGAGGCCAAAAGACAGGCCAGAAGATATGATCCAGAAGTGCAGAACTTAGCCCTCACTTTGGGAAAAAAAAATAACAGAAAGAGGAAAAATAACCCAGCAGCGTAAGCAAATTTTTGACTCTTCTCGTCATGCATCGTTTGTCTGGTTTATATTTTGTTAAATGCATCCAACTTCTTTTTATTTACTTCAAACTTTTTGAAGCTGGAGTTGCCTTGGATTTGCCAGAAAAGCACACCTAATTATAATTCACTGAGAGCTGGGCCTGTTCAGCCTGGAGAAGAGAAGGCTGAGAGGAGACCTGATCTGTGTCTATAAGTACCTGATGGCAGGCAGTGAGGAGCATGGTGCTGACCTCTTTTCAGTGGTGGCCACTGAAAAAAAACAGAGGACCTCTAGAGGTCCCTTCCAACCTTAAGCATTCTATGATTCTGTGATTCTATGAGAGGTGTGCTTGAGCAAATGTGCTCACTGACAGGTAGAGAAACTTCATCTGGGACTCCTATATAGCTAGATAGATGCAGGATATGGCAATTTTTCTCTGCTCTCCTGTGCCTGTCTCTCCTTCTAAAGAGTCCTGCCACAGAAATCTTGTTCCATTGTTCCATCTGTTCACACATACATGCCCTGGTGGCTTATAAATCTAGTCCAGTTCTTTTCTTGCTAGTTCAGCTTCTTTTTCCTGCATTTAATCAAAGCAGCAGAACAACATGTATGAATCTAATCCTCTGTTTTGCTATCAAAATAAAGAGGAACAAAGTAAGTTGGAAGAGCAGTAAATAAGTTATTTGGTTCCTATCAGATTTTTTTCTCGCTGTTCTCACTGAGGATGATTTATGCAGCAACTTAATTAGTTCACAGGATCATAAACATAATCATAAAGCTGCGCTTGGGTTTTGTGGGTGGAACTTTTGCCCTTTAGCACTTCCCTGTGCCTTGTTCTAGCTGTGACATGTTGCAATTAATAAGGTCTTGCTGATTCGGGTCACCAACACTTTAACACAAACCCCTCCACCAATTAAACCTGAAGAGCCAAGGACTGAAGGCAGTCAACGGGTTCTACAAAAATCAGGTAAATATATTCAGGTTGATGAACAGTTAAGACTCTATGAATCAATGCAATATTAGGACTGTCAGCAGGCTGTTATCAGCATCTAATCTGCTCTTAATTTTTAGTCTTGCCCAGTCCATGTATTACAAACTTCATATAAACTGAAGATGGAGTGAACCTGAAATCACTTTTCAATTTCATCAGTTTCTGAGTTGTGAGGTGCACTTCCTTGGAGAGCAGTGAAAAATGGTGGGAACTGTGTGCATGTGGAAGGAGAGACCCAGAGCCTGCGAGGAGGAACAGTGAGTGCAATTTGCAAACCCAAAGCTGCTTTAAAGGAGAAATGGACATACGCTTGGCAACATTCAAGGAGCACTTGAGACAAAGCAGTCTGGGACACTGGTGAAATTTCTCCTCAGCTAGTAGAGTATTTTGCAGAGTAGACTCCAGATTACAAATACTCTTGGATTTGAGATTCTCCAATACTGAACTCTAACAAATGGCATTCCTTCCCAAACATGCTATTCTTTCCTTTTCTCATCTTGTGCAATTGAGACAGAGACAGTTAACAGGAAATAATTTGCTGAATCAATTGTAATGGTTTAAACATTAGTCCTGATCCAACTAATCCAAGAGCTTTGATCTCAGGAAAACAAAATCTAAATCAAGGCTACCACAAAGCAAGCCACAAGTATTCCTTACTTTGCTCATCCCCATTTCATGACCACTGTTTCCATAATATGAAATCATTAACCAATAGACTCTTTAAAATAATTAAGGCTGGGTCCATCCGACCATTTGTAAGTGCTGACATTAAAAACAATTAACAAAGTCTTCTGAAAATATGAATAATTTTGAAGCTGCAACCAAAAAGCTGCGTCAGTGAAGCCTACAATGGATGACACTGTCATTGAAAAATTTCTGGAGGGGAAATGCTTAAAAACAGATTTACCTTTTTTTTTCACTATCCTGAAGACACAGATTTCCTCCCACCCTCTACCCAGGAGTATCCACTTTTGGCCAGTGGTTCTCACCTGGAAACGGGGGTCACATAGTTGCCTGGGAAGACTCCGGACATGCCACTTCTCAGAGAGGTGCCTTTGAACCAGCCATCCTGGCACTTCTCAATGACCCGGTACATCTCCCCTTTGCGGAGCTCCAGCTCATCGTTCTTCTGAGGCTTGTAGGCGTACAGAGCTAGGTAGCTGCAAGGAGAGGTCACACACACAGATGGCGTCAAACCAGGACTGTCCCGGGTCAATCACAGCCCCGTGGAGCAGAAAGTGCTATGGTGCACACACTGCTCAGAAATGGTGATTAAGAAGGAACATAATTACAGTACACAGAAGGAGAAATGGCATAGAAGAGATCAATCAAATGCTAAGATGATAAGCGTGCTGCTAATGAGATTAAAGGAAAGGGGTAATTTAGATATATTAGGAGGAGGACAAACTTCTGCACCTAATGCACAGTCAGAGGAAGACACTGCTACAAAACAGCACTGAAGTTAAGAATTTAACAGGAAGGACTGGGCTTTCACACTGGTAGCAAGGATATTCAGGATTATCATAGCAGGGATTTCCAAAGTCTAACATCTGGATGAAGTTTATATCCAATAGTTCAGGGTGTGAGTCACCTCTAAAATGGATCGTGAGAAGAAACTTTCCTTCTGGATAGGCTATTTTAAAATATTTAAGACGGCTTTTATTGCAGCTTTCTCTTTGCTTTTATATTGGCTGGTGCTAGAAACAACACACTGAACTGTTCTGATCCAGGGCAGTAATTCTTACATGGTGTGAGTAAAGCAACAAAAAGAAAGGATAGAGGGCCAAATTCTACAATTTTATTTTTGTTTTTTGGGTTTTTTTTTTCTTAAGTAAGTAATATAATTTGGCCTTAGATAGTTTGCAAGTATGCAAGTATATTCATAAATATTTGATCTAGGACCCACTATGCAAAACTTTTTATATTTAATTATAGTTTTATTTATTCTCTTTGTTTAGAATCTTTCTTTTTATCTCTCTTTTGTTCTTCTGTCATTACTTCAGGGAGGTGTCTAATGGTATGAAATGACTACAACTTAAAGTCCCTAAAGGTAATCTCTCTGTTTGGAGAGATCCTTGTTGAAAATTAAGAATGATTGCTTGTACTTTGGGGAACTATGGAAATTCTGGATAGGATAGCATGAATGCACACAGTAAATAACACTTTCTTTGTAAATATCAATTTTTGGTGCTGACGCCTTTCTACAAATACAAAAGGGATTTCTGGTAATTCTTGATCAAGGTTATGCCTCCTTGAGGGCTTTTTTTTTTTTTTTTTTTACCCATTTTCTTTGTTTCCTGGAGACAATGTAGAGAGATTAGGATGAATGGGAAAACACTTACAAAGATTGCATTGACACTACCAAGTGCACTACAAATGCTTTTAGGGTAGGGGCTGGGTAAGAAGAAACTTGCTGCCCACCATAACAGTGAATCAGAGAAATAATGTTAACTATAATCATTGTGATTGTGGACTTCAGCCAATAAAAGTGATACATGGCTTTTTATTTCTGCTCTCTAGGAAATATAATTGAGAAATAAATCCTGTTAGTTTTACTGATTCTACTTCTTTATGATACCAGTAGATTTCTTTATTTTTATTCTGAAGGCAGTAAATAAACAGCAGTAATGAGAAGAATATGCAATATTTGGTAAGAGCTCCTTGGAGCATCCTTAAGTTGATGCGCTTGGCTCTATTTACCATGTGCATAGGGTAGGAAGACCTAATCAGAAACTATATTTCATTAGTCAACAGATGGGAGAAACCATCCTGCACATCCTTCGTTTAGTCTGTATAATCAGGTGACCTTGATCAGGTCTGCCGTGGGTCACGTGATGGAAAATATGAGGCTACGTATGAACTGCAGAACATCAAAATGCATCTCCCTGACTTGAAGCAAGGTTCCAAGCTTCAGTGGTAAATCCTCTGCACACTACTCTGCTAGGACACAATGGGAAGTGCCGGGACTGCGCTCACTTGAGAGAGATAAAGGTTTGGGGTTTTTGTTTTGTTTTGTTTTCCCAAAAGTCTATATGTAATGATGTAATTTACAGATTGACTTGCTGGAAGGACGTGTAAGGAAAACCAGCCTAACTAACATCAGAGGACTATAGGTTACTTTCTGTCATAGCTGTCTCCAGCTCTCCTATTTGTTTCTTTCTTTTCCTCTGTGAAAATTCCCCCAGCTCAAATTTCAGGAAGTCAGAATTAATCAGCAATCAAAATGAGCCTAAACATACTCAGGAGAGAGTACCAAGATCCCCTGCAAAACTCATAATTCTGTGTGATAACTGCATGGCACAACTCTGGGACAACAGACGTGCTCAGTGCTTTCTGAATGGACTGGTGATCACACTGCCTATGTGATCACACGGCCTATGTGGGGAAGGCAGGACGCTGGTCCCGGGGGTTTCCACTGTAGTCAGCAAGGAGACAGAGGCTTCTCCAAACCCAGACACGGGCCCAGCCTAGGTTTGATCACCTATAACATGCAAGACAATGCCACACCAACATGGCTATGTTAGAATCATGGAATCATTACAGCTAGAAAAGACTTTCAAGATCATCACGTCCAGCCATAAGCCCTTCACCACAATGCCTGCTAAACCATGTCCCTAAGCGCCTCATCTACACGTTCCTTGAATACTGCCAGAGTCGGTGACTCTACCACTTCCCTGGGCAGCCTGTTCCAATGCTTGACTACTGCACAACTTGAGGCGAGCAGCCACTGCTGCTGGTTCTCCATCACATCTGGGGACTGTAGCTGCTTCCATGTCCTAAGCTAACAATCCTGACATCTCACCCTAGGCTGGACATCTTGCTGCATGCTCGCTGAACACACTTCAAGGATGCCTGTGGGATCAACATGGAGTTTACAAGGGCTTAGGAAAATTTACTAATTCTGGCTCAGTGATGGTTCTGCTAGACCCGGTCTGATTCATTCCAGAGCTACTTGGACAACTCTGCAACCAGCCCTCAGAGCTGAATGAAGACTGGATAACCTGACCCCAAAGAATGCTGTTGCATGGGAATGTCCTATCCTATGCTTCATCCAAGTCTATGCTACTGTCACACAACTGCAGTGCTGAGGAATTTGCTCTCGTTAAGCCTGTAAGACCTGATTTACTAAGGCAAAAATCTTCTCTTCGTTTCTGTTTTATTCTCTCAGGCAGAAATACCACCAGAAGTATCTCAGCACTTAGAAAATGGAAATGCTTACTCTGGATCTCACTTATGTGAGCAGTGAAAACCCTGTCCATTAGAGAGAACAGATTGGGACAACAAGCACATTGATTCTGTGTGGGTTTCATCATGTTCACTGGACATGACCCCGTCAGGACGCTAAACGGGTTGGTGGGTAGGGGACCACGGGGAGAGATGGGTCACACACCTGTTGTCAGACACATCTGAAAGCAATTTCACTACAGATAGTTTCACTCACCAGCAATTGTTTCTGGGCCCTGCCTTTGGCAGAGAATCATGGCTAGCAGCTCAGCTTGCTGAGGCTGGCTTCACTTTAAGCCAAAGCCTTTGGACTTGGCTGCGTTTCACCGTTCTCTAGATTTAAGACGTAAAACTTCGCTCACAGACTTTCTGCAGCTGAGATTAAAGTGGTAAAACAACAACAACTGCAATCTCACAAAATGGAGTAACAAGTTATTCTGGGCTATGTGAAACGTTCAGACTAAGGGTTGAGCAGTAAGACCTCAATGAAGCCAATATCTTTATAAAAAGCTCCCTAAAAAAGAATTTCTGACTTAGAAGGTAGCTCATGTTCTTGGCCTAAGGGAGCTGTCTGTGACTCTAATTATAACACAGAATTCCCAGGGCTCTATTTAAGGCTGTTCCTCTCTGGTTCTGTTACAAATTTGAGATAACACTTCCTTTTTGACTGGAACTTGGCTTGTAAATATAAAATGACAGACCGGATTATGAGGCTGCTTCTCGAGGGACACTATGGGAGAAGAATGGGAAAGGGAAGGGCATGGCTTGCTGAGAGATGGAGTCAGAAGCATGTTCTATTTTCCTGGAGCTGGAAGATATCCTGGTTTAGCAACTAAATTTTGGAAACACTCCTATTAGGTTTTCCCAATCTGAGCAACATTTAATGCAAATTATTGTCCCTGTGTATGTCACACAGACATCACTGGATCACTGCAGGGTGATGTGACCTCTCTGTGGGATCAAGCGTGCTGTGCAGTACCCTATAGTAGGAAGACCTCACTTACTTACGAATAGTATAAGAAGACACAGAAGAGGAATAATCTAAAAAGACCATACTTAAGAACATTTTTGTTTTTGTTCTGTTCCAAATTCCCTATTTTCCTTAAAATAGATTTGCTATCCTATTTTAGGGTTTTATTTGTGCACTTAGACATTATTCTCCCTATATCACAAAACCCTAAATTATTTGCATGCATGTTTGTGCATTAGTATGTTTCTACCGCTTTCGCAACACATACATGACCAGAGGAAAGGTTTTGGTAGTTTATCTAGGCAGGTACCAAATAAATCAACTGGGCTATAAGAAATTTGTTATAAAGAAATCTATAATTTTTTTTTCTGTATCCAGTCAAACATTTGTTCTTCCAAAGCTCATATGATCACAATTCTCTTGCATTTAAAAAGTTCATTTGATATCTTTGGTTATGGTGACAAAAAAATGTAACTAGGTCATTTTTTCTGGATAATAATGAATGCATCAAGTGTGTGATTGTATGGGTCTGTACCTTTATAAGATCTTTAATCGAAGGAATAAGAGTTGTCATTCTATCTCAGAGACATTCCATTTGCTTCACAGTGATTCATACAGCTATAATAAATATACTAGGAGCAAAAAAAAAAAACAAAAAAAAACCAAAGGCTTAGATAGAAAAGGAGGGGCTCTCGCCTTTCACTGTTCATTTTCCAACTTCTGCAGAGGCTGGGCAATGTATGAAACTGCAGTAACTGAGTGCTCCAAATGCTGTTCGTCTGAGACCCAGGCTTTCAGATTCAAAGGGCAAGCATACATGCACACAAGATCTGAAACAAACAGTAACCAGGGACTAAGATGAGATGGCTGCTTACATATTGAGGGGGAGCTGGACCTTCGGTGGTGTTCCTTGATCTCCAATTATTGCACTTGTCCTGGGACCAGCCACCGTGCCTGTTCCAGCTGAAGAGGAATCCTGAAAAACACAAACGAGAACACACATGCATTAAGGAGCCCCACTTCTTCGTGAAATGGAGTGGGGAGAAGTCACAGGGGAAGAAATCACACCCTGTGTCAAATCACAAACTTTTTATCTTCATGATACTGCATAGAAAAGACATCTTTCAGCTGTCACCATTCCAATAATACATTTTGACACAAGGGATATTAGTTTATTAACAACATTTCTATGCACGCATCAGAGAAATTCATCTGTACCCTATACCTTGCATGCATCTTGAAACATTTAGAAAGCAAACCCAACTGACTGCTTTATAAAATGAGCCCAGCATGTATAACTCTGCAATGGTACCTTGTCTGATAAAGTAATCTCTGTAGCTAGTTTATTAATTCTTATTTTTTTCATTAACAACTTATGGACCTATGGAAAAAAACACACTCTTCAGTTTCCAAAATTAGATCTCTTCTCAGTATACCATTTTTTATCATCAGAAATATTATTCTCCTTAAGAAAAAGAGGTAAGTGACAAGATGACCCAGAACAGGAGTACTTCTGAACGGATACAGTAGAAGTCCACTCCACTTTTGCTTTACTTTCTCTAGCATGAAGAGCTGAGCAAATATATTTTCCAGATAGCTGTTGAAAGACATTTCTAAATGTAATCCTTCTGTTTTTCAAAGCTTAATGCTGAGCAAAAGTATGTAGGGCAAACTCTTGTGAGTTGTCGCAACAAAGTCCCAATTCATCTATGCTAAAAATGAATCCTGAGTGTAAACCTCTCCTGGAGCAATGGCAAGGGCAGTGGCAACACATCTTTACTGCAAAGACAAGGCAGAGCTGGGCAAATGGGGCTTGTGATGGTTTACTTCAGTAAAAGGTGTTAGTATTTCCAGCCAAATGCTGCATACAACAAGATCTGGACTGTATGTGAAAATTGCAGATTCGGACGTTCAGCAAAGATTCTGGGTAGTTCACAGACCTTCAACGTAATTTTCCTGTCTCCAAGTACCTCATAATAAACTGCAAATATTGATGTATTTTTGGCAACAGACATAGGGGCCTTTTTTTTTTTTTTTTGCACTTAAAAATTACACTGAATTAAACCAAGGCACACATTGCTATTTAATTAACAGACTTCAATGTCACCTCTTTCCAAAGAAGTCCACATAATTATTACAGTGTCATGTCTCAATAATGTGTTGCTAATCTATATTGCTTTGCTATATATTAACACATCATCATTATGAAACTCTGCAGCAAGATATGAAGACAGTGCTTTGTGATTCCATAGCTTTTGGCGACAAGAAGCAAGCTGTCTCCTCTCTCATCACCCACTACTCTTAGTTGCAAAGTTGTAGTGACAAGTCCATCTCCTTTTTCTCATTATTTCTCCTCACTTTCTGGCTGCTTGCTCAAACAAAGAAGGTTCCAGGCAGTTCTTAGTCCGATGTGCAAAAGTAAGCGTTCGTTCCAGTTCTGTGACTAAAGCTCTATTAATCCTGCCTGTCATGTTACTGACATAATATCATTTTACAGGAAAAAAAAATAAAAAAGTGTAGGGATAGCTGGAGAATGATCCCTCATTTGGTATTTTGAACTGGCTATTACAGGTAGGGGCTGTGGAAGATGCTAGGCAGACAGACATAGCAAATGCCTTACCCAGGAGGTAAGTGAAAAATCAGTGGTTCAAGCTTCCTCACGATGTGCCACCAATGCACATCTTCTCTGCACTGGTGAAACTACCTCCAAGAAAATGGAAAACAGACAAGTCTCCACCCTCTTCCAGTAAAAGAGAACACTTAGTTTTTACCTCACAAGAAAAAAAATTTAAAAAAACAAGGCTGGGCAAACAACTGCAGGGTGCAACCATATAAACAGAGAAAATCAAAACACTGCCACACACACGCTATTATTCCTTCCTCTCTGCACACACCTCGGTGAAAGCAGAGTTTGGCATCTCTCCCACCATGACTGCATGCTGCAAGCAACCAGGCTAGGCCAGCCCATCTCTATAGAGCAGCGTTGTGCTCTACAGAGACCAACTCCAGCCTCGAGAGCAGCACAGCTCCATCACCTCCAGTCACTCACCAGCCTGCACTGAAAGTATTGGCTTCTGGGTCCTCTCCAGTTCTGGAAGAGTGAGCCCAAGTCCTTTCTAGCTGCTTATTACTCTTGGGCTAGCATATTGTGCTAGTGATTAGGACACCACGTGATTTTCATTTCGCATTGCTTGATGGCAGTGTTGCCTTCTTCCCTTGAGTAAATCAGAAGAAATCTTCATAGTCCTGGACATTTTGTGTCACTTTGACATTCAGTTTCTTGCTTGCTGCGTTGCTGTGCTGTTGGTACATCTGGTGCTGTCCTGGACCTTGCAAACCATTAATTTTTGCCACTTCGTACAGCCTAATATCATGCACATGCCAGTGCTGCCTTCTTTCTTGTGCTCCAGTTTTTCTATAGCTTTGACACAATGGTGCATTTGCCAGTCTCAGCCTATGACCCCACATGTTACCATGAAGCTTTGCTCTGCAGGACCTATCGGTCTTCCATTTCACTGAATTCAGCTCCTCTGTTTGCACCTGGGCATTTACTTGCACACAAGTATTCTCCTTTGCAGTTTCACATGCCTCTGTGTTCCTTGATGAATTCTCGAAGTGCTGCCTGATTGCTACTATGCATCTGAATGTTCCCCAGCTTTGCATTTAAACTACCATTCCTGATAAAGTTGGTGGTGGCTTTGTAAGCCTCATCCTTCAAGGTCATGTCCTAGCTCCAAAATACCACTCCTTAGCGCATACTGGAAGACACAATATTGATAGATTATTCTGCAAGGTCATAATTGCAAGAAGATTTTGCAGAGAACGATTTTTGGTGAGAGAATGATCTCTTATTTCTTCCTATTCTTGATTACCTTTATGGAAAGTTTACCTCTTCACTCAGAATCTTGTTGAAACATTTCTACGAATTTATGCAAACTTCCCCAGCTACCAGTAATACTAATAATCCTCCTGGAGTACACTGCAAGCCTCTCTCCTTTAAAACTAGTGGCAGGATTTAGTTTGTTCTCCTTCTTTATTCAGCCCTGGAGCCAGGCTGTACTTTTGCTATTGTGATCTAAGGAACAAGGTACTAAAAATGTCATCCTTTCTTCTTTGTCTGCTCTAGGGAATGGGAATCTGTGTCCTGATTCTTGTGTTCTTTGTTTTGGTAGCTTTTGGGAGGTCTACGTGTTACATCCTTCCTTTCTGATATCATGTCCCTGTGTTAGCTATGGCACCTGGCACACAAACAGAGTCACACAGAGAGGGCCCAAACATTGCAGCATTGCATCTTAATCGTTCTTCACCACCCCTGCTATGTACAGCCACGAAGCATTCCCTGAGAGGAGACTTCAGCTGACAACCAGGTTTTCAAAAGGCACAGGGGGACCTACTGAGAAACACAGGCACCTTGTAGAGTTTTCCCAGGGAGGCAGTGCCTAATCCCCATTGATTTTACTGCAATCACTTCTGAAAACATCATTTGGTGCCCCTATGTATCCTTATGAACCTTTAATACCTTTAAACATTTATCCATTGAGTTTCCAGACGTGCCCTGCTGTGTAATCAGCCTGTAGCACCTCCTGATTAGGAGGCCATTAACTGTGATGGTGGTGCATAGTTTTCTGAACTAGACTCTAATAGTTATCTCCTGTGTATTTAGGACGTTAAACAGACACATTTGGCTTTTGACATGACTTCAGTTTGGCGTCCTCTGAGTGCCACTTGCCAGTACTGATGTTTTCAGCTCAAGAGCAATAGTTCTTTTCTTCTAAAGGACAATTCGGCCCCATCACCAAGCAGCGCAGAAAAACAATCACACAAAAGCATTCTAAAGACCACCTCTGGATATCTCTGGGCTAATTTCTGTTTCTTGTTGCCCAATTAGTAGTACTGCAACATTACCTGTATTGTGGAGGGCTAAATCTTTGTTAAAAACTCGAGAACTATGCACACAGGCGCAAGATGCTGATGAAATCATGTGAAGCTGTCTAAGCACAACTCAATCTCATTCCTCGTTCAACTAATAAGTATTATTTACAAGAGAACAAGAGAACATCAAAACAAACTGTAGTTTAATGTATATGTAATGGTATATTTCTATTACACTTTATGGCATACACTCCTGAGTAAATAATACACTATTGAGATGTGTCAGCTCTTGTGTCAGCTCTGATACATATTTAAAAGCAGCCAACCTCACAAAATACTACTGACAAGTCTGTAAAAGGCCAGGAAATTAAGGGTAATAACCACCCATCTAGGTTGAAACCTCATCTCAATTCATTCCCTCATTCCCTGATGCTTTTTCTCTTCTCATCCACCTCTGTAAAAGCATGAGAATTAGCAGCATGAACTTCCACCAGCACGAAATATCTTTTAAAAAATTATTTATTTTTTAAAAATTTTTCCTCTGCAGATATACTTCAGATCTGTACTACTAATTTAAGGCTATGTTTGTGGCCGATTTTGGAAAGACATAGTACCTGTGGGGATTACTGAAGTGTCTTGCATAAACATGGGACTCAGTCTGAGGGGAGTCTGTCCCGAAGACAGTGATAAAACTAGGAACAGAGTATAGCGATATTGCAACTTGCAGCAGCCTTTACAGAAAAATAATTGCTGCTGCTATCAGACGAATGTTCTTATCATCTTGAAAATCACCAACTAGAAATCTGTATTTTGACTTCAAAGCAAATCCAGCACTGTTTCACCACAGGGCACTTTCCACATTCATTAATTCACAGGCAAATTTCTTTTAATGTCTTGAATGCATATTTACAGCTTACTTTAAATTTCCCTTTAATATTACTTTATAATAGGAGAAAAGCATTCAAACATTCAACTCACATAGGTTAACATACCATCCTCTGAATATACCGCAGAAGATCAGCTAACGGTCTTTATGATTCCTGCAACTTATTTCTCTAATTCACTGACTCCATAAAACAATGGCTGTGGCAATCGCTTCGGGCCTTAATGCTCCTAGAAATAATGTATAAGCACTTAATGCATGATAGTGCCACCAAGTATTGATGAAAAGTGTTGCAGGCAAGATCAAGTAGTCTCATCAAATGCTAATTATCAAAGCGGGAAGTAAAACAGACTTAGCAATGCTAGGCTTTTTCTTCCTTAATGGTATGTGTGTAAAAACAAATACATGCACATAAAGACAGCTGCAGCTGCATAAATACTCAGCTCCTTCCTGCAAAAAAATAGAGCTACATTTATATAACTTAGTATTCACTACGGGTTTCCCTCAATCTGCAAATGTCTACGGCTGTACCATAAAGGTAAGGCAGAATATTATGCCAGCCTATGCTAGCACCACGTTGGCCCTGATTCATAAGAGGCCAAAAATTCTGGACCGTACCTTCTGTGAACAGACTGTGAAGCTACTTGGAGAGCTGCAGGAGTCATGTCAGCATGTGTCCGTAGTCTTCATTTCCACTACTATGCAATCAAAAGATGCCTATAACTTGGAGGAAAAAAAGTTTTTTCCGTCTTTTCCCATAGGCTCACCTGACATTGCCATTTATAAGAGCACTGATTATTTTGGTTTGCAGTTTCTTAGCTTCCCCAAATGAGGACTAAGTACACATTATGTGGATAATCATGAAAATTATATTTTATTCAGGATAGCCCTTTCAGCACTTATTAACCGTATTCTGGCTCTCCACGCAGCTATCAGAGGTTTTACAGTAAATAGATTTCTGCAATGATGGGATCCAACAACATGAAAAATCACAGGTGGAGAGACCAGAAAGCTTAAAGTGAGGGTTTGCCCTCTAGAAGATGTTAATTTAATCACAATTTTGTAATTATGATTTTGATAATTGAACAATAAACTCATCAGGAGCCTGTGCAAAGGCTTTACTAAGAGTTCCCCTTCAGGGAAATTGCAGTATTAGACAAATAAACAAGAAAAAAAGCCAAACAAACAAAAAGCGAAAAATACACATTGTAGTAATTTCTGCTAAAATGTCATGCATGTACACATAGCATCTGCCAGATGGACAGGATTTTGTGGTATAGTGTAAATATCAAGAGAGTACTTTGCTTGCTCCTGAGTCTCCAAAACTCGATAGTTGACCAGCAGGTCACTTAAAGCCTCAGGATTAGCCCTGCGGAAAAAAATAGATTCCAGTGGAAAAATGTTTTTGGGTTACTACTCTGAGGAGCATGTGAAAAAAAGTTGTTTTACAGTCAACAGGATTTCATAACACCATCCTAAAGCATGTCCTTCTTACTTAGACTCAGTAAAAAAACAGCTTCTGTGATTCTTGAAAAAAAATCTTTCAAAATGCATTTATCATGAGATGAATTATGGGATAAAGAGAAAACACTGTCTCTAAAAGCGGGTAGTTTCTGAAAGGTGATTCTGCTTTGACCTGCATTCTTGGTAGCTTATGTAACCAGTCAATAGGCTCAGCCAGTTAATGTGTCTCATTTGCAGCAGTTTTGATGAACTATGCAGTATTACCCAAATGCACATAGAGTACATTTAAAGACCTACTGCTAGCTATAAAAGACATAGCTTACATGACTGCTTGAAACACTCTATTTCTTAAAAAAAAAAAAAAAAAACAACTCCACCCTCACAATGCAAGTTCCTAGTAAAGTTACTTAAAATAGAGATGCAAATAATAGTCAGTGTTTGGTTAGAGCTGGGAATATACAAGGACAGGGAACAGTTTAGGTTAGACTTCAGTTCAGTCTCTTCCACTGTTTAAATGACAGAAACATAGGTCAGTTCAACTGACATTACCTCTCTTTTGCCTTTTTAACTGGTGAAATCCCCTGGCACAGCTGCCATTGCCTTCAGCTGTCTAAGTCTCATTAATATACGTCTGGTCGGTTTGCCTTTCGCAGCATAACAGAGTTGTATACAGGTTGTATACAATTTGGACTTCAAAACAAATGGAAAAATGACTGAATTTCTTTCCTTTTCTCAGAACCCCTTGAAAATATAAGATTCATATTTAGTCTTTGGATTTTAATCATAATCTGTATGCTCCTCGTGGTCAGCACTTTTAGGTTATCAGTCAAGGCTCAACTACAGCTCTGCTATTGCACTTTTTCAACTAAAATTCAGCACTTTCAGGTAACTGATAAGGAGTCACATTTCCAAATGATTTATATAGAAAGACACTCCAGGGAAGACTTTTTGTTTCAAATACTACCAATGGCTGGGACTGGAATTGTGCAAGACATCAGTCTCAGCTTTTCCTGAATGTGTGGCCTCTGGTTAGGAGCCTGTGCTAACACACACAGATACAAAGGGATTTCCTGTGCATGGTGATGAATTGTTTAAAATACACATCCGAGTCCCTTTGGTGGGGAGGCTCCTTTTCTCCACATTCAGCCATTATGCTGGTGTGCACAAAGCCTCACTTCATTATTCATTACATGCATTTTCCTTCAGAAAAAAAGACAGGGGACTTGGAGCAATACTGACCTCTGACCTTCCCAAATTGCAGGGTAGAATAATTCATAAGGAGTTAAAATGGATGCAAGATGAGGCACCTGAGGCCTAGGCACACTCACTGCCCTGTGGGACCTCCCTGGCACCCAGGGGAGTCTCAGTTATGACCAGCTTCCTTGCATCCATCATCAAATTCAGCTCCAGCTTCATCCCAGGCCTGCAGCATCACTTGCAGCTTCAGTAAAAGCCCATTTCATCAGCACATTGGGGCATTCTCCATCATGGACAGACGCTATTGTCTTTCAGATGGAGTTCTTATGAGTGACATTCAGCAGGCAGGCATAAAACATAGTGCATGTAAATCTGTCTGCAAAAGAAATGAAAATCACAGCCCTGCCCCTTTCAAAACAAATTTTTGTTTTGTCTTGACTATTGCAGTTTTCCAGTCTGCACTATTTCAGTGCTATTTTATCAAGCTTATGTGACTTGGAGTTGGTTGTTCTACCTTTGAGCGTCCCTAAGCTTGTTATGTATTAATGTACTTTTAGGCCTCATTCATTTCCAAGTATATCTTAGCTAGCTGGAAACAACTGAGTTGGTTCCACTTGAACAGAAACATGTTATTGAAGGCCTTTAGTCTTCGCTTGTTAAGTTAACAATATGTAGAAATGCTTTCAAAACACATGATTTCATACTCTGGTCTTATTCTCGTGTGTGTCAGTGCTCAAAGTGCATAAATATGTGCCCTTCTAGAGAAGCAGGAGGCTTATAATAGTCTGACAACTCACACATACACAAAAAAAAGCCTGTCAACACAGCATGAAAGTCTGGTTTCAATTGATATGAACAGACAAAAGCCATAACAATATAGTCCCATGTATGAAATCACTTTTAAGGGGTGAATATATATTCCACATTTATTCAAACATCTGAAATTTGTGCCTATGCTTTAGGTTCCTATCAATTCAGCAGAGGGAAAGGTGTCCCTTAAAGGTCTCCTGCAGAAAATGCTGGCTGTCAGATGCAAGCACCTCAGATCCTCAGGGCTTGCTTTAAGAAGACTTTTCCACAGGGCACCAGTGAGTTGCCTATGGTAAGAGACTGGATGCTATTCTAGAACTTCTGTGATGTATTTCTGCTCGTCCATGGGACCAGGCACAGCAAAAAGTGCATGGGACTTTATAAAAAGGTAGAAAAATCCTCCAGTTAATCTCCCAATACCAGAGAAACTCAAGATAATTGAAGTGAACAAAACTCCTTTATTTCTTTTTCTAAGGAGATCTGCTAAACAGACAATAGTGAAGTGTCTGGAAATTTTAAGAACATGTTAAAAAAAAAAAAAACACAGCAACAACAAACCAAATGTTGATTCTAATGGTGAAAGGAAAGGTACAAGTTTGCCAGATAGTCAGCAGTGAAACTGCAAATTTGTTGTTTCCCCTATAAAAAAATACGCTTTGGCTGAATTTGCCGCAAACCAGCAGGGACCTGTGGCAGTTACTGAAAGAGCCATTCGAAGGCTGTGAGGGTGACTTGCAGGGAACATCGGTTCCTCCTCCAGGGAGGAAAGAAAAGGTGAGAGATCCACGGGTGGGAGAGCTTACCCATAAGGTTGGCAGCTACCTGCACGGCCTTCCTACCAAGTCGCCCACACTCTCACTAACACCTCAGTGGAGTAAGTTTGTAGGCTGTCAGGCTGCCAAATCCCTAGCGAGACATACTGAACACTTACCTTAAAAATGCCAGGAACATTTTAGAACAAGAACAATCCACAGACTGCCCTGAATGCCTGTACCTGAGAGCCCAGGGCTCTGTTGCTCATGCTACTTTGGCTGGTGTTCAAACACTTGAATAAAAGAGGAACATGGGGCTGATTTTCTGTCTGGGGCTGCAGTACCATTAATTGTTTCAGGGACATGTCAGGTCCAAGCAGATGGCAGAGAAGGAAGCGAGTTTCTGACATTTTGATTTAAAATGTAATCCCTCTAATTATGGTATTAGTAGATATATAGAAATGCTATTTGTTTTGTAAGAGATAAATTCAAATTCTTTGTGGAGCTAACTAAGACAGCTGAAAGCAGGAGAATTCATATTGGTAGCTCTTGTGATCCTATTGCAAGCATTTCCGTAGCGAGGCATTTTTCTGAAGCCTCTAGCTCCTACACTTAAGAGAATATAATGAGAGTGTCAGCTCTGCTTTTCTTTTCACAGATCTACATTTCTAGCAAAGTTTGAAAATATAAATGTTAAAATCTCTCAAACTCAAAAGCAATAAAAAGGCATTGGAAAGCAGACGTAAACACGCATGCCCATATCACATTTGGGGTGACTGGATCCTCGGAGCTGCAATAATGGGTGTGGGCAAAGGGAAACCTCTTTTCACGAAGATTGATCTGAGCCACCACATCCCTTCTTTTCCCCTCTTGGATTCTGGCCAAGACATTTCTGGCCAGCACTGATCAAGGCAAGTGCTCTGCTGCCTTCTCTGCCAACCTGCTCATTGATGTCAGGCAGAAGACTCACTCTCCAAAACGGGGGTTGCAGTGCTCTCCCTCTGTCACGTGTCCCTCTGCCACACACGAGTGGCTTTGTTACAGCCCAGCCTTAGCTTTGCTTCTGTAGGTAACACTGACTACAGAGAAGGGATCCAACTAACAGCCCAGAGGACTCCAATTTGACAACCGTAATTTACTCCAGAGAACATTTTGCTCTACCAGTTGTTGAAATAAAATACAAAAGAGTCTTGGTGGAGCAGGTCATTGACCAGCATGTGAAAGGGAATGGTCCCATCGTGATGAGGAAACTTAAGCCACGTTTTGTTATGATAATTTTTTAGCCTTTTCTTAACTCATCAAAGATACATCCTGGAAAAACAATTTCTTCTTACTCAGACAAATCTGAAGACTTTTATTTATCTGGGATTTACAGAAGTTTGACAAACTGTCAGATCAAGAGTAAATAAGCAAATAAGGCCAGGAAATAAGGTAGTCCCTCCAAAGCTAGCACATTTGTGTGAGTCTTGCACACATGCAGAACCGCTGGGACATGATTGATATATTGTGCTCATGCTGCCCAGCCTACATTTACATCTGCGCCTCCTGGGAGATGCTTCTGGAAAGTGCCCATAGACTGTGCCCTCATAGATCAACTGTATAGAAATTATGGAGAAAAACATGTAATCCCTAATGGCCCTCTGTGTCCCCAACCAGTTGGACCCAAGTGCCACAATGATCTTCAAAATGAGGAGAATTTTGCATGCCAGTTATTTTGTTAAAAGGTGGGAGAGTAATTATGCACTTTCTGCTTTATCATCTTATTTTTGTGTCTCATTAGCTTACAGTGAGCCTTCACATGAGTCTAGCAAGTGTGTGCGTGATTTTTTCTTGACTAATATAAGAACAGAAAAGCCACAGACTGTCATTTCTGTGAAGTCCAAATGTGTCATGCTGGGTGCCAAAAAGCTGGGTGTGATTTACTTGACGAGTTGTGGACCCTCACCCATGTCTAGTACTTACGCTGTTGCACAGATGTCCCAGGATATCCTGGCACATGCAGTGCTTTGTGTGAGGGTCATATCCTCACCACCAGCCTCCCACTGAGGGGGTGAGAGGGAAGACGAGGCTTTATGGCAGAAAGACCTTGTCTGGAAAAGGCAGGAGGGAAAAAATGAGCTAAATTGAAGCTGTACAAAGCTGCTTTGCTGTCTCCTACAAGCAAGACATGTATGCTCCTATGTACATATGTGCTCCTACATGAAACAGCCTCAGCTCCACCATGCATTCAGCAGCAGTATGGCACC
Source organism: Tinamus guttatus (assembly GCF_059628265.1). NCBI lineage: Eukaryota > Metazoa > Chordata > Aves > Tinamiformes > Tinamidae > Tinamus > Tinamus guttatus. The sequence continues at coordinate 2,581,745 of NW_028288564.1, read as the reverse complement.
TATGTGAAGAGTATGTGATGAAAACTCGCTTCACAGGTTGTGTGTTGGAGGCCCTGGAGCAGGTTTAGAGATAAGGAAAGTCACTGTAGTCCCCCATGCGGGGTTCCACGGTGCTGCAGATGGGCATGGACAGTCATTCCTGTCCAGAGGAGTGGATGTGCCCCTGCACTGTGCTGCCCACGGCCATTCGCGCTCTCCCGGTTGTCCGCACACATCCTGGCCCGGCCAGCAGCTGCCCCACGGAGCACTCCCAGGCTTGGGATATGGCACGGCTGCACACACATTTGTCCCAGCCCTCAGTCACAGGTGCAAGAAGCAGGAATGTACAGCCAGGCATGGGAAAAGGGCAGGTCTGCCTTATTTTCAGCAGAGTTATTGCTCCATTAAATGATTGGTGGAAAAAAACCTATTACACTTAGGTTACCTCCACATCAACAAGCAGCGCAGACCTAAAGGACATGATCTGTAGAGTGAAACCATCAGTACAGAGGATCCGGTGTCGACTGTGAATATGCTTTTGGCTTTTTACTTGGACTAGTTCTGGTTGGATCCCATGGACTGATTCTGCATGGGTGTGTGCTGGAAATGTATGCTCTAGCTCAGGTTCATCCAGAAGAAATCCTGTTTGTGTGGTCTGAGTGTGCTCAACGGTGCAACCCAAAGCACAGAAAGACGGGGACAACTGGGTGCTTCACTTCAGCAGTGAACTCCTGATTACACTCCGTCTTTTCAGGAAGAAGCTGTACTGAACTGTATTAAAGCTTCAAGAGAAGCTGAGCTGCACACAAAGTGTGTAGAATATTGTGCAATTATTATTCTCCATTTTCTTCTGCTTCCTCAAACTGCGAATTACCATTTGGATTCCCTTATCCACAGAAACAGTGGGCAATTGCATATCCCTAGTGAGTCTAGCTCATATCTCTGCCAAGGCTTCAGAAGACATAGCTCAGAAGTTCTTTTCCAGTTCTGCTGGGATTTTCAAGAGAACGTGCCTTTGCTCCCTTTCATCAGAAAGGAGAATGTAGGGAAAGGCCTGTGCAATCAGCATGTATGCTAATTTAAAACCTTGCTGAGTTGTTGAGCTACTAGCCAGGTGCAATGCTTCTTAAAATACAGTGCATTCATTTTTCTTTCAGTAATCTATAGGGAAATAATTACTATAAAAATCTTTTTTATCCCTATTGTGTACCCAAACATATGAATTTCATGCCAACATTGCTACCCTACAGGATATCAAATACATTAGGGAATAAAGGTGATAGGATCTCTCAAAATTATTACTTTCTGTAACTTAAAGTGATGGAATATAAGCTACACTTTGCATTTGAAATAAATTATTTATACCATTAAAGTTGTTAATACATTCCATTACTGCAAAACAAATATGACATTTCTGGGGCCTTATTCTCCAGATTCTCATACCTGTCCAGTGATCAATGCATGCAGAAGAAAAATGCATACAAAATACTGTCAAATTAGAACGACAGCAATTTAAAACAACTTTGCATAGGTGTAAATTACTTTGAAAGAGGCAATGACAAATCAGGCCCTCTGGGCTGCGTGCTTTCAACAACCAGCTTACAAAGCTGTGTATTTTCCTGCCTTTGCAAATACATGCATCACCACGCTGACAGTTCTAATTTCTGAGAGACATTCTTTCAAAACGGACTTTTAGCAGCCATCTCAGCTGCCCTGTTCTGGCTATGCAGACGTACAAAAGACTTAAAACTGGGTCACTATTTCTTTATTATTCCCACGGTAATTCTACTCATCTGTCTTAACAAATGGGCATAGTGATTATTTTGATCTTTTCACGAGTTGTAGGGGGAGGAAAAGGAAACATATGAACGAACTGAAAGCCTGTCTATCAAGTGTCAGCCTGGCGATAATTATTACTGGGAGCCCAAAATATCCCAAACCAGGACTGAGGAGAGAAACAAGAACAAGACCTTTAAGTACCCCTCAGTTAGAAAATTAACACAAAATAATGACATTTTATGGCAGTTAGAAGTTAATGTCATTGAAAAGAGTAGGCCAGTGGAAAGCAGAACGGTGTGTAAAGCGTGCAGTTCTGCAAAACCCACTTCCATTCGTTCAGCCACCATCTAGGTGCTTATGATGTTCCCAGTCTAATAAACGGAGCTATTTATGCAACTCGCCTCTCCTCAGCTCAGCATTACAGTTCATTTATGCATCGTTGTTACCTGGGCTGGAGCACTGGATGAAAGATGAGTCAACTCTCCGATTCGGGCAGCAGCTCGTGGGTCGCTCGAGCTGATCAAAACGGGAGCGCTAATCTCCATGGAGTGCCTGTTACTCATGGCCTGGGAGGATTTGTGTGTCATACTGAGAGCAGTGAAGGAGTGGCGTTTCTTGGCATTCTTCTTGCCCTCAATGTGCCTCTGGATGGCACTGACTGCTCCTGTACTGTTTAAGGTAGAGCACTGCGCCAAAGTGACTGCCAGGGCGGTGTCAGATGGCAAGGGGACATCACAGCCAGATGCAGCAGCTAAGCATGTCTTGTCCATCTCAATAAGCTGTTTAGCTGATTCGTTGAGCTGAGTGCAGAGAAAAAAAAAGAAAAAAAAAAAAGAAAAAAAAAAGGAAAGAAAAAAAAAGGGGGGAACATTAACAACCTGTCACAGCTTGATGATGGTGCCTGCTGGACCTGCCTCACCCTCTGAGAAAAAGCCTCCCTTGGAAAAGCCCCACGCTCCTTTCTTAGAGGTGGTTTGTGATTTCTTCTTGTCAACACCTCTCCCAGGTCAGACACCAGTCTGCTGATGTCTGCTCCAGTTCGTACCACAGAGCAAACCATTGCTCTTGGGCAACATTTATTCCACTGCCACCACGAGGGAGCTGTGGGCACATACAGGAGTAGGTGGCAGCATCGCAGGCTTTATCAGTGTCACACTGTCTGCACCTTGCCAGCATCCCCATTAATTCCTCACTATTCACAGGTTTGTCGCCATAAGCATATTCTTGAAGTTTGCCGCACAGGCTTTTGAGCCAGGTTCTAAAACTTTCTGATTTTATCTCCCTGCCTTCCACCTGTCATAGGTTATCTTAGTGCAAAAATAAAACCAAGGCATTTTTCCAGCTATATTGCTTCTGCTCGAGAGGGTCACGACTGCCCCTGGGGGACTCGCTCAGCTTCTAATTCAAAAAAATTGTTTTCACGGGGGCTACTGAAAGGTTGAAAGCTTGGCCCTCAGTCCACCTAGAAAGCACAGCTTTCAGATAACGCCATGGTACCAAGGTCAGTTCTCAGTCCACTGCTCTTTATTCAGTCAAACCTCACAGAAAAATCTCAGCACAAAAATGCAGAAGGTATAGTGTGTAGGATAACTTGTCTCTAAAGTATCTTGCCTCCTGGCTACAATAACTTGTCTGGGAAAGCTACATCTTAAAAAAAATGATGATTTTGGGGCCCAAAGGGGTGCTGCAGTCTCTGACATATGAAATACACCCTGAAGTTAGCAGCGTTTTATGCAGATTGCTCTTTGCCAATAGATCTTTCCTCAAGGGGTGCTAACAGCTGAGAGAAAATGCCACATTTTGCCAACAGACCTTTATATTAAAGTAGGATGCAACACAATATGTCTGCATTTAATGACTAAAAACAACATATGAAAAAAGAACCATTTCTAACACATTACATGCTTTTGCATACACTACCATTCTAAGGCCCACCTAAACCAGAGGTACATAAAACACTAATCTGCAACCCCCAAAAGACTATTTTTATTACTATATTCACTGTATTAAAAAAAAAGAAGCGTTGCTGCTCCAAGCAAAGTCAATTGTCAATTTAGAAACCAAATACAACATAAAATAAAGGGTGAAAAAGAGAGGAAAGGGAAAGGAAAGGGAAATTATAACAATAGCAGAAGTGTGAAGTTAAACAAATGTGCAATTGAGTAGCTTTATGGCTTCAGATCACTGCCATCATGCCACAAATATAAATAAGAGATAGATATTGTCAGCCTTATGCCAGTCTTCCTAAATTTGCAAATACTTTGGTCTCCACAAGGCTTCACTCCCGAACCCTTGAAAAGGCAATAAACTTGCTAGCACCTAGAAGGTAAGCACAGGCTTGCAGGATGCTTCACTCACTGAGAGCCTCCACCAAGTCCGCCGAGAGCCTCCCACTGCCAAAGCTCTACCATGAGCTCCCGTTCAATTTGCAGGACATTTCCCCAGCTGCCCTGTCCTAGAGGAGCCCCTGCCTGCAGCAACATAGTGCTCTGCACCTGCTGGTCCCTGCCAGTAACAGCTGATCCCATTTCAGACACTTCAGGAATGTCCATTACTTACCACTTCATCAGGCTTTAAATTGGTTCAACCTCATATTTGCCAGAAGGTCCCAAGTTCCAAGGAAACCAGATAGTTCCCTTCCCCTAAGTAGGTGTTACGGCTCTGCTTACCCAATTCACGAGGACGGTCTAGCTGAATTATTTGAAATGTTAAGGAGAAAAGGAAAAGCAGAATCATGGATCAAATATGCATGATTCTTTTCTAGAGGGATGGTGAGGAGTCTCTAGTAATTGCTATTAATCAGGGCAACAATGTTTTTAACTCTGTTACATAACAATATATAAAAGATCAAAACAAGAATTTCTGAGCTTCCTGATTTTACAGCAATGCTTCACATAGACAGAGAAGTGCTTCAGCTCCTAATATCAAAATGATTATTTTTTTCATAAGAATTAGATTATAAACCCTTCTGGCTGGAGTCCAATTTACCACTGAATCTATTCCTCTTAAAATAACATTTACTTTTTTTCTTCAAAGCAAAACCAAGTTAAAAAGGTCAGTAAGACAGCTAGCATCTAACATAGAGTGAAAAAAAATAGTTGTGTATTGATGTAAACAAAATCATTTTCAAGAGCAGTAGAAGATTTGAAGCAAAAAGAAAATCACTTCCAAAAACAGACAAGTTAATGAACTTCTGGGACACTTCTAGGAATAAAAGTGTTTTGGTCTGGCAAGATAAAAAAAAAATGCTTTGTAGCTTTACCACTTTATTGTTGTTCTGATGCTTGGTTTTGAGCAACTTTGCCCATGGATGCCGGAAAATACTTCCCAAATAAGGTATGAATGCCATCAAAAAGGTTCTGCTTTCTACCTAGCAAAAGCAAATAGCGCTGTCTTTTCATAAAGAGTTTTCAGGAGTTCTTTTTGAATGTAATTTTGAAACAGATTGCATTTTTTTTTTATTCTAAACTCTCAACATGTAAACAAAGCACTGTTTTCTGGTGTCTGTCTTCAGATCTTCATCTAGATTTTGTTCTAGAAGAAAAGCTTAATGTAAAGGTCTGACCCGCAGTCAGCCGCAGGAATTGGACATTTCTGAAAGACTGTACCTCCCAGAACAGCACCTAATACCAGAGTTCAGCTTTCTTGCTCATTTCTGATCCTTCAGATCAGAAAGAACTGGGGTTTGAAATTCTGGTCTTGCTACTCTAAAATAGTTAAATATCCCTGCAGTTGCAATGGGACTGATTTTAGCCCAGATCTACTCTATAATAATGAGAAGCCCTAGGAAAGTCAGCAAACAGTGCAGAGGGATACAGCCTGGGATACAGTATGCTAGGCCAGTCAGACAATCCCAGCAGTCCTGCAATCTTGAGTCTGGGAATGCAAAACCCTGCAAGGCTAAGCCCTAAATTAGGTGAGGGATAGTGCTGGATAAGGGATGTGATGAAACACTAAAGTAAAACTGTTCACACGGTCTCAGTGAATACTGAACGTGGGCACTGCATGCTAAGATAAGGATGTACCAACCTCAGTTTATAGAGTTACTGAGCCTGTTTCTTATGCAGGTATTCCTCAGCTCTCAGGAACTTGTGCTTTAGATAGCTTCAGTCCATCTAATTTTGAGTGTGAATGAGGATTTGGAACACGCCTTTGTACTGAGCCTTGTTCACCTCCAAACAACCTTTTCCCTCAAAGGGAGCAGTAATCAAGCTCCGTTCATTAAAAATTTGCTGACCTTGATCCAAGAGCCACACTGCTCTCTCAGCCACAATACAAGCTGTCATGAGTTTGGCTACCAGCCAGACAGTCCATACAATATGAACTAAGTGAGATTTTTTTCTTCTTCTTCTTCTGGCTTTTAGATACGACTCTTTTAGATGGTCTGTTTGAGACTTTCCCATATGGGAAACAAAGGTACAAGCAGTAAGCTACCTCACTCAGGACTTCTCCACTGCCAGAATTACTGTTTTATTAGTCTCCAGATAAGCTGTACTCTTCTGCAGAACACATTATGGTGATTTTCTTCCTCCCTCTCTTTCACACATCTTCACACAAACACCCCCATGTCCCCATCACCCACAAATTTATGATATACATGTGCTTAAAAGGGACTAGTTGGCAACAGTTTGAAGAGATTTTTCAGTTAAGGATGAGTAGATATATGAGAGAGATCGTCACCTGCACTTTCTATCCTAGCATGGCCCTAGATATTCCTGTATGTCCCCAAGTAATTTAATGAACTATAACATCAATGTGCAACATTGTGCCCCTACCTACACACACAAGCCAGGATGAAGAATGAGGTCTCCACTGTGGACGGGGTGGGTTCATACTTCTAGTTTTAGATCAAATAGCATTTTTTTTATTCCACAGAATAAGGGAGAAGCAGGGAAGTTTTGGGTCAAAATTAAACAATTAAACTTTGCTGCTCTAGTCTGTAAGAAAGAGCAGTGTTTAAGGTAACTTTTTTCTTAATGCTCTTGAACCAGAAGAGATCACAAAATATGCTCAGTTACAGCAGCAAAAATGTGACAATACCAGCACAACTTATTTTCTTTGGGAAACCAAAATACATCCGTAACGGTAAACCCACTATTTTACTAATAGAAACTGCATCTCCCCTAACAAATGTGCCTAAAAAATGTGTTTATACCAATCAGCAATACTGCCATTATTCTATGTAGTTTAGACCTCCAAGAGACACAGCAGCTCCTGGAACAGTTTACTAATAGCACTGCCTTCTGTAAAACAGAAGACATTAAGTCTTTTATTGCTACAGAATACTTTTACCTTTCTAGTCTTTTATGTGTGCGTAATAGATTCGCTTTTGACTGACATCTACCTACTAGAGATGAACTCTCATTTGGTTTCTGATTTAGCAAGATGCTTCAGTACATACTTAGTACAATGCACAGACCAAAGTGGCACAAATGGGATGAAAAAGCCATTCTTTGAGAATGAGGAAGGATTGCTTAAATTCTCCAAGAGGCTTAAGCAACTTTGTTAATCTGAAGCCAGTTTGAACCAGAAAGTACAGTTTATTAAGGCTTTCAGGAAGCAGAGCTTCATTTGGTCTGTAAGTTTTTTTTCTGTCTCTATAGGAAGAAACATCTAGTGGTGGGGCAGCTGAAATACAGGTGTAAACTCAGATGTTACTTCAGGCCCCTTTGAAAAGAAAAAGGTTGAAAATTTCCACAAAACTATGTATATCTAGTTAAAAAGGATAAAAGGGTCAGAAAAAAAATCTTGTTCAAAGTCCTAGAGAGGCATAACTAAGCAGAGTAAAAAAAAAAAACCAAACCAAACCAAAAAAAAAAACCCAAAACACTAGAAAACAAAAAGCCACTGCTTATAAAACTTCAAAATGCCTCCTTGAAAAGACTGACAATATTTTAACTCAGAGAGTGTCAATTTTTACACTTTAGAGTTCATAAATATTGAGAAGATCATGTAGATCCCTATGTTATGCCTTGCAGAAACTTTGGTAATTGGACTTGTATAACTGATTTTGTGACTAAAATAGTCTGAATTTATTACAGTGCTTTCAGTTCAGAGTAGGTACTTTCAGAAAATATTATGTTCTTATGCCCCCATTAAATTGGCTTCACTAAGATTATAATTTATTCTCTGAAGCACAGTGAGGTTATTAAATAAGCAAGGGCAAAGCAGCACAAGAGTCTCTCTGTGTCTGCTACGTGCCTGAGAGGACTGCATCTTTGAAAGCATCCTCAAAATTCTCATACTCAAAAAAGGACTTTTCAAAAAGTTAAAGAAGCTTTTCCTTTCTGTTATTCATTTTTGCAAAAGCAGGGTACAACTCTCTTCTACTAAAGCCAAATAGCAAAAATGTCCTTTGACTCAAATGAGCATTAGGAGAAACACTTTATCTAATACTTAAAATGTCCACTGGGTAAGTTAATACAATCCATGCACAGCAGGTCCAAAAGCTTACTAACGGGATATTAACAGATAAAGCTGTGCCAAAGGCTCTTCAAATAAGTCATACCAAATGCATCTATATTTTTCATCCTTTCTATGTTTTGCAAATTCTGAATGAAAAAAAAATGTAAAGAAAGTCTCCGAAGTTTTCCATTAACAGTTTAAATGTACTGGGCAGAAGTTAAAAAGTCAGGCATTCACTTATGCACCATCTTTTAACAAAGACTCATTAGTAAGGCACAATTTAAAATCATAGAAACATAGAATCCTTAAGGTTGGAAGAGACCTTTAGAGATCATCTAGTCCAACCCCCCTGCACAAGATACAGCTTCATATAATGTTTTTGTGTCACTCTTTGTAACCAGCCACTATCACCTTTTTAAGTTTATTGCCAGGAAGGGACAAGCAAATGTGGAACAGATTTTCTGAAGGCAGTTTATCCCTATAGATGTTTGAAACCTCAAACAGTGACTGAAAACAGGTTTATTTCATACACCCAGAAAATACAAGAAATATAGTATATGCACTTACTTGGACACATTCACGCAGAAGAATAGCTGTAAAAATATATTTTAGGAAAAAAGTAGCCAATCATTTTTGTCTATGACACGGTTCTTTGAAATGTAGAACTGGTTAGTAATCTCTTTCCTTGTCTTACAAGATCTTTCTCAACTAGCAGTAGGATCACTTCTAACACATGGAGGAGCTGAAGGAATGTAACATATTAGAACAGCATGTGCTTGGGCGAGCGTGTCACTATGATCTTGCAGGATGAAAATAAATGATGCATGCGGCAAACGTAAACACTAAGCCTTGGGTGGTGGACTGGGATTTCTTTTTCTTTTCCTTTTTTTCCAAACAATCTTAAGATGGAAATAGTTCTTAGGGATACAGAACAAACACATGGCTCAGCGAATCCCAGAAAATGTATAATCTGCTGCAAAGTCTGCTCAGCAGTAAAGCATAACTAGTAAATTTATGGAAATTAACTTCCAAATTGATGAGAAGAATAAGCATACAAATAAATATAATGGCATTAGAAATAGAGGAACTCACTGAAAAGAAGCATATTTCTACATTCCCCAGCACCCTCTGAAACAACTCCAGCCACCTAGTCGTTAGCTCTGAGTATGAAGACTACTTTACTTTCGATCTGTCATCTCTGAATCTCAGATCTGATGCGAGTCTTCAGTGTGCCTAAGGATTTCCTTCTCTTTTCTTCCTATCTGTCCTCTATGGGCACCGTTTCTTTTCATAATGAGATGCTCATGATTGCACCAAAGCTCCTTTGAAACCAAATAAAGTAACTAAATACAGTTTTACTCAACACCAGCAAGAGTGGGAGAATCCAGCTTATTTTTGCTTATAAATTATTCAAAAAGCTAAATAAAAAAAAAATGCAGACATGAATTCATGTGTTTGATCCTAATTCCTTTGAAGTCAATGGCAAAACTCTAGCTACCTCCAAGGATGGAAGGATTGATGCTTATCTGGCACCAATTTCAGTAGCAGGAAAGTCTGTTAGAGCCAGTCAGGAGTACCCTGACAACTGTTTTTTTATCAAAAAAAATGCAGGTTCATCAGAACTGAAATACAGCTCTCGAATATGCTAGTTTTGACAAGACATCCATCAGGAAACTGTTTTTCAGATCATTGATCAGCTAAGAAATACAGCAGCAACCTGTCCTGCTCTGGTGCAGTGACTCAGGAACTCATGTGGGAGACCTGAAACATGACTGCCACTTTCCTGGAGAAAGCCACCATGCCTACAGCTATGCTGAGTCTCCCTCACTCTTTCTCTTGTTAAATGGAAAAACTCTGCCATGACGCTCTTTGAGGAATACTGTGGAAACTGTTGAAAATTGGAGTATTAAAACAAATGACTGCCAAAATAAGGCACGTCACTTCAAATAATTATCAAAGGGCCTGTGAACCAGCCAATTCCACACTCACACTGTAGTAAGAAAGTTTGTCTTCTTCCTTGCAGTGCTGGCCACAAGTTACATGACTAAATAAGCCACAGATGACTAGAGACTACATAGTGTCATTTTGTTCATTCTTCAAGATTTGTTCTTCAAAAACAAGGCTGTGCTTGTAATGTTCGGGGTTGTGTGAAGGAAAGAACAATATCACAAATTCTTTTTCTTTTTTTAAGGAAAGCACTTGCTTCAAGCTTATTCCGATAAAGGATGAGGGAAGCATTAAGAATATATGCCGAAGTCATTTCTGAATGTGTTTACAGGAATGTTCTGGTGGACAATGAGAAAAAGGCCTACCTAACACCCCACATCATGCAATATTACCTGCAGAAAGCAGAAAGCTGAATAAACCTGAGAATGTTCTGGAAGTGCAATACAAGGAGCACATTTCATGTATATTTGAGGAAGCAAGGAGTCTTTGTCGATGTGATTTGCAACTTTGTGTAGAATAAAGAAATCTCATGCAATTGAGGGAAATTAAGTTTTACTTCCTGCAACCAAAGATTACCTGTAGGCAATCACACAGAAATAAATGTACTGTTGTCTCTATCTCTGATAAAACAGCAAAATGAAGGATGAAAGCTTGTGCCAGGAAAATGGTTTAGTTCAATTGTTTGTAAAAGGAACTTCAAGTAGACATCGGCACTAAAAGGTTGTGATAAACATTCCCTTAGTCTCTGTGCACTATATATAGGGAAGAGCCATTTTTGAGGACAAACTGTTCTGGCTCCTGCTTTCCAGATACAAGACAGCAAAGGAATGTGCTACAGGGCTGTTTGTAATACAACAAGGTCCCCTGGGATTGTATAGCTTGACAGCATGTGCAGGGAGCTCCTGCTACAGTTGGCTACAGAACAGGGGTCCTTGTGGTGGAGAGTTGCCCCATCAGCTCTGAGTTCACACTCTGTGTTTCACACAGAGCAACCAACACTGAAAGATGTGAGGCACCAGCTCAGCGGAGTTACAAAAGCTGCCCCTCCACCAGAGAGCTTGCCCAGGCACTGCATTCACTGTTTGCCAATCTGGGTGAAAACAGCAGCAGCAACAACAACAAAAAACAACAAAAAACAACAGTTTTGGGACATGATGTGCTACTGTTTCCAATGAGAGTCTGATAACACCCTAGAGGGACCGTTCTGTGAAGCAGGAGATGAACTACGTGCAAATGGCCACAAAGCAGGATATGATGATCTTCTGTGATTGTCTGTGGGAGATAGGACCTGCCTATGCTGATGGCATTTAAAATCTTTTTTTTTTTTTTTTCCCTGAGAGGCAGAAGTTACCAGCCTGCATTTGTTGTCTCGTACTTGCCCTATCCTGCTATTAAGCTGTAAGCTCTGCTTTAAATTATTTGTGCATTTAAAGTGCCTGCTTCCCACATAGATTTGCTGATGCCTGGTAATACAGCACAGCTCTTCTGTCAGTGAGAGCACTAATTTGCATCCTTCTCTTCCCTGCACTTTTTGCACAGTTTTTATGTAAGTTTGTCTTACCTTGGAGGCCTTTATGCTTCTGTCATATTTGGTAAAAAGTGGAAAATAAATTTGAAAGGTATTGGAAAGGAGTGGCTGTTAGACATGGCATAATCATGTACAACTCAGTTGTTTAGAAAGCCTGAAAAGGCTCTGAAAGCTAGCTTGTAAGACAAGAAAATGTGTTTTCTATGCAGTGTGATGATGTAATCAGGTTCACAACCTTTTCCCTTCATTTTCTGGAAGAAAAATCAGATGAGGCTGAACTATGATGTATTCCCTCAACTCTGCAAATTCGTGACTGAAAATAGCAGCATTCAGCCTCACATTCACAGTATGACTGACTTTCCCTTAACTAGAGGAACCATTTGTAGCCTTCTTTGGAGAAGCAGAGATGTTAACATATGACTGGGTACAAAGCCGAGGTCAGAGTCAAATGTCTCTCAACTGACTTGTCAACAGCTGCAGTCAAGAAGTTCACTGAACTTCTTGGCTATGAAACCAGAAAATGCTATTTGTTCTTCCTGAAACTGATTCTGGTTTGGTGTACAGGACACGTACCAAGCTTCATTGTCACGCAGTGAAACCGCTTGGACCTTTCCCTCCAGGATATGTATCTGATGCTGGGTTCATGCTCTGGTTCCTATCAAAGTGTGCTCTGCCATGGGTGTCCCCGTTAGATAAGAGGTGTGCTGTTCCACCAGTGCCAATGAGCTATGAGCAGATCTGTCAGGGTGCTCAGGCACATGTGTCACGTTACTGCAATAAAGTACGATGATTGCTGGCATTAGTCATTTTTACGACATCCATATGCAAATGTTGTTTATGTTAGCATGCTACAACTGGAAGGAATTTGGAAAACCACTGCTCTAGGCCATGCTGTTTGAGTTCTGAAATGGCAAAATTAATGGACTAATGAAAATTCTGCACAGTAGGAAATCTTTCTGAAAGTGCAGAATACTGATTTGGAGCGGGGGGCAGGGAAAGAGTCTTCTCTTTGTGGAATTACTCAAGTTCAAATATTTTCCTAATACATTCCTTTCTGAAAATGGACTAGCTTGGGTTGCACCTATATTCTCTAGGCAGAGAGACGACTTCTGCCCAAGGGAACTGAATTTCAGAATTTCCTTTTGCAAACTGTGACCACATCATGTGATGCAGTCACACAGAGAAATTTGCTAATAACACTTTTATTATTTTTGTCATTAAACGCTGGAGAACTCCCTCCATGGATCAGCACCCCATTGTGAGAAACATTATAAAAACATTCTGCAAAAAGACAGCTCTTGCCCCAAAGAAATTGCAATTTAAAATGAAGACAAGAGACAGCATATAGATACAGATAAAGTATAACATGAGACAGTCTTGCCAGCCAGATGGGCAGAGAACTTGGCACACCATGAGTCTTCTGCAGGCATGACAGCAAAGAACAATCTTAGAGAGAGAGGTCTGGGGAAGCAATGCTGATGTAGCTGTGCGGATGTTTTTGTTAATGCAGTTGTACAGATGTTTTTGAAGCATTCTTCACAACACTGAGGAGCACCGTGGAAGAAAACAAGTTCGAAATCTGAGAAAAGTCACCAGTATTGCTAGCTGATCAAAGTCAGGAGTTGGTATTTCAGTGGTAATTAAAAGATTGTAGGTAGAGTAGGAACCAAAGGTCTGCAAATGAGAACAAGTTGTGTGCGCTGAGCATGATAGAAAAAGGGCAGCCAGAAGTCTGCAGAGATGAGAAATGGCAGGAGATGAGGACTCTGGAGGGATATGAATGAGGCAAACCTGCATTTGCTAAGGATCAAAAAGAAAAATTTTGGAGTAATCCAGGTATAGGATGATAAAGAGTTTGATCTCTGTGAATGTTCAGCAATCACGATCTACTGTGACCAAAGACTAGGAGTGCCAGCCACCTGGATAAAGGGAGCCAAGTGTGAGGATGTGATTCCCACTTGCAATACCTTTATTACTTGCCATGAAAGCACACTATACCCTCTGCAACTAATGACCAAATGGCAACGGTCACATGCAAACTCCAGCAGTGCACTGCATGGTGACCTCTGGTATACATGAAGCAAAAGTTGCTCTATGCAAAAGCAACCAGACGCATCCCTAGATCAGCATGGAATTGTCTTTGCTATGACCTTATATCTCCTTTTTTTTTGAGACCGATTCAGTTCTCAAGATCCCGCTTGTGCCAACACGGACATATAAACAACAAAAACTAGAGGTGGCATTTGAGAAGGATCATGGTGCTAAGCAGCTGCTGCAGAGAAGTACCCCCTCTCCTTTTTCCAGTTGTTATGGGGCAGAAAAGCCCAGCATGGAGCTTCCAGACCTTGTCATGGCCCATGACACTGTTAGGAATGAGGTTATCATGCACTTTTATAGCCCTCCTCCCACCTCAGGAATTCATATACTCAGGAAGAGGAAAAACAGACAGTCACTGAGTAAGGTACCCCTGAGCAGAGAGCCCCCTGAGTAAAGTCGGCTCAGATGAAAGGGAGCAAGAAGATGCCCAGCAAGAAACAGCCCATCAGCCTTACTTCCCCACTGACAGCAAGGCACTTGCCCTCCTCCTGCAAGGTTGCTTTCTTCTGGGGGAGCAGTTAGGGGAGGCAGAGCTCCCTCTGCTCCCACTTCCCTCTCCTGAGTCACAGAACAAGAGGAGGGAGAGCATCACCAGGGTGAACCCACCACTGTCCCAACGTTCTCTTGGTTTGCCCCAAGGTTTCCAGAAAATTTCTATTATGGAAAAATTCTATTATGGAAACCTCTCTCACGAAACTTCCTGCCAGCCTGATTCAATTGCGTCTAAACAGATCGGAGGCCTTCAAAGTCAGATTTAGAGCAGGGCGCTCCCTCCAGCCTTACTGAAATGGAGACTAATATTATTAACCTTGTTTATGGAGTGCTTAGTGCTGCTTTTTCATAAAATAATAACTTAATAAAATAATAAGATAAATTCCGGGAAGACTTGGAGGAAGAGTAGGTTGCTTGCACATAGCCAATGTTCCTTGCCTCACCGTTTTGGTGTGGTGGCTTAGAGCACTGCTCACTGGCAGTCTCACCTGCAGAATATCTGTGAAGGGAGGATATTAGTGGCCAAATACCCTACTTTTTATTTTCTCATTTTCTGTCCTTTCCTCTGTGATAGCACAGATGTTCATGTAACCATGCAGTAAGTGGGATGAGGGAACAAATGTGACTGAAAACTGAAAATTCAAAGACAACTAAAATGAGTAGCTTTCAACAGGATGAATTCCTCAATCCATCTCAGTACACAGCCACATGTCTGGTCATCGTGGCACAAGGGAGGCAGCAGGAACATGTTGCCACAGATGAAGGAAAAGCAGGGCAATCCCTTTGGCAGCAGCCCTGTCTTCTATCAGAATAAAATAACCACAGTAACACACTCCCAAATAGTGCAACAGAACATGAACAGTGGCTGATCTATTTTGTAAAGCAATAAAGGAAGTAAAACCAAGAACTTGCACAAAACACAACGGAGTGAGCAGTTAAGAATTCTGTGCTCTCTATGAGAAAATCTGGAAAAGATGGAAATACCCAAATTAATTCCAACTCCCTCTCCCTGTTTCCCATTTTTGTTTTTAATTTGGTTGTACTGATTCTGTCTTGTGAACTTGGTTTTCTTGATGCTCAGCACTAACACCTAACAAAATGTTAGGGGATTTGAGCCTTAATTCAAACATCTGTTTTTGGCTTACATAGTCACATTTTTGGGCTAAAGATCAACTTCACGTTAGTTTTGTTGTTTGAGGAAAGCACTCAGTACACATCTGCACTCGCGGGTCTCTCATGAGCACTACAGAGAATGCTCAGCGATGCCAGGAGCTGTTGCAGGAAGAAGTAATTTCATCGTATCAGGAAGCTATTGTTCTTGAGGCTACTGTTTTTGAAAGATTTAAGGGTCAAGCCTAACCAAACATTGTGCTTCTTCATTAAGGCAGAATAATATTTACGTAACATGCTATCTTCTGAGAACTGAGACGAGAAGGGGCTCTAGCAGGCATCCTCCAGCAAACCATACGGCAGTCATTTACGGTATTACAGACACCAGCTCTCCATCCTGTCCCTCTGTCACACCAATAACAGGAATGGCAGGAGATACCGTGAGCCTCCACCTCCTCCAGGCCCGTCCACATGATGTTACTTTAGCAGCAGGCTCACTTTTCCTTGGCAGTCCCAAGGCTAATCCTGTGGTTGATGTATAAAAAGATTTTGTCTTCTGTCCTGAGGCTGCTGGTGCCAGCAAAATGGCAGGGAGGACATCTGATTTGCCAGGGAGCATCTCCCAAAGCTTCAGTGTACTCGTCTGTGGCTGCATTTTGGCTGTTGCCCTCCATCGTTGGACTTTTACAGAACAAGGAGAGCTCTTCAAGAAGGAAGCTAATTAAGACACTCACATACTCTAACAACAATGTCAGGAAACAAAAAGAAAACTGTCTAAGAAATAATGAAGTTCCTTAGGATATTGTTTTTTACTAACTGCTCAACAAATTCAATCATCTCTGTTGACATCTAGTTCTTCAGTATACATCCATACATTAGTTCTAGGTGAGTGAGACAGATTTTCTTTTGAAAGGAAAAGATATCGAAGAATTTGGTGCAGCTGGAAGGATCTTGAGAAACTGTCAGAGGTGACCAATGGCTGGAAAAGACAAAGCATCATTCTCGTGATGCCTTGAGAGAGGCACCAGATTACAGATGATGCCCGAGGACTCCGAGGCATTGCACACAGTGCCTGGGAAATGGCATAGGTCCCCTCAGAAACCTGTGCTGTTACTGAACTATATTACTCCTCAGTGAGATGTAACAGAAGAACATTAACTCTGCGGCAGGAACCAAACTCAGTGTAGACATAGCAAGACAGAATGGCATGTAGGAATGAAAAGCATTTATTGGAGTATACTCACAGCTTGGGAGCATTGAGGAGAAAGGGAAGAGCAGAGAAGCAGCACTCATGCTAATAGCATAGGGAAAGCGACAGTATATTTAGAACATAGCAGGGTCAATCCCTGTCATTTCATGCTGTGGAAGGATGACAAACCGGATTTTGCAGGAAATCCATGAGTGGGCTATGGCCAGAGATCAAAGTCTTGTTATCCTCTCAAGAACAAAAGTCAGTCCATCTAACTCAGGTATGTTTTTTGCTTCAATTTTAGGTACCTGATAGGCAGAACTTCCAGCAGGAATTGGGAATGCCAAATTCAGACACCAAATTTATATGTATGCCTTTGAAAGCCTCAGGAAATTGACTTATTTGCACATGTTGCATGTCTAGGTTGGCTAGACTAGAAACTTGCAGAGATATTTCTGTAAAATAAATCTAGAAAATTAAGACAAATGATAGTGGGGAAGATATTCCTGAGTATGACAGCTGGCCAATTTCTAGTCCTACAGTTTCCAAACAGTAAGAGGTGCTAATAGTCTGAATGTGGTTTTGATTGATAGAAAAAAAATTCTCATAATGTAGAAATCTGAATTGAAGTTAATTATGAGTTCATTTACTTCAGAGTAAATATGAAGAGGGACAAGCAAGAAAATACCTGTAACTAAGGCTACCAGTTTCAAAAAGGCAATTTTTCACAACCTATGGCAACATCTATCTTTACGTATTGCTTCACATCACAGCTCACCGCAGGTGTCATGACTGGGCTGGAGAACTACTCAAACGTGACATGACTCCCATGATCTCAGTACAGCAAATTCTTTTCTGCGGTACCTATCTGAGACAAATTTGGGGCATAACTGAAACACGCTCCCAGATACAGACACCAGAAAGCAATCCTGCCTCCTCTTG
This sequence comes from Tinamus guttatus, assembly GCF_059628265.1. Lineage (NCBI taxonomy): Eukaryota > Metazoa > Chordata > Aves > Tinamiformes > Tinamidae > Tinamus > Tinamus guttatus. The sequence goes on along the minus strand of NW_028288564.1, from coordinate 2,564,277 downwards.
TATACATGTAGCCTAAGGGAAGTGATTATTAAAGGGCTACGGAGCTGAGGAGCTAAACTAATCTAACTCAGAGGGAGCCTGGAGTTTGTCTAAGTCAGATGCTGACAAATCCAGGTAAATTTCCATCCTAAAGATGGAGGAAAATCTTATAGAAATCACCTAAAATAGAATATATTAGAAATTAACAGAGAACTTAAGAGGAATGGAAAGAAAAAAAGAATTGCCCAAAGTCAATCATCTAATTTAAATTTTACATACGATATCAAAGAGCAAACATTTTTTTTTTAATTATATAACCGAAAGGGAAAAGAAAAAAAAACAAGCCATTATGCAGGTGAGACAGAGATTAAAAATAATGTATGTATTACTCCAAAACTAGCAAAAATTGTAGATCAGGACAAGGTTTCCAGTAGCAGTAGGAGATGCAAATACATGAAGATACTTCTTGACTGTCTTATGAATGCGATTGCATATTACCCACTTGTCCACGATAGCTGAAGTCTCACTATGCAGAAATGAGTGTCCTGTGTTCTTATTAGTGAAGAGTAATATGCATTGAAAGGTGACAGCCTGCACTATAAACAAATGCTATTACACAGAAATCCTAGACCTTTGGAATTATCTTTCATTTGGGCTATATCTTTCTCATGTAGAGAGCACAAGAGTTTTCACTTCCAAAAATGAACAGGGAGGCTGCTCAAAACATTTATATAAGCTACAGAGACTGAAACTGACAAAAGCAGTCAGAACAAGGCACTGAGAAGATGGATATATTCCAGAAATGTGCAACAGACTTAACTATAGTTTTCCCTAATGAAAGGCATGGCATTTGGATGTTAATCTACTTCCCTCTTCCAACTACTAATATTCTTAGTTCTGCATTTTTTAAAGTTCTTTACATTATTATACCTTGCATGTGTGAGTCAAAACTTTAAAACAATTATTTTCATCCATGATACTATGAACATGCCAGAGTGAAAGCCTTAAAACAATGTAATTATGAATTTTGAAAATGCATATCAATAACAATGCTTTTCAGTAGAAATTAGCTGAACACCTCTTAGAGCTTACATTATTGTCAGCTTAACAAGATTCCTATTCCATTTTTATCTGACACATGGAGGGAGAGAGAGAACAGAAAAAAATCAATTCTGGTATTAATGGATATAATTCTTAACTCATTAGCGTTACACCTACTTACTACTGGGATAAATTTTCTCCTCTGAGATTTAGTAAGCCAGCTTTTCTGAAATCATCTATCATTTCACTCTATCCATTGCTCAAAAGCTTCCATTTTTATTAGTATTAAATGATATTAGGAAGACTAAAATGAGCCAATTTGGCAGTCCTGAAAGACAGCGATTGTACATTCTTTTAGGAAAGGGCTTGAAACAAACTTTACTCCAGTGACTGCCTAATGCTTCTATTTTTTTTTTTTTTTTTTTTGAAGGATGTCATAAAGGAAACTCAGGAAGGTGCAGAAAATGCTGCCATAGAGACCACACATATATAAATGAAAGGTCAAGCTCAAGGCTGAATTCATTTTTAGAGACCCATACGTACCTGTCTGTCCAAACAGATTTAGGAGAGAGAAAATGTAGACAAGTAGACAGGGTAACAATTATTTGTTGACGTTGTTGAAAATGATCAAAAACATCTATCACAGCTAGAAACACACACACATGCACTCTCCTAAACTCTTAAAAATATAACTGCTATGACTGCCACTAGGAACATCAAGAGATGTGAAAAATACTAAACTAGGAATTGGCATATAGAAAAAAGCATAAAATCTGCCATGCAGACTGAATGCCAGACTGTGGGCCAAACCACCAGGAATATATATATAAAAAATATATCATGTTCGTTATCCATCTGGGCTATAGGAAAGACCTTGCTCTTTTAAAGTGATTTTTTGAGTCTCCTTCTTAGAGTAGATAGTTATCCTAAGTTGTCAGAGTGAAAACACACTCACTTATCTATTTGCCAGCTGTTAAGCACAAATTCTGCTTGAAACAGGGGTTTCTGTGACACTTTTATGCCCACGGCTGGGGTCCTGCCAGATATGCGTGGATACCCTTGTCTGGATTAAGGTAATAAGCTAATTTCATCATGTAAAATCACTGCTTCCTTTAAGAATTGCATTTGGTTTCATCAATATTTACCCTGCTGGCTGAACCCTTCTAAAAATTGACTTGCCAGAAGTCCTTTTTTTTCCCCTGATGGCTCAAGGGAGCCACTGGATCTATGCTGCAGAGCACTGATACCATCAAATCTGCCCAGTCTCCTCCTCTCCTCCTCCCTCTCTGCTCGGCTTCTGCTACACCTCCCTTCCATCTTTTTTTTTTTTCTTTTTTCTGTGGAGAACAGAAGATCCCCATAACTCTGCTATGCTGCTCTGAAAAGAATTTTTTAAATTCCTACTATTATTTAATCACAGCTTTCAGTGCCCCTGCTGCAATAAAACATAACAGTGGGCTGGCACTTCATCAATAGTAATTTGCTGACATTACAGTCACAGTAGCACTGGACGTAATTGCCCTGCTCTACCACTGACTCCATAAGGTTTCTTGATCTTGGTCAATATTTCTTTGCACTGGGGCTATGGTGAGAATTTTTGATCTAACAACTCAGCTTTGTAATTTACACTTCCTGACCGTCTGCCTAGGATTCATTCCTCCAGTTCGTCAGCACCCTCTCCAGTCCCCAACTTCATTCTTGATATTTAAATTTATTCGAGCACACTGTATTCTTCCTTATCCTCAATTTTACACATTAAAGCACAGCACTTAACTTCTAAACTGAGATAACTGCAGTTATTAGATGTGCTAACGCGAAGACAGAAAAATAAGAAAAACTTAAGACTTTGAATTCCTTAGAGGTCCACAGTCTTGCTAGCAAGAATAGGATCTCAGATCACATGGATTATTAATAAGATGTTTGTTGCAGGACAGAAGGCACCTTGAGAATTAATTTGATTATGTGGAGTTTTCTGTAGACAAATAAAACACAAATTATGACCCCAAATGTTTCCTACTGGCAATGAAGGATGACAACAACAAAATAAGAAAAAAATAATGTATATTCTTACTGACAGAACATACGGTGTGTGAGACACTTTAAAAGTCACCATTGTGACTGCAAATATTTATCACTTATACTATTGTAGCTTCCCAGAGTTTGAGACAGGGATGACACTATGGAGAGAAGAAAAAGCTTCTCCCCAGAGAGCTCTCAGACCACATCTCAGATTGGGTGGCTTTGCAGGAGGCATGCAAGTACCCTTGCTAGATATTTAAGGAATGAGACATAGAAAACGTCACATTATACTGCATGTTATATGGCTATGTGGAAAACCGCACATACTGAGATACGCATGTTGTAAAACACCACAGGGAGCTAGTATATTTTAATACTTTTGTTGAGCTTTTTGTGTCACTTCTCTATGAAAACATAGTCTTGCTTTAATAAAGCGGCCTTCACAGGCACTGCGGAGTCCATTATAGAAGTGGACCACTGTAAAACTCAGGAACACAGGGCGGAAAGAAGATGAAGGGAGTTGAAGAAGACACTGCAGCCCTTTATGTCAGCCAGCTGACAAGCCCAAGTGCTAGAGGCCAGTGGAGCCCTGATTGATTATGAATTCCCTAATTGGTTGCTCTTCCTGAGAGTCACCCAGGAACAGGTCAGGCGGCAGCAGTAGCATGGCAGCTCATCCCTCCTTCCACCCTCACTGTGGCTTAAAAGTGAAAATGTTTGGTAACAGAGTACCTGCAAGAGTCCTCCTTTCATGTATTCATGGGTGGGATGTTGCAGAGCTTTTCCACAAAAAAACTCCTCGTCAAAGGTGGGGTAGAGCAAGTGTTATACTCCACCGGTCGTGGCTGTACTCCAAGATTTCTGAAGAAACCAGCAAGTTATTCTAAGGCCCCAAGGCTCTTGCTTGTCCCATAGGAGTAGCCTGGGGACACTAGTGCCTGCCATTAGATTTGGACTATGGGCTGGAGTTCACTCCATCCAAAGCCAATGGCTTTAGAGTCCACTCCATTCAAAACCCTGTCCACTTTGGCCAATCGGTTCACACCAACGAAAGATTACCACACAAACTAAGCTTTGCTTATTCTGCACATTCTGCCAAAGTTTTCAAAACCACTTAATGAATTTGGACACACTCAAGGACTGTTTTTAGATTCCAGTGCTATTTGTTTAATGGAATTACTTTATAAGCATTGTTGTTGAGATTTTCAAGACTTTTGGGATTTGGGCAACTGATTCCTCTTAAATTTTAATATAAAGTAACATCTGAATCTGACAACAGTGAGCTACTTGCAAATATCCAATAGTTGAATAAGTTCATTTCACAGCCAGAACAAGGCTTCCATTCACAGGGATATGGATGAAACAGGTGGCTGACGTTTCTGTCTGGAGGATTATTTCATGTTGGCTATACAAACCATGGTGCAAGTTTTCACACCCATGTCATCCAAGTGTTTCATTTTAAAAGGCCTTTAAGCCTCCTGATATTAAATGTATATTGATAAATATAAGCATGTGCATACAAAAGTATGTGTAAGTATATACCTGTGTTTATTTGCTATGTATGAATGTATATGCACATGCACATTTATAATTCCTTGGTTGTGCGTGCCTGGTCATTTGATGTGTTTAGAAACTCCAAATATTGCTGTTCTTACTCTGCACAGCAGTATCCCATGTTCCTCTGTGGCTGCCCAGGATGTGCTACTGCTTGGAGGACTTCAGTGGGACACATTTCCAACAGGGTGTTTCTCAGAGGCTTGGAGCCCTTCATCCTAAAACAGCAGTTATCAAAGGGAACAGGCATGTAGGGGTGGGAGAGGGATCAGACCCTACAGTGTTCAGGCAATGCAAGCACATATGGCCTGCAGGCAAAGCTAAGTTGGGGGAAGGTTGCAGCATGAAATAAGGGCTGGGAGCACTGAGATCCCCATTTTGCTCTTTCTGTAGTAAGGTTCAGGACAGTCATATTGCAAAACAAGGGAGAGGAAAGGGAAGAGATAAAGGATAAGATCTCGAGAAACCCTAGCCTCCCATACAATCACGAGAAACTGAGAAGGTCTTACGGTTTCAGAATGAAAGAAAACTACTCGTTAACTTATGTGAGGCAGCGGGTTTCCCAATAACAGCCCCTACACATTCTGCTTTTAATATTAGTTGACTGTGCGAATACAATAATATATATATATATATACACAATGACAGTTTATTCCAAATTGGTCATTGTTGGAGTTAATAATTAGGCAGTCAAGTACTAATTATCTCTGCTTTGTCCCCAGTCATTAAGAAAGGCATTTGGTGAAGTAATTTTGGAGGAATGCATTAAAGCTGGCCACAGTTGTGTGGCTATGTGTGCGAGAGACACATCGTCCTAAAGAGTTACACCAGTATAAACCTCAGAGCAGGATCAGGGCAATACTGTTATCTGGGAGCTCCAGAAGCTCTGAATATCACATACAGAATGCAAACAGGCTGCACTTGGGAAAAATGCACACATGTGTGGTGCTCAGCATTTCTTTGCACCACTGTTCTGTCCCTAAAAGAGGAAAGCTTGACAAAAGCATTATCTGGAGCTCAGAGATCAGAACAACTCTCAGTGAGTGCACATCCATGTCGTGGCTGCTAGAGCTCTTCTCCTAAGCAGGGGTTGGCTGGCTGGGCAAGGGCACAAGGATGTACAGGAGTAAAAAAAGATGGCAAAATGGGACTGCTCAGAGGACATGTGACTTAAGTGTTTAATCTAAAATAAATGTCTCACATGTCTTAAGGAAAGTGTTTGGGGCAGGAGCACTCCCAAAGACTTCAAATATAACTGTGGAAGACATCCAGCTAAATTAATGCTGCAGATCCAATATAAAAGGAAGACTTTGACCTCATGCAACACTCCCAGAATAAAAGGTGGACAGATGAGAGCCAACACTGGTAGGGAAAGGCTCAAAGAGCCCTGTTACGAAGGTTGCCCTTATGAGCCAGTCACTGCCTTCCCCTATGGAGGCAACTGCATTAGGTGTGCTTGAGCCAAAGCACACGCTGGACAAAGATTTCCCATGGCAAACGTCAAAGAGGTTCTGTGGGAATCAGCAGAAATATGCCGAGCTACAGGAGATGAGAATCTGGCCCAGGGATGAGAGACTTGGGCACAAGGTTTGAGCTGTCCGAGTTCCCACAGAGGCAGTGGACACGTGTAAGGCCCCCTCTGCAGAGCTGTGCTCTCCAAGCACAGCTGAGCCAGCCCAGCTGCTCCTCATGTGCCTTCTGACAGCAACTGGGATAGCAAAGCATTTGCTGGGAATGCAAAGAATGGGAAATGCCATGGCCAAAGGAATGCAGGGAGCTGCAGGCGGCCGTCGGCAGCACGCTTCTCTTGTAAGGTGAGTGAACTATGAAGCACAGTGAAATCCATTGCTGTGACCATCCTCCTCTCTCTTCAATATGTATTGTAGAGCTTGTACAAAACCCACTGGATGAGGATCATCTGGATAGTATACAGCACATATTTTTGTTAGCCACTTTCCATGAAAATGACCACCATCAGAATATATTCACACTGTGCCCTAGAGCAAGGCATCCAAATTTCCCTTTTCAGTTATTCCTGTATAACTTCTCATTTAAGGATCTCCATGGTTATCCTACTCTTGAGGGTGCTAAAATAAACACAGGAGGCCAAGAAAAAACGCACACAACCTCTCATGAGCTTACCTCAACATAGAGGATAGGGAAAATGCCAATCTTGTCTCCCAGCATTCCTTCTGCCCAGTTATCATCTACCCTCCTGATGACAGTTAAAATTTCATCCTAAAATCAGAAACAGACAAAAAAAAATCAGAAACAAACAACAGACAAAAACAAGTATTTTCTTCTACACTGAGATGTCAGTTTTTACAATTACCCACATAACAACTTAGGAAGAGGCAGCACACACCACATAAAAATCCTCCCTGAATCTTGAGCCGTCCAAGTTTGTCCTCCAAAGCATATTAAACAGACTTACAGACAGCTGCAGTTTGTGCTAGCTGCCAGAGGCTCCAAAGGCCTGGGAAAAGTAGGTAGGAACAAGTAGGTAGCCTTTAACGCAAAGGAGAAAACACTTAAGCACAAACCAGCCCCTGTGCTCTTTTATTCTAAAGAGCCTATCCAAGTGTTTGGTTGCTCCAGAAGAAAATTCAAAGGGAAGTCCCAGTGGAGAACAGGCAGAGCAGACATCCAACATGAGATGTAAGGTATAGCATGAAGCGCTTAGAAACTAGCCTGCACTGCATTTTGGTCTCTTTTTTTTTTTTTTTAATGTCATGTCAAAGAGCAAACCACGTAAAAATGCAAGAATATTATAACAATTCTTGCATTGAACTGTTGCTTTGACTTCAGTTTACATTAAGTTAGTTTTGCAAAAGCAACACATCAGTGGCATTTTAAATCTTACAGTTAGTCTAAGCAAAATTACAGAAATCTCAGCTGAAGATGCCCTTTTCTTGATTATGGGATTAAGAAAAGTATAAATAAATAAGTTTCATACTGCTCAAAAGTTCTCTTGATGGAGTCAAAACTGAAAACTCACCAGTGATTAGAAAAGCTCACACAACTTGAAAAAAAAACCTGACTTACTCTTGTTTGGGATGCTTAACTCACTGCCTGATTTGTGCTGTTTTTTGTGTGCTTGAGATTGTTATAATCAACAAAGACTTGAAGGGGTTCCAGTTGTTACAAATACTGCTGAGGAAAACCTTCTCTCCATACTAAGATCTCATGAAGTGTTTCCTGTGACTAGTGGAAAGCAATGGTCTGAAAAGATGCTGCAAAGTTAAGTTTGATGATCACTCATTTTCTCATTGCTTCCCATCTTATTCCAACCCTATGCAGAAATCAATTAAAAAAAAAAAAACAAAAGAAAAAAAAAAGAAAAACATCTTTCTCCAGAAGGCTGAGGCTGTTCTTAACCTTTCTTTTATTTTCACCACTCGTTACTGTTCTAGGAAAATAAAAGCACACTTACCTACATGCGCTAATACTTCATGTAAATAACCTAGCCATGAGGCTGTTCAGGCAAGGGAAGGATTTTTTGCAGCTACTTCTCCTCACAGAGGGACTAAAACACATCAAAATTCCTAAACTAGAATGTATTGACAATGGTTTTAAATGGATAGAAAGGGATCAGTGCAATGATGTACTTTGCAGTTTTTGAACTTGCCTATTTTGAACATATGCATTTTGAAATAGTTTAAATGTTTCCCTTGATTTATTCCTCTCAATGCTCCATTATGGGAAAGCTAGTGAAAACAGACACAGACTGAGTCCTTCAGCTATTTATTACAGCTGGAAGGATGCAAGAATAATTTGTGCATTTAATTTCCTGAAGAAACAGATAGTATCCCCTTCCAAAGCCCTGTCTGCATGGACCGTTTTTGATCTGTGTAAAGAACTGACAGTAACATAGCTCTGTAAAGTTTCCACATGCTCTTACAAGAGTCTAATTATAATAAATTTAGCATGTTGGTAAAGGGGGTAAATGAGGAAAATAGGAGACCGAATTGCTTCAATAGGACAACCTGTTCTAGTTGTTCAGCTACTTTCTCAAAAGGCTTTTTATAAACCTCGAAGCATGATGAATTTATACTTTCAAGGAGATATATCTATACATCTATCTATGTGCACGTGTGGGTATAAAAATAAAAAACACATACTTATACACACATATACATGTATACGCATGCACACACAAGATTAGATACTAAGAAAAAACTCTGTAATTGTAAAAACACTGAAGTGCTTGACTGGATTTCTTGGAGTACCTGTGGACTATTCTTTCCTCGTGTAGGCTGGACAGGCATCTGGCAGGAAAGACTTATCCCAAGCTGATGCTGCTTTAGGATGGGGCATGGAATGGGTGACCTTTCAAAATACCTGCTTTATTTTCAATAGACCTATGATACCTGGGTGAATTTCTCTATATTTACTTTAGCTAGGCTGTGCCAAATTTGGCTACCAAATGTATGAGACAATCAGAGAGCTGCACATCAAGAAACATGCTGACATTCATAATGCTTATCTTTGTAGGAGAGCAAAGTGAAGATCCTTGAGAATGTTTTCCATTATGGAATTCTTTTTCAGAAGGATGTTGAAAAATACCAGGGATTACAACAAATCCTGAGACATCACTGAAATTCTTTATTAGTAGAAAGTTTCATTGAATTCACAGCCCAGGACATTGTTCTACACACTGGGCTGGCAAAAGTTTCAGCATGAACTATTTCAGTGCTTTAAAGTAGTTGGATAGCAATGCTACCTATATATTCCTAGAAAGGTTCCCAAAAGGATTATGAATAGCAAAAAGCCACAGATCTCTTGGCACGCCACTTGCGTCTTCTAAACTTCACTATTTCACATCTACTAAACTGATTTCCAGACAGCACAAGTGAATCCAAGCCTAAAATCTCATTTCAATGGCCAACAGTGTGTACTGCAGTTTGACACAGACACCTTGTGCCCTTTTTTTTTTTGCCTGTTGCTGAAGTTTCTCTAATTATTTGTTCTTTCTTCCTTGTTAAAGTCCCTCTATTCATCAGTGCCTGGCAGCCTTGCCACAGGCACGTAGGGCCTGCAGTTCCAGTTTCTAATCATCATCAGAAAGGAAGCCAAAGAGAAATCACTTGAAAAACAATCTGACTGACAGAGAAATGAACCCTTTTGTCGAAGAAACAGCACAAACCTGTGTCCAATAACAGGCGTGATTCACAGCCTGATTTTCACTCTAGTCATTAAGGGCCTTTAATGAAGCAATATGAAGCAGATGCATTTGCTGTTCTGTAGAGATGGCAACTCCAGCTAGCGCATGAGGGAGACTTCAGTGGCACTGCGTGGCACTTGGTGTGCCTGCCCGTGGCGCTCACCAGCTGGCAGGATCCAGTAGCTGCTACAACAACTCCACTGAAAAGCAAATGCCTCTTGGATTGAATGCTAACAGGCTAGGGTGTCACTCCGTAGTGAGGAACTGGGATTGGAAGCGATAGCTCCAAGATTGACCCAAAACTTGCTAAGCACTGCTGAGGGCTGGGATAATAATGTCAGAATAAAAATGGCAGAAAATGGAGGAAATAAAGGAAGGAAATAAATGAGAGACTGATTAAAAATGTAATGAATAGTAAAGCACAAGAAACAGTTGATGCTACCCTGACAGCTTTGAAACTCCTCTACCACTGGGACAGAACCTTCAAAGGGCCACACAAACTCATTCGTGGAAAGCGTGGTCAAGAACTGAAATAGCACTGTGTATTAAATTTGGACTCATCCAAAGCACGGAGTAACTACACACACAGACCATACTATGATTGCATAAGATTTACACTATTGTAGCTGAGAGCAGAGTCCTTTTGTGCTTGGCTTATACCAGCAAACCTAGCCCAGAGAAGGCTGAATCATTTCTTAAAAGCAGAGACAGCACGAGTCCAGGCTCATACTGTGGTATCGCATAAGAGGACATTAGGAAGCTGTTTTAAATGAGTATATCCCAGATGCATGTGATGAGACTCTGCAGGTCACATGCTGATTGCACTGTGCTTGGGGCAATCAGGAGCAACACTTCTGCAGCTGCTGGGGGCAAACTGGGGCAGAACTGACACCGGGCTGCAACCAGTCATTACAGAGAGCAACATAACTGCTAGATAATGGATTTGGCTGATCCCTGCCAAACCCTGCGTGAGAATAGGTAAGTTGCAGATCCAGGATGTTTCATCTTCTTGTGGCCACTGCAGAATGCGAGGCAGTGGGAGGACCTGGTGCTTTTACACATGACTAATTCAGGAAGAGGAGTCAAGGGCGTAACTGAAAAAGATTTGACTTTTGTTCATTGCCCTGGATACTCACGATGGAGATTTGCCACTTTTATGCTTACAGCCATGCATACAAAAATACTATAACTGATTTTTCTTTGGCCTTTTGACTTCAGAGCTTTTATCTACAGGAGACAAAAATGGACAAATGGCAGCAGCTCTCTGCAGCACTGCTCATGAGGAGCACAGCAAAACACCCTTCATTTCTTTGCATTCCATCTCTGGTACAGCAGGACATTTTAATTTTGGAAAAAAAAAAAAAACCTACCAAGAGGGAAACCAAAATATCATTCCTTTCCTTCATACATTCATTCCTTTGGTTTTCTTTATTACACCTACAGATATTCTGACTGCACCATAACAAAGGGGATGGGAAAAAAAGGTAAGTCAAAAAAGTGCAATAACTAACATGGAATATCCCTGTATTTGTTGTCCCTTCTTGTAGTTTCTCCTGCAAGAGAAATTCTTCTATAATACAAATTTACAAGTAGTTCTAAATGCCTCATAGCTTTAAATGAGCTGCAGGACCGCAGATAGGTTACCCTGGTTTGTATGACTGATGTGCTGATGCAATTCCTCTACCTGAGGAAAGAAAGAGATTGCTTAAAAGAAATTGAAATCAGGCCCAGGATCTTCGGATGCAAACAGTGACATTCAAATGATGAATATTACTCTGAGTGACAAATCATATCCACAGCAACACAGTGCTCACGACTATACAAAGAACTGACTACATCAGCAGGTGATCTAAAATCTGGGCTAAACAGCAACCTTTATCAGCACAGGTGACAGCTAAAATTAGCATTGAGGGAACTGTTGAAAACATGACCGTAAGGTCCCGAGATGAAGAATAGATTATTCACTGTCAGGGAGAACAGTAGGCAAGACAAAAAGAGTTACAAGGTGACAGTGCATGTAGTGGAAGGAACTAAAGAAGAAAATAGCAGTAAAAGTGAAATCAAACCCTCTTTGGGGAAAACACAATCATCAGGGATAAAAAGATGGAGATAGTAACATGAGGGTGATTAAAAGGAGAAGAGGAGGGAGTAAGACTAAAGTTGTACAGAAGAAAAAAAATCTGCATGTCAGAAACACATCAGACAATCAAGAAAATGAAAACTATCAGCGTATGAAGGCAGTTATTGTAGAAAGGGTAATGGTACCAAGTAGACAAAATACAGAGGTGTCCAAGAAAGGCCCTGCTCTAACAAAAGAGATGGCAACCGCCTGCCATACTAATGAAGCTACTTAGGTTGTGCAAGCAGTGAATATTGCAAGGCAAGAAAGTTTGTTTATCCAATATGCTGCTATCACTACCCCTGTGCAAACACTGGAAAACAGCACATCAGCAAGTGTATTTACTAACAGTATCTTCAAGATCTGGCTAACTTTCTGCCATTGTATATCTACCACTTGTCACCTTCTCCAGGGAGGCTGGATAGCCACAGCGTTTGCACTGCGTGCAGTCAAAATGCTTTGCTTGCCACAGAGCAAAACTGCTTACAAACCTTTTGTTAAATAAATATGAAAAATATTTATTCCTATATATTCTAGGAAATTGCATTCTGCAAAAAAAAATGTGGCACAAGCAAAAAGGATGTTACATTTGGTGAGAAAATTATATGCTGCAAATAATTCATTCAGCTATAATAAGTAGCCTCAAAAGAAGAGGTCAGTAAAATCCCGGTGAAGGATATTTTTATAATCTATTTCATATTCATTTCCAGCATAATTGTTATTACTTTATGTTATACTATAAGAGCTGCGGACAGCTGAAACAAAATAGCATATGACAACGAACAGGTTCCCTGTGGCATCCAGTGCCATAAATTAACATTAGGGGATATGCTTTATTTTAGTATGGATTTCTTGATATCCATGAAGCCCATCTTAGGACAATACAAATTGCTAGGGTAGGGAAGGGAGAAATAGGGGGAGGGGAGATGAAGAGAGAGGGAAAACGTGACAGTTTAGTTCCAGTGGAGATTAAAATCTCAGTTTTCCTGCATTTCAGATGGAATTTCTTAAACATTTTGATTTAAAAAAAACCCAACATTTAAAAAATGTCTGTATTTTAAAATGTTTATGCACTTAAAATAGGAAATACTGTGCTATATGATTGCAGTATATTTCATCTGCTAGTTGGAATCTGATAGGACACAATGTAAACTTTGAAGTTAAATAGCATTTTGAAACAAAATCCTGAAACATCTGATTCAATAAGGTACATTAAGAGACACATTTCCACTTGAATTTTTTTCTGGAATTGAGTCATTCTTGCAGAATATCTCAGTGTAGATGAATATATGAATTTTAGATAGAAAAGTCTTCTCAGCAAGTGTTTAGCCAACACTAGTTGTAGATTTTCCCTGTGTTTAACTGAACCTTGCTGCATATCAGGCGAGGCACCTCAGCGCTTCGTCCTTCAGACAAAGCAGGAGCACTTTGCTGAGCAGGGAGCCAGACCGCATATGGCAGAATGCAGGAGAGGTGCATGTGGCCACCACTGCACAAGTAGCATGTCTGGACCATGCCATGGGAGGGGATCTGCCAGGGCACATGGTCCATGTGTCCCCTGGGACCAGCACTGTCCCTCTCCAGGCTTGTCTGCCAATACCTTCACATCTCCTCCTCAGGACCTGTCACCCGCTTCCTCTCAAATAAAACACCTCCCTCACCTTGGTGAAAGTCAAGCAGTCCTTATCTTGATCTTTATCCTTTATCTCAAAGTCGTAAAGTGCTTTGCCCTGAGGTGGAGCTTGCGGGAGAGGCTTGATACACTGGATGTAGCTGGCGGGGAAGAAGCCGTGGTTTCCATTGAGCTCCCCGTGGTACCAGTTCTCATCCACCTTGCGTCGCAGGATGATGATGTCCCCCTTGTTAAACTTGAGGTCTCCAGGCTCCTTCCCCTCATACGTGTAGAGAGCTTTGCCATAGGGCAGCTGAGAAGCACTCTGGAAAAGCAAAAGAAGCAACAGCTGTAAGTAAACTCAAACTGGCACCGATTTCCTTGTCCAGGTTCCCTTCAGCAGTGAGCAAACTGGTAATCTGTGACTATATAACCCCAATGACTGTCCGAACCCTTGAACAGGCCATACATGAAAACTGGGGTAAGCATGACACTAGTTGTCCTGTCAGATCAGGCTCTGCAGCTATGAGGAAGCACCACAGTTTTCTGGAAGTTCAGCTGAAACCTACAGGACCTCTCACACAACCAAGCAGTGTCGGTTAATCTGCAAAATAACCTATGCAAGTAGCGGCTGCTGATTGAACATGTAAAGGATGATGTGTCTGAAGATAAAATAATGTCTAAGGATAAAATACTAATAAAATAATTATCCCATATAGTTTTATACAAAAACATTTGGCCTTCAGGCTTGCTTTGGTTTCTGGAGCACAGCAAGATAAATAAAACAAATGGGAAGACTCACATGATTTTCAAAGTTGGCAAGCTGAAAATTTTTCCTTGTGTTTGTTTGAGCAACTTCAAACATTTTTGAATTTAAAGCTTTTAGTTTAGCTTCTGATTTTGCAACCAAATACTCCTAGTCCTCTCAAAACCCACAAGTTTCATGCTGTACATTGAGGGCTACTGTAAACAGTTACAATATTCTTTGTTGCTTCTGAATTAATGTCCCTGGGGAAAAAAAAAAAAAAAAAAAAAAAGCAGAACACACAGAATGCCTCAAATCGTTCCTTTAGAACTAAAAAGAGCTCTGAGACTTTCGCTCTCATTAAAATAAATAAATAATTAAAAATAAAATCACAGCACAAGGGTAAAAAAAAAGCCAAAAAAAGTGAATAGCTCAGCACAGAAGTAAACAGGCAACATAATTCTTCTCCAGTGGAAATGACCTGGCTGTGCATAATGCTTCCTAGAGCCCATTTTGGCCTGGTGCAGGAGTGTTTCACTCAGGCTGCCACTGTTTGGATGATTTTTTGGTGGAAGTGCCAGTTTACTCAGCCCTTGTCCTCGCACCAGCCAGTTCTTGCATGCGGCATCTCGCAGAGCAGGGGCATCTGTGCCCTACAAAAGCTCCTTAATACACAGTGTGAACCACTGCGGGGCACGAATGGTGAAAAGGTGCACTGCTGTGTTATCCCGTGACAGTTTTTTGTTTTATTTAGCCTAACCTAAGAGTCAGTTTGCAAATGTCAACCCAAACATGTAGCAGCATGTACCATAGAGAAAGTAATACTTAATGGAGCTCTGTAAAATCAGCCTTCATAAATTTTTTTTTGAGAGACTCGTTCATAAGTACGACATAGTTTTCTGTTGCTTATGGTGTGCCCTACAGGAATAATGAAAATTATATTTAATAAAATAATCAGGTATTTCTCAGGGTGTTTCTTGGGCCTGTACTTTTGGATGGCATCTTTTCTTAGCATTCATATGCATAAGAATAGCACTCCAGTGGTTTCAGTAGAGACAAGAAATGGAGTGGCCTAACATTTCTCCACCCCAAGCAGAAAATGAGATGCTTCATTTAATTATTTGATCTCTTCTAAAGCACCAAGTAGGGGCACTTTTAGACATCAATGGTGTATTAAGTGGGATCTGCCCTGGTTTTGTGCTCTTTCTGTAAGAGAAGCAGAATTAGCAGCCTGCAGTTTATACTGCTTTCTAGCCCAGTCTCTCATGTCTGGTTCTAGACACCATATGGCCTCTGCAGCGCACCGATACAGTACTGATCACAAAGTAAGTTCCTGAGTGCGTCTTCACACACAGGTTTTAATTTACTCACTTTATTAGGAGGGGTTTTAGTAGCTGTAAATATCTTGGAAAGCACATGCAACAGATCTTTTCATCTACTTTACATTGTAAGGGAGCAAGTCCAAGAGGCACAGCTACGCAAAGTGCTGTATTGCTTGGGCTGGGGTTTAATTTCATTGAACTGTGCCCCAGCTCTCTGCTTTTTCATTACTCATTTGTCATTCCCCTCTTTTTGTCTGCATTCTTTTTGATTTTGCCATATATGAATGAAGATATCCAGTTAAAGACCGATATTTTGGAAGCACCTTCAAACATAACAAAAAGGAGTAAAAATACAGACAAGAAAATCAACAGCCAGCTAACAAAACATACATCAAACAACCTCTGCCAATTCACTGTAGCATCCTACTGATATTTTTCTCTCTGGCAGGATGGTTATTTCCCTTGACACCAAAGCCTGCCTCTCTCCCTAGCATTTTAAAGATTAAGCATGCAATACCATCAAGGTAAGGCATAGATTGCATTACCTATTGGAAACCAGAAGAAATATTAAGCTGGAAGAAAGACTACAGAGGCATGCAGTAATTCAGAAATAAAAGATTCATTACTTTAACTCATGCTGAGAGAAGACAATTTATCAAACAGTGAGCAGGACTTCTGCCAGGTGTGCAATGAACCACTGCTGATCCAGGCCCAAGCCTGGCAAACATGCTCCGTATCAGTTACCAAGGACGGGGCCTGCTTATTCCCAAGATCTTTGCAGGAATTCAAGGTCAGATCACTTTCCTTCATTTTTAATCTCTTTTATTTTTTAAGCCTTGTTTTCCTATGTTAAAAGTGAATGGCCCTCACAGTTGCAGAAGAAGCAACTGGATTTCAGTCAGTCTCACTTCTCATCAGCAACTTTCTTGTGCTGCATATGCTTGGCCTCTACTGCTATTTTACTGAGCTCTTTAGAAAACGATTCAGGTGTTTGCTGCTTAGTCTGAGGAAGATGCAGACTTTTAAATAAAAGAAACAACTGAATTGCACAGATCTTAGCCCCAAATTTTAATTTGAAATCTGTCACTGTTTAATTTGGAGACCTTGGATCACAAAGTATCTGCAATTTAGGTGCTTTGAGCTCCTCTGCTCCTCTCTGGCCTGCGTAAGTTCCGTGCCCAGAGCTACATATGCTGCAGCACAGACGTGTGGCCAACTGGGGCTAACTGGGGAACACATCATCTGCCTTGGGACAGAGTCCTCCTCAGAAAAGAACCTGCACATATGGTACCCAGGTAACCACTACCAGCAGGAAGGTGTTTCCAGGATAAAATGTTTCAACTGTCAGCTAAAGTTGTTTAATTCTGAGCTGCAGCTTTCTGATTAAAAAAAAATCTGAAGAAAACATTTTTTAAATAAAAATGCTTTATCAGAAAGGTTCTCTCCCATGTAATTCTGAGCTAGTCACCTTCCACATACACTTTGCTTCACTTGAGTCCCCCCATTCGAAGGCAGGGCTATCAGCCAGGACTGTTTGCAGACTCATGGACAAACCCTGAGAGCCTGGCTTGGAAGTAAGCCAGTCTCATTTTCTCTTTGGAAGTTTTGCCCTGTGTCCTGCCCTATTTCCTCTCAACTCTTTGTCCCACCCAATGGCATTTAGTGAGACACAGCATCTTCAGTGAGCCCAGATGGTTGTCTTTAACAAAACTCCTAAATCTAAAACAGGCTGTGAAGTATCATCTAAAGGTATGCCTTGGCATTAGACTAAAGAAAGCCAGAGGCAGGCGATGGCTTTGGTGGGAGGCAGCGAAGAGCACATAAGGATGCTCCTGCAGCTGCAAGCATATGGACACACTTTCATCTTGGTCCCTCCTTCAGCTCCTCTTTTTTCCCTGTCTCAGGACAGCTCTTGGGAGCACTACAGCATCAGCAAGCTGCAGAGCCCCAAATGGCAACACCTCCTCGCCACCCTCCTCATGCCTGTTCCCCAGCCAAACCTCTCCCTTGACTGTGTCCCCATTTGGGACCTCCCAGCTGCAGGATGCAGCTCCCTGGCCTGCCACAGCCACGCGGTGCTGCCCACACTCATGTCCCTTTCCAGCATGTGTGGCCGCCCCAGGTCAGGTTGACAAGGCCCTTCGCTGCGTGTGTTGCGGCCTCCTTCACACGGCACCTCCTGGATGTCGGCTCTGGCGCTGTTCTCCTGCACCCCTTGCTGCTCTTTGCCCCATTCCCACAACATCTCATCAGGCAGGACACAGGCAGCTTTGAAATGAAATGGCCTCTGCATGTGACAGCGTATTACGGAATTGATTTGCCCTGGTGATTTATAGCTAGGTTAACTGGAATTCAGCTAGGATGTGTATTATATTTCACATCTCCGTGTGCACCCATACAGAGCGAGAGGAACAAAGAAAGGAAGAGCGTAAGGAAGTCTTGGGCAATGGCAACGACTACTTTTCTTTTCCCTGCCAGAAAATGCTTGTTGGCACAACGCTGAGCTCTGCCAAAGGTTTCTTTTATTTTTTTTCAGCAATCAATACTGACGTAAAAGCCTGAAGCGTTAATATGCTGAAAGCCCCCCTTGCACAAGACTTAATGATATGTTGGCAACTCAATCATTCTGCATTTGTGTTTCAGCAATGTCAAATGGCAGCAGTTTAAGCAGAAACCTGCTGGCAAATTGACAAACAACAGCCATGGAGCAATTAACTGGCAATGCTGGAGAATTTTTCATTGCATATTCCGATGAACAAAAGAAGAACATGCTTGTTGCCAATAAAATCTTCCAGTAGAAAGCTTTTCAGAGCACAGGTAGAATAGATCTGAAGTTCTGGAAAGTTATGGTGAAGAGACATGTTGTCAATATGCTCCAAAACAATGCAAGTTTGAGTATGTGTCAGAGCTTGCCAGCTTCTTCATGTGACACTCGATGAAGGGGGCTACTGCTAAAAAAAAAAGAAAAAAAAAAGGGGTCTCACACTTGCCCAAGTCCATTGCAGGTCCCTACAAAACATCATTTTGATACCTCACACTATTTGGAAGTGAAAACAAAACCCTCGCTGTGTGTACAATGAGTTTTTCTTGTGACTCACAGCAGTGAGTAGGTGTTTAACTTTCTGTACCTATGTATAATTAGGAAGGGTGTGCACTGAAGACAGCACTAAAACCCAAAATATAAAACAAACCATGAGGTACAGGGCAGATTTGCTAGCTCACAAGTACACGAGAGAAATGCCCAAGACCAATTCTTAAAATCAGGATGTAGCAGTATATATTAATTCAAAAATAAAATACAAAGAAGGGAAGGCCTTCAGCTACCAAACACAGGCAGACACTGTGACCCAACGCCTGAAAAATAAGGTACACGGCAGCTCCCTCACGCTATGCTTAGGACAAGCTTGTGTTCAGACTCGTAAAATCCGAGAAACACCATGAGGTCTTCCAAAGCACAGCCACGACTCCTCTCTGTTGCTGCGGACTCAAGAAAAATGTTTTTTCCATTGTGCAAAGCCCACATTTCATCCAGGGTCATCTTAACAAATCACACTGGCATATTGCTTGTTGCAATTCTTCAAATTTCTGTGTCACCTCTGTACCCCCTCAGCCTGCAGATGCATTTCTGAAGAGCCCATTTCTTCCAAGGAATATTCATTTATCTCAGCTAGCCTTTGGGCAGTATCACCAAGAGTAGACACCCAAACCAAATCAAAAATCTATTAATAGTCACATCCACTCAGAAAGGGGAAAGTCATGGAAAGCAGGTGCATCTGGGTAGTACATTATAATTGAGCACAAACCACCACTGTAAGGCATAAATAACAATTAAAACACATACTGTTAATTTTTTGCCTCATTACTCAGAAGCATCACAAAAATCTATTGGTCTATGCAGGCAAGGATTCAGCAGCAGTCTTAGGGTTTGCATCTATGCCTTCCATCTAGGACAAAGCTTGACATGAGCAGGTTGGGCAACTCTTCAGCATATGGTTTCCTGCCATGTGTAAGAGCTTCCCACTAATTACTTCAGCTGTGCTGGAGAGGACAGGGATTGAACCACCAGGATTGCTGAGGAGAAGACTGGGTGTCTCCCTGGATGCACCTGGATGTCTGCATTGAAGGCAACCATTTAAATCAGTTGATGCTGACTTAGATCATCATTTCAGAGAGCCTGCTCGGTTCCCTTCAGGATAGAAAAGTGGGAGGTGATCTGATAGATACATGGGCAACAGCCTCCATCCAGGTGAGAGTGGAGAGCCAGTCCTGCCTGTGCCACATCTATATACCTGGACCCTAACCACTGAGAATGACGGTCACAGACACTTAAGTATATTTCAGGAGCAACACTTTTAATCAGTCACATGGGGCTTAAAACTGTTCTCTTTCTGCTCAATGCTATGAAGCAAGAGGTAGCAATTGCACACACCTACTGTAAGAGCTTCAGATCCTGATACACAAAATGGTTTGTCCACGGCAGCACCAAGCCCAGAACTGAGCTAAATCTCCCAAATCATATACCATTGCATTTAAGCACAGAACTCCCATGTCACCCAACCCCAGGTCCCCCTAACAAGTGAAACAGGCCACTTGTCCTTTCTTCTGATTCTATAGGTTAGGGACACCAAACCTTGGCAAGACCTTTCGTTCTCATTTTACAGATACAGAAAATGAGGTGGAAAAGGCACAAGTTGCAGAGGGAGAGCAGCGGGAAGTTAGGGGAAGGCATGACATGACTTTCCTAGGCTCATATAAAAGCTCTGCAGCTGCTTCATGGCCAACTTGTGGCTCCTGCGGCTGCTATGCAGCTCCCCAGACTGATAATAGGGCAGGACACAGCTGTGCAGATAAACCAGGGGGCTGGATGCTGGGGCTGGCCTTGGCCAATGCAGGCACAGGAAGGCATCACAGCATAGCATCAGCGCTCTGTGAAGGTCCACATGGCTTCTGCAGTAACAATAGACTTTCAGGATGCAAGACCACAAATCATCATTATATCTCAGGGCAAAACCTCTGCCCCTGGGTCACCCAACTTTCCTGATCATGACTCTGACACTGCAGCATTTTCTTTCACAGAAGGTTTGTAATAGGAAAATTAAACAAAGAGAATTTAATTTTGCACAGAGTAGCAAATGGAAAAAACAGAAATATGCAATTAGTCAGCTCTGTGTGAACTGTCACTTGAAAAACACAGTTTGAGTGCACAGACTTTTAAAATCAACTTTGAAAATAACCGTAGTTAAACTGACAACAGAAACAGCACCCTAAAGAATGAAAACTGAATGTAAACCTTTATATACCCTGTAAAACGTCATGCTTATTTATAGTGCCATATAAGTTGCAATAAATCACAGAGGAGAAAAAAAATCTTAATTAAATGTCTACTGTTTTGTTTAACAAGGACTTAGACATAACTATTAGGCTCTGATCTTGGCAAATGGTGCTGCAGAGCACCGAAGTCCTTGTGACATCCCAAGGACACACACAGAGAACAGACACTTGAGCTGTGCAAAGCTCTGGCTGAGAGGAGGAGGAGAAATACTTCTCTAAACCCATTTTAGGGGGACTAGAAATCCCGGAGACCCTTGTTTGGAGACAGTCTTCATAAAGACGGGAAGTGTCCAAACAGTTTAGGCTCTCGCTCACAATTTCTGAGGTGACTTTCCTGGGAAGATCCCATGAAAAACATGCTATACCTATGGTGACAAAATGAAAGCTTGTAGCTACAGCATCATTCAAGCACATAGGCTCAGCCACAGAAGGAGAAAAAAAAAAAGCAGTGTATTCATCACACAGGAAAAGCAAAGAATATTTTTAATTTCCTTCAATAACAGAAAAACAGAATATAAGCTATTCTTTAAAGAGAATGGCACCTTCAAGATTATTCTATAGTTTTTATGGCAGATAGGCTCAACTTGTATTTCTCCGTATAAGGTCCATCTTTGACACAAGAAAATGTTTCAAACTTTTGCATGGCAAACACATTGATGTCTGCAGCACAACTGAGAAAAAACATCTGGATTCCCACTATATTGCTTTACCAAATAGGTATGTTTAGGATCCTCTGTTTTCCCAAAATAAGAGTTTAGTTTTAAAGTGCAATGCTGTTTATCTTGAGAAGTTTAAAAATGTGAATGCGTTAATGTCCCATGCAGAGCTATTCCAATTTCACAATCAGAACTAAGATAGCTTCATAGGCTCAACACCTCTCAGGCCATTTCAGCGTGGCTGAAATATATATATACTCTATATTCATTCAAAGATCTCTTTTTCCTAGTAATGCATTGTTAATGTGAAATTTTCTCACCCTACATGTACTTCTATTATACAATGTGACTTCCAAGGTCAGGTTAGATTTTTAAGGGTGAATTCACAAGCATTGCTGCCTAAAGCATCCATGGGTAACATCAGCCAGCTGTTTTACCATGTCAGCATAACGTCTCTCATGTTCTGCAAAACCTGAAACTTTCCAGATTCTGTAGCCTTTTAATAAGCTGTACTGTCAACACAGTGCTGGTATAGTAGGTCAAATTCTGTTTTCAGTTAAGCTGCTATAATCCCGTTAATCTTGATGAAGTGGCATGGATGTATAGCAAATTCCTATAGAATTTAGCATGTTATCTTACAAGTAATCTCCTCTGAAACACAATGGAATGGCCAGCAGCTTCTAGCAAGGAAAGAAAATAGTGATGTTTTATGCTCTGGTGAAAACCTTTACAAAGCCTAGGTATACTCTGAAAATCTCTCTTTTTATCATCTTTCAGACAGAAAACAGTCCCTGGCTCCTAATGAAATATTTTCTCTCTAAGGGCTAGGTTTCACCCTCAGAATGCCATGTATGGGTCCCTATGAAATGAACGAGTGCTTCATGCACTGATTTTCAGAGCAGAAGTTGGTCTATGAGAAGCCCCAACCAGTAGCTGCAAGGACCTCTAAAGCAAATGAGCAATGTGGCTTTACAGGAAACCACTAGACTCAATACAACTAGACTAACTGCCTTACGAAGGCAAGGGCCACCAAACAAGTCCTGAGTGAGGATGTTGGGGACTGACAGAACACAGAAGAAAAAAAGAAAATGAAGAGAAAAAAAATAAGGAAAAGAAAAATCTTTTACTGTAAATTAAATGGGCCATCTCACTGCAATGTGCTACTTGAGCCATTCAAACAGAAAGGACAGCACATATATCCTGCCAGCACAACAAACAGTGAGACATGCTATAAAACAAACAGAAGCTCCCTTGAGGCTACAACAAAACACCAAACAAAACCTTACAGTACAGGCACTATAGCAGTTATATATTTAAGGTTTCCCTGTGTTCTCCATTCAAAGTGTGCCTTAAATCCTTTAAATAAACATGAAATCTCACTCTGATTACTCTCCAGATTATACCGTTTCATCTTGGACCACAGCTCGCTTTTCCTAGCTCCCTGCCAGAATACAACCCCTGCTAGTTTGTTTTTTGGTTGTTGTTTTTGGTGGTGAAATGAATTAAAAGCCAGTCCCCTGAACAATTTTTGGAGTCTTGAGTTTTTTTCAGGCTCCTTCACTTTACAAAGGCAGCATTATAGCCTCACAATTCTTTATGATGTAGGTCAGCGCAAGAAAAATGAACATTCAGGAGAAAATGCTGAAAGTGCTGCATAAAAGACTGTAGCACAAATCTCTGTTCTAAATGGCTTTATTTGATTGCTCCTTGCAGAAGTTGACAAAGCATTACATTTTCCAGCGATGCCTTTGTCACTCTGCCACCAGCCTGGTACATTAGGTTGGCTTTCCAGCCTGTCCAGGTCTTCCTCCTTGACTCCTTGCCTTGTGACTCAACTGTTTCCCTAGAAGCAACCCGCTGGGCAGAGTCCCACCTCCCAGGCCAAAGATGTCATGGGCCAGGTCTGCCCTCCAGAGCTCTGTTTCCCTCCGATGGACACCAGGCAGGTTGTCCCCCAAAGACACCCCTTGCTTTGCCAGGCATTTTTCCTTGCAACTTCCCCTGCATCTCAGGTGGGCTATAGGGAGGAAAGACTGGGAGATGAACCTGCAGGAGCAGGCAGTTGCAATTCAGAGCATCTTTAGTGCCTGGCAGAGCTCCCACAGCTCAACAGAGGGAGCCCCACTCCGAGGAATCTTACCAGGATTATTACGGGTGGAGAAGAGATCTTGTTTTCTTGAACAAGTGAAGGCACACAGGGAAAATCTTACTCCTCTCTTTCCTGCACGTAAACAATTACTTAAAGGTCACTCAAAAGCTTCTCCTATCATTTCAAGCCCTGAAGATCAAGAAAATCAGCATCTCAGACATCTCAAGCCACCTTGTCAGTTCACAGTTCACAGGCTCCAGCACCCAAAAAGATTTTAAGAGCAGAAGTGAGTCCGTTGGCAGAAAAACTCCAAATACAGCCCCAAATACACACACACACACACAAAACACAAACCAAAAACAAAACCAAAAACAACAACAACAAATGTTTATCTTGCTGAGATGAAATAGTGAAGTGAATATTGTGCAAACTCCATTTTAGGATCATTCTTCTATACTTGAAACCTGTATTTGCCAAGGAGCAAAAAAGTCTCTGAGGGTGCCCAAGTACTGCAAGGTGCAATGGAAGCAACGAATTTATGAGGGAGCAATCAGGGCAACCTTTTGCCTTTCTCTTGTCTGAAGTTTTCATAAGGTAGCTTTATAGAAACTTATTCTAGGAGAACTTCCTGAAGTGGCATTAGCAGTTTCATCAACTCCGCGTTAACTGAGTAGTGCTCTCACTGAACTGACAGGGGATTGGACAAATACACCTCAGCTAAATAACGTGTTTACTCAGTAGCTCAGCTGTAAACTTCAATAGGTGAATAAATTCCCGTGTCACTAGAGAGTATTTACAACTGAATCTTCTTTACCAGCTGTGTGCACCTATCAGCAGCCCATAAAATCCAGTTACACAAAACTGGATTTCTCCACCTTTACATGTGAAAATAGCAAAGGTGTTTTTTGTGCCGGGAAAGACTAGCAAGAAGATTAGCGAGACAGGCTAGCAAGAAGAAACTAATGCTGAAATATTCTTGGCTCAAGATGCCCGTGAGAGAGCGGTTAGCTCATCCACATCTGCGTCATAGGAGCAGCCTCCTGGTCCCTCCACTGCTAGGGAATTTCTCAAGCGAGAACGCATCAGATCTCTCCTTGCTCTTGTCATCTGAAGAAAGAACAAGCCAAGCCACTTGCCAGGAATTTAAGAGAGATTATTTTCTCCCGGTTTGCCATGATTAGTAGCATTAAAACATCCGGTAAATCCTGCTGACAGTACGGATTGGCACCTTCTCACGCGCACACATTAGCCAGCCTTCTGCCCGGAGCTCGTTAATCAGCTCTGGCTTTGACAAGCACTCGGCAGCTCGAGGAGGCAGCACGCTGCTCCGCGGACCCGCACCTCCGACCACCCGGGAGCATCACGGAGGGCAAAGAGCACCTCGCGCTCTTGCATTTCAAGCCATCGCCTCCTCTGTAGCCCCCTGCTGCGATAGGCTCCCATTAAGAACAGTTCGGCTTTTCCCGGGGCCGGAGCAAACCCTATCGCGTTTTGATGTTAGAAAGCAACTGCAGTTAGAGAAGATGAGGAAAACATCAAGGAAGGCACAAGCCTTCAGAATGCAAATCACGCTTTTATGTCATTCCCCTGAATCCTCTTCAGGGAGAGGAAAGTTGATTATCTATAGAATATGGGTCAAAGTTATGCCTTAAGGATCTTCTATTGCTTTGAGTGCTGCTGACATATTACGGGGCTCCTTGGTGCCTTTTCAGGTTAATATTTTCAAAGTGCTGTTGCTGTGCAGAATAATAATAACAACAATAATAAAAAAAATTCATTTCCTGCACCCACTCCCAAGAGTTTCTCTTATGCTAAATTTAATTGATACTTTCTCCTGCACTCTGCTCAATGATTAAAATGAATGCTACACATGTTTGGAAGGGCATCAGATTTCCAACTCTGCATGGTTTCTAATTAAAGGGACACACAGAGGATGCTTGTGCTATGTTTCACTCCTCTGCATGATTGTTATTATTACATGCATTTCAGCAACAGTCAAAAGAATTGTCTCTACCTCACTTAATAGAAGCTGGATTTAGACTGGATAATCACCAGTGGTTAATCTGGGTGAAAAAATGCCTTTAGAAAAGGGGGTGGGGGGGAGGACAGAAGCAGGAGGGTGCAGAAAAAGGCCTAGGATGTTACTAGACCTCCGACATAGACACCAACATTACTGACCAAATTGCTTGAATTTGTGGATAACCTGGAGCATATACTACGCAGTGTCAAGCGCTGGGGCTAATAACGTACAGCAGAACAATAAAGCCTAGATCAACAACAATAAAAAAGCAGAAGTGTGTGTGGGGGGGGTGTCCATAACCTGCAGGGATGTATACGAGTGATTAAGTAGCAGCACAGAGGTCCAGGGTGGTATGCAGGTCTCTGTTGCTACAGATAGCTTACTTGATTCTAGGACTGACTTTCTCCTCCAGGGTGAAGTTCATCAAAGGTCTTGTTGCCCTCTCAGTCATATATGTCTGAGTATCTTGACATACTCACAAATATGTGACATCTATTGCCTCTATTGCCTGTGGTCTGTGTTTCCTCACAGCATGGCCAATGCTGGAGACGTTCCCAGCTCCAGCACTTTCTAATGCTCACCAGTACTGTCCCAAGTGGGGATATGGGAGAAAGGACCCAACTCAGCATGTCCAATATGCGCTGGTGACTTCCCTTTACCTGTAGTCCAGATGAAGCCTGTATGGCTGGAGAGGGCATTTATCTGGGGGTGCCTGATGCTCAGGAAAGGAGGAAAGGGCTGCAGTGCGTGAGTCTCATCTCTGTTCCTCCAGCCTTCCCCTACTGGCCATCTCCCTCCTTCCTAGCTGCCTGACCTGACCTCATTTTGGGGGTGAATATTTCATTCCTGCACATAACTTTCTGACTTCAGGAACAAACTTTTGAGATATTGCTTAGATTTACCCTCAGAAATCATATGACTCAAATACCCTAGGGAGGCAATCAGCATGGAAATTTTACCCCAGTTGCACCTTAGCATCATCAGCACCTGCATCTGACATCAACACAGCTGCACAAGGAGACTAATATTTCTCTGTAGGAAAAAATGAGGCTGTGAAGATCAAAGGGGAAAGTATTTCACATATATATGCTCTGGATATAAAGTCAGCTCATAAAACCCTGTCTTGCAAAGTTGTACAGTAATTTTGAGAACTGCAGCTACTATTCACGAGATGCAATGACCTTAGCAATTTCCAGGACCTGCTTCCAACTTTACTCGTGTGAATGTAAATAAATCAAGAGCTCCCCCACTGACCATAATGAAAGTATTCCTGATTGTCACTGTTGTGATATCGCAGTCAAGTACTATGGCTAGTGACACCAGGGGAAATCCTGTGATAGTGATGGATAATGATCCAATACTGCATTGCATGCATTTTTTTTTACACTGAATAACTTCTAAAATATTGGATGCATTTGCTTTTAGAGTGTCTTGTAAAATGCTACATGTTATACATAATTCAAAACAGTATCAAGGGGATGCCTGGGCATTTCTTTTTTAGATTTAAGAAGATAACTGTCCAATTTGGCAGAATAAACTTTCCACTGAAATAGCTTTCACTGCTGATAAATAAATGCCTTACAATTAGATACTCGGCATATTAGCAATAGAAAAAGACTTAACAACAAAACAGAACAGTAATGGTGTATACATTTTTATTACTTCTTCATCGTCTGTATGATTTTGAATCCCTTCAGAATAGAATTGAATTCCTGTGCTTCTATCCCAGACTAATGCTATAATCACTGGGATATTGTATGAAAGATAACCGCTGGCTTCTCCTCCAGCTCTGTCACAGAACTGAAGAAGAGTATTTCACTTTTCAAAGAGAGATTTTAGGCACCTAACTTCAGGAAAAGGATTAGGGTACATATCTCCAAAGGAAGAAGACACTTCATGCCCTGAGAAGGGCAGAAGTAAGACATACTCCTCAAAATTTCTCTGGAAGCTAATTCAGCACACTTGCATTTAGCTATCCTCTGCTTCCATGAGCTAATACCTCGGGATCCCTGCCTGCAGTGCGGATAACTCTTTTTACTGCGTTTTAAGCTTAGGTGACCATTTAGGACAGTGGGGACTATGGGAGCCAGACATCTGC
The DNA here is from genome assembly GCF_059628265.1 of Tinamus guttatus. Classification (NCBI taxonomy): domain Eukaryota; kingdom Metazoa; phylum Chordata; class Aves; order Tinamiformes; family Tinamidae; genus Tinamus; species Tinamus guttatus. The sequence continues at coordinate 2,536,528 of NW_028288564.1, read as the reverse complement.
AAAGCACACATGACAATGCTGAACTTCTGGTGTTAAGTATGGAGTTAAAAGTTGCTCTAAAAAAAAACAATGTACTGTGGAAAAGACTACATCCTGAATTTCCACGACCTCAAAACCAATTAAGCTTTGTTTCCACACTCATTATGTCTAATTATGCCATCAATATGCCTCCAGAAAGCTCTTCATAGTTACATGTGCCATGGGACCTCTGCATATTTCTCAAGAATAAAGGTTTGCCCGCATGTTTTGCGAAACAGCAGTGAGCAATTGGGGCAGTGTGGTCAAGTGGCCTCTGCCGGAGCCGTCCTCCTTTGCGCACACCTGACGGGAGGGCTCGCCTGGGGACCCAAACCTCCCTTCTGAGGCACTGGGGCTATATCGGCCTATCCGGCTCTGACACCACGGCTTCACTGTGACAGTTACGTGATAGCTCCAAGCCAGAGAATGAGCTCTGGATTCCTAGCTAGATCAGATGGGAATTGCTTAGCTGAATTTCAAAGGAAGGGAATTTCATTTCCATATTATCCCAGCCCTTTCTTTTCACTTATCCCTCTGCCTGCCAGAATCTCAACAAAGGAGTTGTCCACACCCTGGCTGAAGGTTTCAGTGGAGCCAGAACTCAAAATAATATGTCTGTGCTAAGAAAATATACCTAGATCTATCACAGAACAACAACAACTCAGCTGCAATCCCTTTACAGCACAGCCTGGAACAAACCAAGTATGAGCAAATCAAGAATCTGGGGAGGCAGGAGAAATGTTGGACAGATGCTCTTTAAGACTGGACTCCCTCCAGATCGCTCGATCTATCCCTCTGCAGTCACAAGAAACTTTGCCATATATTCCATATGCTCCAGTTCACCCCAGGCAACAAAGTACTTTCCAAAACCCTCTCCCAAGCTCAACACCACGCAGGAATGACCAGAAACCACAGATCTACAGACAGATGTAACCTGGAGCACATGGGGAAGTTGCACTAACCAAACCCGTGGTAATACTATGAGTCCCAACGCACCCTGACTGGTGTCCTGGCTCTAGATGTACAATGTCCAAAGCTTACAAGAAGATCAAGTCCCTGCTGAAGTTGAATGATGTACTGAGACAGTGAAAAAAATCCCATCAGCTTTTTCAGAAAAGCTGCAGCATGAGATTAAGACAATGTAAATATGATGCAAAACAGTGTAACAGACATTTTATAAACCCCTTGTGAATACCTAAGTAACAAATGTCTATCAAGTCATACTGCCACATATTATTACCCCTTCAAAAATCTGATAGTTATTAAAAAACAAAACAACACAAACAAACAAAAACCCCACAGGTATCAGTTTGTTGTTCGGTTAGTGAGATACTGTAGCTACTAGATCAGTCTCTTCTCACGCAGGTAGGAAAGGGAAATGACATGTCCACTCATTGAAAAATGCAAATTTTCTTTTTCCTGAATGAGGGAAAAAAAAAATTAAAAAAGAGGAGAAGTAAATCAAACCCAGTTCCAAACACTGTTCCAAGAAAATGAAAATGACACTTGCCCTCAGTTCTGTTTCCATTATAACAGGAAAAGTGCACAGAAACTTGCACACTTGCTACAACTTAGTTGCAGCAGACCTTAAAAAGTGCTGATTATAGTGGAAAGGTCCTGCAGACCAAACACCAGAAAATAACTACCTTTTGTTAATGCTGTCCAGAGGAAGTGTCAGGAAACACTGTTTAAAGAAGATCAAGCCCATATTACCCTTCAGCAGATATTACAAGAGAAGGCAACAGCAGCTTAAGATGTTCGCTTCCATGTTTGCTAGCATTGACCTTGTTCAGGCAAATTATCAATCTCTGCATCACCTCTGAACTCCCATCACTATGTGTGCACACGCACTCACACACAATGTCTCATATGCATACATTATCTACATAAATTAAAACAACTCGCATATGTACGCTGAGCAGCTGGTCTGAAGTTTACTCCATAATAATAATAAAAAAAAAAGTTGAAAAAATATATATGCAGCTGGGATTGCTTATGAGAGAAAAATGTGGTATCTTTATAGCCAACAGCATATGTATTCAGTTCACAGAGCTACAAATATTGGATTCATTGCCAAAATCATTGTTAAGCAAACTGGCTGGCTCTCTGCATTTTCCTCATGAACCAGAAGGAACCTGCTGATGAGCGGGAAACAAAGCAGAGTATTTTGTGCAAATTTCAGATCATGTATTTACGCTGTGCACAGTCTAGCTAGTTCCAGAGTAGCTGGTCATGTCCATGTAGTACAGAGCGTTTCTGACCAGGGGAAGGAGCTTGAATCCTAGGGAGGTGTCAGCAGTGTCATGATGAGCCCAGCTGGTGTTAGCTGTCTTGCTTAGGGGTCCAAAAATAGCCTATCTAGTCTAGCAGCAAAGTCAGGCACATGTGCACAGAGCTGCAGTGAATGCTGGAGACTCACCTGAAAGCATCCACAAATGACAAGGAAAATAACATCCCATTTTCAAAGTGATCTAGTTGCTCACCAAAGTGGATAAGACAATACACATAACAGTCTCTTCCTCTGTAACACTTAACCAGGAAAGCTATGTTGTTTAGTTAGCAAGATCACAGATATATAAATAATAATAAAATATTGCTTTTTGCTTATGTCTTTATTCCAAACACTAACAAATGCAAAACACCCCTCTTCTTATTTCAGATAATACAATCTATGTAATGAGAATCATTTTTAATAGATCTTCTCTGTGCTTTTAGTAAGGGCATATTTTTACCTACTGTGTGGAGCTGACTTTGCACATATTCATTCTGCTATTTTAGCAGTAGGAGACTAGGTTAACACACCAGTCATTCACTCCTGGAGATCTGGATTCAGTTCCTGGCCTACATGACAAGTGATAATGAGTTTGGTTACTGAATCTCCAGGGGATATTTGTTCACATTACTAAGCAACCACATAATTTGGCAAGATGTGTTAAGTATGTGCTAAGGATAAGACCAGGGGCCAATTGCTCAAATGACTGACACTATGCAGCCTCACTCAACCTCCACCACACCAAACTCCTCCTTCCTGTAGTTGCGCTGGAAATGACAACTGCGCAGGTTCTGCAACACTTCTTGTTGCAAACAGAAACAGGGTACAGCAGCTCAGGTATGAGCTGCGGCTGCAGATGCATATGGTAACAGGCACTATAACCTTAACAGTAAACTTGTCACATAATTCAAAGTCAGTTCAATCACCTGTGTAGGTTTTTTCAGCACTTGTGGCATCACAAAACTCATGCAATAAAAAAATAAACAAACGAAAAATACCCCCAAGCCACAACAACAAAAAATGCAAGCTGAAAAAATCTTGAGATTTAAAAGATAATTACTCTTTTTTTTTTCTTTCTTTCTGGCATGCAGCTTTTTAGGATTTGTTTCCTAAACCTTTTATTTGCACAATGCTTAAAAAGTTTAATTTACACAAAATGAGATAAAAAAAATTACATGATCACAAAAATCCATAAAACCAAAAGTCCATCAGCCATTGCAAATACTGTTAACACTGCAATGTCATGTTAAGCATTTCAGCATTTCAGGCTTGAGTTTCCATACTATGGACACACTACTTCTGCAATGAGTGTGTCTAAATCAGTCACGTCTTATCCTAAGGCTGCACATTAAACATCTTTGTGCAGGGCCCATCTTATTATTTATTTATGTAGAAGCTAAAGGAAAGACCCCCAAATTGGGCTGCTGTATTTCAAACCTCTTCTGAACTTGATGGCGTTCAGACTTTCCAGAGTCCTTCCTTTCCAAAGAGTGAGTTACAATGCAGTTAGAGAAAGGCAACACTCATCCTTCCCGTTGAGAAGTGACAGCTCTCAGGCCAGCTATATGATCCATGGGACCAAAGAGCATACAAGAAAGAGGAGTGGTTCATCCCATGGCCTAGTGGGATGAACTACCATGGGGAGGCCAACCAAGGTGGGAAGGTAAGTCTGTGTTCCTCTCCACTCTAAGGGATGCTTCTGTTTTCCACAGAGACTAGATAAAGTAAAAAAAAAAAAAAAAACAGAAAAGATCTAGGCATCAGAACCAAGCACTACTAGCAAAATTCTCTACAGACTCTAAATGCTTCCATGTATTCCATTTTTGACCCCAATAATCTTGCATATGACTGACTGCAGCCCAGCTGCACCAGGAGGAGTGTGTAAGCTTTCATGTGTATCATCCATCCCGGTGGCACAGGACCTCTACTGGGAGAGCAGGTTAGGTCTCTCAAGGCAAGTGCTCTGCTATTACTCAAGTGGCTGGAAACCTCTTTTGCTTAGATCTCTGGATAATAGTGAGGGTAGCTCCTTTTCAGATGTATGCCCTGATATCACTGGAAGAGAAGATCCCTCACAAGATCTGGGAGGAGAAAAGAAGGCTTTGTGTTGTCTCTGTATCACAGTGACACATATCATCAAGTGTACAAGAAATGTGCGGATGTGGCACTTACTTAGGGACATGCTTTAGCAGGCATGGTGGTAACGGATTTACAATTGAACTTAATACTTGAAGGTCTTTTCCAACCATAATGATGCTATGATTAGACACATGTGTTGGTGCTACATGTCCTGAGCCAGGCTAGAGACCTGTCTGCATGCATATTCCTGTATCTATGGACCTTGGAAACTTCCAGACCATACAGGCAAGTGCAGGGAAATACTTCTACATCTTAACTTTAGATATGAGAAGGAAGGCATCCTGCACCCTACCCTTCATACCCTTGCACCCTGTGGCTCCATGACTGTGGGCCCTCGCTATGGTTTAAGGTTCAAAAGAGGTTAAATATGGCATGTGGGAGATCCAGGTGCCACATCATCCCACAAGACAAAAGTCAGAATTCATGGACAACTTCTCCAGGTATTAAGGTTCAACATCTTGCAGGCTGAAGCCCATAAGAAAGAGAGAGAAAAAAAAAAGGCCCTACTAAGTGCACTCCCATCCCACCAGGAGCAATGTTCATTGTGGGGGCGTCTGGTAGCTGAGTAAATTTGGAATGACTGCAAATCAGGAAATGACTTGTCAGCCAACTCCAGTTCTTTTTCTGGTGCACAAGCCTCTTGGGACAGATAGCGGCAGGAGTGAGGTATTTCTGTCTGATCATTTGGGAATTTTTCTGAACAAAAAGATAAAGTTCATTTGCTGTGAATCAGAAAAAAATGGAAAACTGTCCCTGCACCAACCAAGAAATTGTATGACTAAAACTTCACTGAAGAGAATCCATGCTAGAGAGTGACGTTACTCCTAAATAAAAGACAATAAGCTTATGTTCACTATGAGCTAAAACACAAACTAACAATCAAAAAGCTCCCATTTGCACTGGAAATCATGCAATGGCACGGTCCCTATTTTCACTGATGGTTTAGAAAGAGATGGTGTCTGAGACATCAAGGGAAGGTGATAGGAATGTGATATTTCATTTTACAAGCTACAGTGTTCAGCAAATTCACTGTGTACATTTCAGCATGACCATAATACAGCAGAATAGAGTCCCCTTCCTTCCCATATGGCCTTTGCCTGTCAGTTGTGTCTACCTGCTCAGCCTACCCAGCTTCAACAGTTGAGGTAACTTTAAAGGCAGCACTGTCAGTGAGACAGAGTGTTACAACCTACCTGATTTGCCAGTCCATCTATGCAAACATCAAATGACGTCAAAAATGATAGTGAAAACATTTGCTTTGATTTAGGAATCTTGCCTTTTATTGAGGTGATTCCAGAGATGCAAGAGTGTGAAAAAGCAGCAAAGTGAGAAAGGCATCTCATCTAGCAGTTGAATTTATTTTATACGTATTTTTCTCTCTTTTCTCATCATACTCCCCCTTCTCTGAGTTATCTTTAAATCAAGCTCTGTTCCAGTCTGATGTAGTTCTTTGGAACTGTATAAACCTGTCTGCTCAAATAGTCCACCGGCAGAAAAGCCACGCCAGCTTTAGCATCACCAAAACCAGTCACAAATCTCACACATGCCAGAAAATGCAGCCAAAATGCCAAAGCAAGCCATATTTTGTAGGTCTCCTGTGGAGAGAATAAACCCTGAACCTCAAATGAAAGCCTTCAAAAATCAAATGCAACTACCATCATTTATGCTGCTCAGAAGACTATTAATATAAATGACACTTTCCTCATGCATGACGCTGCCTTCTTTCCTGCCACTGACCTCTCTTTTAAGGACTTTATCTTCCTTAGTAAAGCAGAAAGGTGTACTCACCTCCTACAAAAAAAAAAAAAAAACATAATGACACTGGAAATATGAGCCCGGGTGGGCTAGGGAGACCACCAGGACTGGATGTTGTCTTGAGCCTTCAGCCTCAAGCAGGCGTCCCGGGAAAAAGCACATCACTTGCTGGACACTGGACTGACAATCATGCAGCAGCTGTCTCCAAAGGTAAAGATGCCCCTAAATCCCCAGGCCTTGTTATCTGCTGACAGCGTGTAAAGCAGCTGTAAGCCTCTGGTATCAAGGCAGCCTAAAGGAAATTAAACTGGAAACCCGTTAGGCTTGTGGCACATCAGGCTCCAGGGTATTTCAGAGTGTGTTAACAAAAGGCCTCTTTACCCCCAAATCTGCATGAGTGTCATGAGAAACATGACCCGTGGTAAATTAAAAAAATATGGACTGATCCTATTTATGGCATTTATAGGTATAATGGTGATGATGTCAATAGAATAGTGGCAACTTACACCAGCTGAGAAACTGGCCCTATACGTTCATTATAGCACGTCTGAACATCTTTGACTCTTGGAAATTGCTGAAACTGCACCTGTTGCAGGTCAGCTTTCAGCTCAGGGGATTAAGTAGCTCAGGAGACTGGTAACAGGATATGGGCTCTTCCATCTATGTTCCTGGCCGGAATTTGGGCCAGGTTTAAGCTGACCTTTGTGAATGAATGGTTGTTACACAGCCATTCATAAAATGCCGAGAGTGACCCTAACTGGGAGTCTCTCTTTAGCTTCCAGCAGTGCATATTTCTGCACCATAAAAATAAAACACAATACCATTTTGTTATCTCAGCAGTGACAGCCTGGTGGGAAAACACAGTTAAATGGCCTTGTATATTCCTCAGATCGGGGTCCGGGCATTGTGGTGGGACATGCAAGGATGTAAGCAGAGTCCCTATACGCATCTTCAGTTATACATATTATTAAGATTTTAAATTCAACATATTTTATCCAAAGGAATCCTAGAGCTTTTGAGCAACTTCAGGCGGGTGACAATTATCAGAAACATTTTACTCAGACAGCAAGGTAGAGCTTATTTTGCTGAAAGAGATAATGCTAGCTAATGCTAGCAGACTGCAAAGTTCAAAAGCACATTTACAATATCAATATGAATATCAAAAGTAACCCAACCAACTAAACAGGAAATCTCCTAACCTTCTCCTTGAAAAAAAAAGAAAAAGAAAGAAAAAGAAAAGGAAAAAGTAATAAAAACATTATAGGAAAATAAATATTTTCAACCAATAAAAATTAGGGCTCAAATAGGGTGGCAAGAATATGCAGTACATCCAGAACTTCTGAGTGGCTCTGAGTGCATAGGGTAGGGTAGGATGCAGCTGGTGCAGCAATTCCACATGGAAGACATGCATCAGTGTGTTTGCAATGGCAGGTTAGCTGATCCGAGCTGCGTTTAGAGATCCTCCATATCTCCCCTCTTCAGAGAGGAGAAGACCGGCCATTCTCCCACAGCCCAGAGCTCCTTTTCCCACTGCCTCTTCTGAGGATGCTGAAGAGCAGCTGTGATCCTGGTCTGGTCTGCAGACTGCGACAGCTCCCGTGATGTTGGTGTGATAGGAGAGAGGACACGAGAGCCACGGGCAGTTATCACAGCGTGCTCCTCAGCGGTGCAGCTGGACCTGCCCGGCTGCTGGCAGGGACCCTTTGCAGCTGCAGAGGCAGGATTTGCCCCAGCACAGTGAGGTAATGAAACAGTCGAGGTCTGTTGAGTTTTGTAGCTGGAACGGGAATCTCTCTGGAATCACTTGCCTCTTATAAATGTAAAAAGTAGTGTGCTTACACAATACCGAGACTGACGACTTGAGCAGTGGGACAGATAATATAATACTCCTTCTGTGGCAGTGTCATTAAATAGAACTTTGCATGCAAGCCAAAGCACAGCACTGCAAATCTCTCGCTCGCTGGCAAAATCCTCACTGCCTGCATTTTTCTGTATTACTCATTACCACCAAGAGAATGATTTATTTTGAAACAGGAGGGAGAGGAGACACTTGGCACAGTGGCTTTGAAGAGTTCCAGTCTTCTGCTCTGCAAAAGTATTCTGGCAAAAATACCATTGGAAAAAAAAAAAAAAAAAAGATTGCATATTCGATGTGAGAATAAAAGATTTTGTATATTGTGAATTCCAAAATGATTCACATCCTGTTTCCCCTTCCTCAACATTCATCTTTGCAGTAGTATGAAATCTCCTGAAAACAGTCTTCCCTTGATGGTGAAATGCACTGAGGAAGGTCAGCACAAGGTTTATGCCAAGCTGAAAGCTTTATCCCCACACCAGTCTTAGTGCTAACAACAGCTGCCTATCAACCACATAAAGGATGAGGGCACTCAATAGGATTGCAAACGTTAACATATATTATTTGTACATGACACATACGACATCTGTAGAGGGGCAGGCATAGAGACAACTGGATACTCAGTGGTTTAAGAAATGAGAATCTATGGTTAATTAAGCTGTACCGACTCCTTTGCAGGGCACAGAAGACTCCACTTTGCTGCAATATCTTCTGTATGTCAGAATGAAGCTCTGCGAGGGGATTTTAAGCACATGGGGGAACTATCAGTTCCCCAATCTCTTTTTATAAAGGTCAAAATGGAGTATAATTCTTTGGCTAGCATAACACAAGTATGGGTTTCACCCTGAAGAATAAATACATAATAAGTTTAAAATTCACTTCCTGCACTTAGTTTTAATTGCTTATGAATTCTAATCACATCAGGTCATACACTGTAATGGTCTTTGACTTTGAACCTTAGTAGTACCCCCTAAAAATGCGATAACTCAGGTTAGCCTTTTACAGATCTGAATGATGAATAATGCCTGAAGAAATTAAGCCTTGAACTGTACTTTGACTACCTGAAGAGAAGACTACCTAAAACATCCACAGGAGGCTCCACATATAAGCGTTTTTTCTCATTTCCAACAAGGTGGCCAGCAAATTATCCAAGGTGGCCTGCTCAATAATGCAGGAGCTTTTTGGCATTTCTTATGCTACCTGCCTGACCCCTTTCCTTGACTGCAGGCTTCTGCCTCTCCCACAGATCAGCAGTGTATCTAGCATTTTTGCCATCATTAGCCATAGTTTTCATTGAATTTTTCACATCATTTTCTGCTTGATGGACAGTTGTCAGTTGGCTACTAACCCTTTTTTAGCTAAGCAGCCCCAGGAGGCAGCTCTCCTTTAGCAATCGTTCATGATGTTAGCATAGAGCTGGCTTATGCTGACCAATTTGTCAGGAATCAATCACAAATTGCACTTCAGTTTGATGATGAAGCCACAGCTCACCATTTATTAAAAGGAAGCCTTCATTTGATCATGTACATGTTGAGTGGCCCCTTAAATCAGCCTGACAACAAATTACTGAGCTCAATACGAGAGAAAATAACGGAGCTGACAATATGACAACTTCCCAGGAAAGCACCTGTGGGAATAGGACGATGACTGTGAGCGGGCTATTAGAGCATGCCATGGCACCATCTCAGAAAATCCCCGGGCAGAGCAGTTTAACTACTACAAACATGTTACGTACTCGTCCGCTTTCATTAGATCTTGTCTGATCTCATTAAGCTAACAATCTAACCAACAGAAAGAAACCACTTAATAAACACCGTGTAATTCTAATTGGTATTAACAGGAGATACCCACCAGTCCCTCCCTGCACCAGAAAGGGTGCAATCCTCTAGTGCGAGCTCTGCTGCTGGCAGAAATCAGGATCGCCCCTATTTCCTGCTGGACCCGATACTGGGCTGCTATGGTTCCTCCTGCAATTAATTCTTCCTAGGTCCCCCCAGGACAGGTTTCAGGTTTAAAAATGGACACTATAAGTTATACAGGTTTGATGCTCTGCCTTTTGGCAGGACACAAACCATTGGCATCCATGGAGTTGCAAGCCTTGAGCTAGGGAACAGGTACACTCAAGAATGCTCCTGCCTCTGGGAAGGAGGACCAAACCTGAAAACACACTCTCTTTCTGGTCTGTCACAGGCATGTCTTCTGCTGCCACTGAGGGACTAGCCCCACTGTGTAGGGGTTTCCCATTCCTTAAATATTGCATGAGATTATATTTCCTCCTCACAAAATGAAATAAACTGGCAATACACAGCAGAATTTCAAACTTGTACTTGCAATTGAAAATCAACCTCCATGCTTTATTCTATGAAGTATCCCTTGTGAAATCATTCATTTAGAAATCAATATAAAAAAAGCAGTCATTTCTCCTTCTTTCAATTTGCAAACTTTAATAAAAACAGATTTCCATTTCAGAGACCCGTGTCGCTGAATACCTAGCAATAACTTAATAATATTTGTAGAACCTGGGCATAGACTTTCAGTGCTAGATTTCATTTATGAACCCTATTTGTGACACTGAGCACCAGTTTTATTTAAAGGAGGTTTGCAAGTGTGACTGCTCTTTTTGAGCCAACAATCATTTCCCCAAACTACTACTCCAAGCAAGAACTATTTTGCCTTCCTTTTCTCAGTGGTCTGATGCCCTAGGTGACTGCTTTGGTCAGCCTGCGGCTCTTTGTTCCTTGGGTATGGCCACGACCCAGGTAGTCAGGGTCTGGTGTTAACAAGTTAATGTGGGCAAACTGAGCTGCCCTAGTGCTCCCTGCACCTGCTTTCAGCCCATCCACTCCTGAGGTAAAACACATTAGCTTAAGCATCAATGAAGGGCAACCGCTTGCTAAGATGATGTAATTTGACCACATGCCAAGCCCCCATGTCTCTTGATCCACTTAGAAACAGATTTGCACAACATGCGTTTTGCTCAGAAACAATCTGAAAAGATTAATAAATGAGGAGATTGATCATGCAAATTATTACTCATATGCCCACCCTGCCCCACTTACTGCCAAGTCTCATAAATCTACTGGAGTCTCCACATTTTCAGCTTTTCTAAAACGCCCAGCTCCTGGAGGCCGGTGAAGCATCCAGGTCCTAAGAAAATCAATAGGAGGCCTCAGTGCAGCCCCATCCATTAGCCCTTCCTTGCTAACAGGTATTAATAGAGGCCAGTGATGAGATTGCTTTGTCTAAAATGCCCATGAGAGTTCACGGGCCTCCTAAACATTTAGTTGGTTGGTTGGTTGGTTGGTTGTTAAGAAAAGTTTCCATTAAGTCGCCAGGAGATTTGCTTCAGCCAGGATTGCAGGTCTCTGCTAGATTAACTTTAAAAAGGGAGAGTTGACCCATAAGGTCTAGTTTCATACTTGCTCATAAATTATGCTTCAAAACCCTTGCAGTTGCAATCAGAGCAGCGTTTGTCTGTCACAAATGTGTAAAGCTATTTCTAATTTGTAAAAAAAAAATACATAGGATATATAAAACAATTCATTGATTCTAAAAATTCCGTTATTTGAATCTGGTTTTGCAAATACTTTTTTTTTTAAAGTAACAATGTAATTTGACAAATAACAAAAATTTTAACTCATACCTTGAGGGGATACAATGTACTTGTATCCATAAAACTCGCATACATAAAACCCTGGTGTTGAAACACCAGGAGATAAATTTCATATCTGAAAAAAGAGGGCCTAGACTCTGCTGAAAAAATATATTATCTCACAGTCTGTGCATTCCTTGCACGAACTTATTCATTTAATAGCAATACTAAAAAAAAAAAACTGCCGCTGTGATGGTCTAGTTGAGAAATTACGGTTGCTCAGGAGATACATATTGCTGTTTTTTGCTTATAACAATTAATAAGCCTAACCTCACAAAGTAAACCAATTTTGCTTTCGAATCAAAGGATTCTCTTTAGTGAAAGACAAAGCATAATCTCAGTTTCAAAACACCAAAAAATAAATGGTTGAGAATTAGAGAAGCACCTATTCAGTTAAAGTGTTTTACTTCTCATATGCTAATTCTCATCACCTCTCTCCACCAATGGCACTCCTGGATTAGTAGAAGTCAATTTACACAGCACGTTTGCTCAAACAATTTATTAAATTACATCGCAAAGGAAGTGGCGGGGGAAGAGCAGCCTTATGTGGGAAGAGAGATGTAGAACAGATACAAAAGAAAGCACATGGCAAGACAAAAGATAATAATAACTGGGGCACTTCTGCACTCTGTTTTTGAAGTAACATGAATTTAAATTTTTTACATACTCTTTGATGTAACTTTTATGTGCCTTTTAAAAGCAACATGCACAGTACAACAGCCGCAAGCAAAAAACTGCCTTTAATTTCTAGTGGATAGAAGGATTATTTGATACCAGAATTTGCAGGGCTTCATTGCTTCACAGAGAGAACATTTAGGGCAAGGCTTGCAGCTTCCAGATCAATGTCTCCTATCAGTGGTGCTTTTCAGGTGAACACTGCCAACCTCCTAGCGATACAAAAAAAAGCTTAGAATTGTCAAGCTTGGCTCTGGATTTCCTTGAAAGTAAAAGGGGTTTTCCTACCTGGTGGAGAAATATCATCTTAATTCTGCTTCCAAGTACTAAACTGACCTGTTTTACTATTTATCTACAGTTGTTTTACCACCAGGAAGGTGAAATGGAAAAACAGACAAATCAAAAAAATCTGTATGTGGACCAGGGCCATGCACCTATTAGATTACAGGCTCTGTCTTCAGCTGGGACAGCAAATATGCATGCAAGGAAGAAACTCAAGAAGCATTGTAGACCCCTGCTAATGCAATGTGATAGGCCTATTGTTAAAGACCCATTTTACAGGCTGAAAATATGTCTCCGCCAATGCTGCTAAGGTAGAAATAGCTCAAATTAACTGCTGTGTAAGCATCATTCACATGAAAAACACATGCCCAGGAACTAGGAATTTTGCTACAGACCTTCCCTAGCCATATTATCCATAATACTTCCTACATTTTTGAGTTAGACAACACATTTCTTTCCTCCTTTATGTTTGTTTACCTTGCTTTTCTCAGTTCTACTCTACATCACTCATATCTCTTAGGCAGCCAGGTCTGTGGTGATGCTAAAACTGTGACAGACAATTTCAGAGCCACGTATCATTGCTCGAAGAACTCAGCTTGTGTCTGCTGCTCGTAGGCTGAGCTTCATGGCTTTAGTGAAGGACTTTGAGCACACACTGTGACTTTCCGATTGGAAATGTCCTTTCGTGTGGACTCCAAAGAGTCAACATTTAACACAGAATCATAGAATCATAGAATGCTTAGGGTTGGAAGGGACCTCTAGAGATCATCTAGTCCAACCCCCCTGCATACGCAGGGTCACCTAGAGCACGTGGCACAGGGTGGCATCCAAGCGGGTTTTGAAGATCTCCAGAGAAGGAGACTCCACAACCTCTCTGGGCAGCCTGTTCCAGTGCTCTGTCACCCTCACTGTTAAGAAATTTTTCCTTGAATTCCTGTGGAACATTTGGTGCTTCAGTTTCCGATGACCTTTATAAATAAAATGGCTATCAATAAGTATAAGCAACTTCTATTTTTCTATAGAGATTTAAGTTGGTGAGTCACATCATACATGTCCTTTGCCACGACTATGCACAAATCAAAAGGGAAGAGTGGGATCAAGGAGGACAACAGGTCTCCTTCATGCTGTCTTGACAGCTCCCACTCCTCTGCACCTGGTAGTCCCCACTCCTGCTAGTCCTTCACTGCCCTGGGCACAGCACATTCCATTTACAGTTGGGAGGAAGAAAAACAGATAAGCAAAAGCAGCAGAAAAATTACAAATAATGACTGACTGAATGAGCACTCTGCAGACAATGGACAAACACAAGAGTCCTTGTTCCCTTCCTGTGAGCATTGTTTGTACCAGTGTAATACGATAGAAAAAAAGGAGACATTTTCCCAGAGCATAAAATTGTCCTGTTTTCCTGCAGATAGTGTTACAAGCCTAAACTAAAAAGGGAATGAAGCCATCACATCCATTCCAAAATGTAATCCACTGAATATACTTATGCATACATAGATAGAAAAACAACAGTCACATGAGAAAAACCTCTTTATCCAGCTAGTTTGTTCTCATGATTCACATTAAAAGAACAAACAAAGTTTTAGGATTCCAAATCTGAAATACTCGAAGATACCTAAATATAGCAACTTCTGAATGGTTCAAAAAGCACCCCTCACACTAAACCAAACACACTTCTTTTTTCTCCAGTTTACTAACAAATTCTAAACTATCTTGGCAGATCCTGCTCAGCACATCACCTTTGCCCTATGAAGTTTGATTCCTACTAATTTTCCGCTGAAAGCTGAATAAATATGCTTTTAGGGCAGCCAATGTGCTTGGAGGGTTCTGGCTGGCTGTTGATATGAAGGAGCCAATTTTTTCTCGTTCCTCTTTTTTTTTTTTTCAGTTGTTCCTGTGGTTTTGAGTAAGATTGTGTTAATATTTTGAAAGCAGTCCAAGCCCTCTTTTTACTTGAGTAATTATTTCCACAGCATTCAGTGCTTGCAGCTTTGGAAATATTTCCTGGGTACCTCCTGATGGTCATTCGTCCCATAATCAACAAAGGGGTAAGCATGCCACATTTGGTTTTTAGTAACAAGGAGGTATGTAGCTAGATGTGGAATAAACTTACTGCAAAGTCAGCCCTGGCTTAGTTTCAGTTTCAAAGTTATTTCTTACTTCCACACAACTTTTTCTTCAGTATTCAACAAACACTTGAATTTGTCCAGATTTTGAGATCAAACTCAAGGATTTTAAAAGTTATTTTCATTCACACTCCAAAAGATAATGGATCTCTCTACTTTAGAGAGACTTTTACTACATATTTTTGACCAGCTCAAGCTTTAACCTGATAAAAATCTCCCTGAGGTGATGACCTTCGCACTGATACTTATCCATCACAGTTGATTTGAAAATATTTGAGACTAGCCTTAACTTAATATTTCTGCTGAATGAGGCTTGGCCTAGAAAGTCAGTACTGAATTTCCAACAGAAGGTTTGAATCATATCACAGAAGTTCAACAGAAGTGGTCGAGATCAAAACAATAATCAGCCCCCCTGCAAGGAAAGAGTTGATTGCATGTGAATCACATCAGAATCACATGTGATTTTGCCATTGCCACTCATGGAGGTTAGACAAAACATTTTAAGGGAGTTTTACTGAGTATGTTAGGTGCAATGCAACATAAAGATGAAAAGAACTAGCTTGTCAGCTGGCCAAAAAGACTAAATCTCTGTTTTTCAACTCAGAACTCTGCCTTAAGCAATGCAACCACATTGTTTTTAGTTTACTTTTTTTTTTTTTTTTTGTATTTTCCACTTGGAAGACAAAGAGAAGACCCTCCCTCCAACTTCTGAAGCAACAAGCCAAGCACTGCAAGCCAAGGCTCTGCAGTGTTTTAATTGGTTCACTTGGGAGGCACCCAGATTGGAATTCCTGATTTATGTTAATCACTGGCAGAAAATTCTCTTTATATTGGAGAAGCCCCTCTTATTCCACCCTCGCTTAATTTTGTAACAGGGAAATATACATGAAAGTGATTAACATTTATGTTCTTGACTTAACTTGACTTGGATAGAAAAAAAATAAATTATTCTTAGTCAGCCAGTTTAAATGTTACCACTTCTATTTTAAGATGAATTAAGTAGCTCAGGCTTTTGAAAGGCACAGACAAAGGCTGTGTACTCATCACTGCTACTTTATAGTCTCAGAGGCTACAAGCAAAAATTTGGGGGATTAAAAGAATTGATTAAAAAGTTTTAAAAAGTAGATAATAAACCAAGAAGTTGGAAGATTTATCCCATGATGTTCCAACAAGCTGGAAGGAACTAACTCTTTTCCTGTAGAAAAATAAGACTTGATCTTGCTCTGTCTCTCTTTAGACAGAGACTTACCTCCAAAGTTCACCGAGACACCTTGCAACAACGAGACTGCTACTAGCAAGTGACATGGAGCAGTAGAAGAGCACTGGCCAAGGGGCAGTTGGTGGTGAGCACAGGAGGACCACACTCCACACGTCTTGTGTGTGTTGCCTCGCACTAACCTCTAGCCCACTCCCCGGGCTAATTGCCCTTTACCAATTCGTGTACATTCGCTGTGCCGGACTGCATCTTCCAGTTTAGATTCCTATAGAAAGAACAGAGTTCATCTGTTCTAGTGTCATTCACTGAAACATCAGTGTAAAATAGGCC
The DNA here is from genome assembly GCF_059628265.1 of Tinamus guttatus. Lineage (NCBI taxonomy): Eukaryota > Metazoa > Chordata > Aves > Tinamiformes > Tinamidae > Tinamus > Tinamus guttatus. The sequence goes on along the minus strand of NW_028288564.1, from coordinate 2,520,205 downwards.
ATGAAAACAAATAGCTCTAGACCAATATAAGACAGGTGCAGGTATATCTGCATCTCAAAAACCAAGAGTGCCACATTAATGAAAGAGCATGTCTCTAGTCACCTGGGGTCACAGCCACAGTGAATACAACATTTTTTTCTTGTAGCACAGATTCTGCCCTACTGACATCCCTAAGTAACATAAACAATAATTCAGCACTCTTTCTTCATCGTTTATTTTATAATGTATAAAGCTATAATTATACTTGTGCCATATGGTGTAAAGACGGGTGGGAGCAGCAGAACCAGATCTGATAAAACAAGCACTCATTTGCCTGCCTGCTACAAAGGGAAGTGAGGAGCTTGAGTCTCTTTTGGGATTCATGAGGACATGGTCACTTCAGGGGAAGAAACAAGGCAGACCAAGCCCAGGCTGATTTCTCCTGCAGTGGTAGGCAGAAGTAATGAAGGGCTGGGGGATTCCTGAAGCACCTCCAATCTGGGAATCAGGAGGTGTGTTATAAAAAAAAAGTGTTCAGTCCAGACTAATTCCTGTGATTCCTCATTCCTTCTCATAACGGCCCCTCTGCCTGAAGATTCATTCTGAACTAATGCACAGTCCTCTGCCTTGCCTGTCCTTCAGCTTTTTGAGCCCATCGCATTCTTGTACTAACTCCAGTCCACTCAAGGATGTGATTTTTAATCAGTCCTTTCTCCTTCTCCCAGTTTCTCTCCTCAAAAGGCTGTTCCATGTGATTTCGTTCTTATGTCTTCCAGTTTTGCCTACAACACTGTATTTTAATTTTAACTATGTCTTTATGTCCCAAAGCACTAAGGGAAAAGAGGACACCTGAGCTTGAAAAAATCAGAGCTTTTACAATCCTACCCATTTTGTATGTCATTCATTCCAACATGCTGAAGAACAATTTTCCTTTAATAGGGTTTTAGGAACCTGGAGAACCTGGATGGGACAGATTAAACGGAATTGCTTCATTTCTAATAACCCAGGCATACTGCAAATTGCTCTGAGAGTATTTCATTCAGCACTTATTTATTGTTCATAATTCACCTCCTTCTGACAGAGAAGGGCATGATAGAGCTAATTTAATATTTCCGTGGTCAGATTCCATTCATATTTGAGTGAAATATCAGTAAATAAAACTGAAGCACCATTTATTAGGTTTCCGAAATTGTCACAGGTTAGGTTATCAAACACATTGTGTGCCGACAGCAAGGAAATTAATTCACAATCTTGCTCACCAGACAGTGGCCAGGGAATCATTCAATACAGGTGACCAGAGCTTTTGAGAAGCCCTATGTTCTTTCAAAAATATAGTTTGCTTGAAAAGTCCAGTGGAAACTCACATGAGAATCATGTGAAAATGGTATTTTAAGCAGTTCTGTTTAATGGAGCAGAGCAAAGATGTTTGGTTGGGATGAAGGGGGAGAAAGTCGATTTGGTTTATGGAAAACATGGAACAGATTTGGGTTCAAACAATTTCAGAACTAAAAAAAAAAAAAAAGGGAGGGAAATCCTTCCCCCTTCACCCCAAAGTGAAATTCCATCTCAGCATTTACAACTTGAAGCAGAGTCTTTATTTTTTATTTTTCCCCACAGTCTTACCTAGCTCCATGAGCATATAACAACAAGCTACTGCTGAGTCCTGGCTCAACGGGAATGAGCCTGGAAATACCGGGAACTTTGGCTTGGGGTCATTGCTTGCAGATCCTGCAGGCTGCTGGCTTCCACGAAGTTCACTAGGATCTACTGACAGTCAGAAACCTAACAGCACTAAATAAGGGCACTTCAAAAAGGTTAACAAAAACAAAAGACTCCTTCAGTCACTTCTAGACCTGAAGTAGATCTGAACTTGCACTGAGTTTCAGAAATGATGGGAGAAAGATTTCCTTCCCTTTCCTCCAGTGCATACGTTGTCTTAGCTTCCTGCAGTACAAAAATAGGAAATTATGGAAATTGCCTAAAAGAAAGCTTGATTTCACAATATTTCCAGCTGACTTTGGTAGTTTTAAAAATATTGTGTAGCTTGCTAAGCTATTAGATGTGCATCCAGTCTGACCCTTTAAAGTGCACACATCTTTAATTCAAAGTGTGGCAGAATTTAACAATGTGATTTACTTAAATTGCCTGTATTTTGAATTCTCAAGGGCCATATGCCCCATTTAACAGGAATGCCACTAACGAAGGGTGATGATACTGTTTTCAAGCCTGGAAGACACCAGAAGTCTCCCAAGGTGGAAACCATGGTCTTATATAACCTCAGAACTAGTACATCAAGATTTTCTACTTTAAAACTCATTACAAAATAAAGAAGTTTGCAGAGAAAATAATGCAAGCAAAGGAAATAAAAGCAGGATAGAAAGCACAAGACCTAGTCGATTAGATATTTTAGCTGAACTCATGATTTTGGGATAGGATTTATTCTACTCTATGTGCCATTCACTGGAATGTCTTAGTCCATCTGCAGTTAGTGCTATTTCCCAAATCAAGTCATGCAAAGGACAGGCAGGGAAAGATCACTCACTGTAATACAGTACATCAATCAAAAGGGTTATTTTCATGGGCTTGGTCTCTAATCAAGCAGCAAATCATTCTCCAGTTTTGCTATCAAGGACCATTACTTTTAGGAAGTGCTTAATCTGAAAAAAATGCATCTATTTGAAGCTGCAGGGTGTCTGGTAAGATATACTGAAGATAGAGGAAATGAAATATGTGCCACACAATTTACTGTCTCTGTTGCATTTTATGAATAGCTTATTTGTGGAGACAGAGTAAGTTGCTGGCAAGACAGGAGAGTTTTCACTTTCTATTTGTCTCATGTTGAGTTATAACAAAGGTCACTCCTGCACTTCAATTATCTTGGAGTGCCATTTTTGATAGGGGAATTTTCAAATTATATCTAAGGTGCCTCAAATATTTGCAAAAGCCTTCAGGGTACATGTGCCTTTTAAATTTAAGTACGTAGATAAAATTACTGTTATGTCTGAGTGTAATAGCATTTTCCCATCAAAGCCGTGATAAAAACCTATATAGCCTCAGTCTTGCACCATCCAAATGTGGCTGTCCTGGAGGCAGACAGTGTATCCTCCTAAAGGCGAAGCATCCCTTCCAGGTGATGCTGCCATTTGAACACGCCAGCTGTGTTGGTGCTAGTGGGAGAAAATCATTCACCACATCCGCATAGCCTGAGAATACTGACTTGGGACATCCCCAGCCCAGGGACTATATACACATAGAAGGCAGAGAAACATGCAGCAGTATCAAGGTCGACTCTCAGGTATGGCCAAAACTAGCTCAGTGCTCTTTCATCTGACATGGTTTGCATCTTGTAAACCTCTTAAACCAAATAGCTGCAGTGTTCAGAGAGCCTGCAGGAGCTGCTGGGACAGATTAGCCCACAGCAGCTTTTGGAAATGAGTGGAGATGAAAGCGGAGATGGACACAATATTTGTCTCATCTGAAAAATGACCATTTCTCTCTCAGAGTGAGTTTTGCTTTCAAAGACAGATTTGAGTAGTCAAAACAGGCTGAAATACCCTCATATGCTCTACCTGGCTTCCTGATGCTTTCTCTGGTAGGAAAACAGGATGGAGTACAGACATAACAGACCTGACAAAGCTTCATGCTGGAACTTCCAAATTCCTGTTTTCGATGGTTGGATGTTGTTAATCATAGCTTGCTCCACAAGTGATGCCACTGAAATTCACGAGAGCACTACTAAAGCAGACTATTATTTTGTGAGTAAGTAAAAGCTAAGAGAACAGGAATACAATGGATGAAACTAGCATAAGCCCTTCTTGAACAAATCCCCTCTTCCTCATCCCTTCATCTTTCTTCCACATTTTAGGGGAAGTATTTTACTACGGAGTGTTCCTAACTGTTTTCACACTGAAAAAGATGCAGTTGCTATTTAATGACTCGCATTAGTAACCATGCTTTGTTATACACAATGTACAGATGATACAGAACTGCTTTGTAACGGCCATTCAAAATGTGATCTAGATAATGAAACACATGCTAGATGAATGTGCCTTAATGTGCACCCTCCTCTGCCAGCCGCTCTGTCTGCTTGTGCCTGCTAATTCCTAGCAGTATGAGGAAATGCCTTTACGAAGTTCCCATCAGCTGTGCACTTATTTATAGAAAAAACCCAGAGGAAACCAGGTTTTGTATATAGCTGAGTGCAGATAATCAACAAAGCGTATTTTTCTTTCTCACATATTTGTTTCAATTAGAGCTTATTGAATCATCTTTGCAGCCCCAGAGAGAGCTCAAGCAATCATCAGTGTGGCTCAGGAGGTAATTCAGGATGCCGGCTGGAATATTTGTCCTTTTTAATCATCTGCCACACACTGCTCTTTTAGGATGTTGTCACTCAGAGAACGAAGAACAAAAAAGAATACTAAAGTGAAAGGGTGTCTGTCTGAATGCGGCAATTCCCTGCATAAAAATGAGTCCCATTAACAGGAAAGCCCAACTTATCTCCAGGCAATATTTCAAGTCCTTGTCTGTCTATAACCTCAGAGGATTTTAATTCCCTTATATTATTCAAATTATACACTTGAGGGAGAGAAATTACAATGTACTGGCCATTTAAAATACTTTCCTTTAAATATATAATTAAAAGAGCTAGCAGCCCCTTCTAATAGCAATGTCATCATGGGAATCTAAAAAATTTCTGAGCTTATTGGCATTTAAAAGTGTCATTTAGCCCTACAGACTTTGGTAAGGCACTTGCAGTCTCATTCAGCAATATGCAAGCAGGTACTAATACACAGGCTTGCAAAATCAGTAAGTGAAATGACAGCAGACCAAGAAAAGGCATGAGTTGTAAAGGATTATATACAGAGCTTGCACACTCCTTAATTCAAAATATTAATTACATTCAACAGCTATATACTTCCTAAAGCAGGTATGTCCAATGCATGCTTGAAAACCCCAGGGCACTGAATCTTTGAGTCAGATTTTTATCTCAATTACCCGACTATAAATACGAAACAGCTTGCTGATCTCAAAGGTATTATTCCCCTTTATAGGTTAGAAGCAGTTCTGCCACAGCAATATACCGTTTTAAAAGTCCTTTTCTGATTTCAGAGGTATTTCAAACAAACTAACTGGAAATCAACTGTATGGCTAAGAACCTTCTCAGGTAAATAGGAGTACCACTGGTAATGTACTCTTAACTACACATTTCCTGAAATACTCCTTCCATTTTTTTTTTTCTACAGCAAGTGCCTATTTCTTTTATTCTACTGTTCTGTATGAAATGCCACCTCTGAAACCCGTGACAGTTCAGCAATATATTAACTATATCCTATTATAGAACTAGAAAACCATGACTGGTAAGACTTCAAAATTTCTTCTCAAAATAGCAGGAAAAGAAAACCTGTCCTGAAATGGTATAAAATATCTACATAACAGTTTGATCCAAAAGAATTTTAAAAAGAAGAAAATCCACCACAGTCAAGAAGCCTAATACCTTTTGTTTTCTCCATATATATATATATATACACACACACAGACACACACACACACATATATATATATATAAAAGAAAGAAAACAAAAAGTGGGTTTGTTTCCAAAAGGAAAGCCATGCAGCATTTCCAGCAAGTACATTTATCATTTTGGGATCTTATACATTGTTTAATTTTATTTGGGGTAATCTTAAGGAAAAGGCTACACTCATAAGGGATTCAAGCAACCCCCAGAGAACAAGAAGAGCCGTACAGCTCCAGAGCAGCACATGCATTGAGAAGCTGATGACCTGATTTCAAATCTGCTCTATCCCTGGAGAGCTGTGTAGCACCCAGAGGATGGATGTGATTTATTTGCTTGCGTATTTCTACTCTCAGGAAGCAAACTCCAGACATGGACCATTCCCAGTATTTCTGAAGTGCTTCTTTCGGTGTCTCCTAAGGGATGAATGCACACTGCAGGAGCAGCATGATTCCGTTAAAAGTCACTCGACCAAGAGACACAACTCCACGGCAGAGCAGGAGTCGTGGAACTAGTTGCTTTCCATCTGAGATGGCACTGCTCACTATGACATGCTGCTGGAAAATGAACCCAGCACACAAAATGAAAAGGGGGGCATCCTTTTTTACTGGTAAAGAACAACCTGAGGAACAAATACAGTAAACAGAAAACAAAAAAAAAATAATCTTTCCCATGCCTAAAACTGAAACAAAAGAATAATGCAAATAACTGACTTCAGAGGATGAAAAATACACTCATCTAGTTCATCGTGCCAGTAAAACTAAGTATAAGGCCTCTGCACCTCCTATTTCAATGTAAAATCTATTCTGTTGATTGTGAAGGACTATAAATATGATCTGATATCTGAAATAAACAATACTTAATCATTAATTTCATTTCTAAATGTTTAAACAAAATTGTATCTTTCAGTGCTGTATAATACGGTGTTAAAGGCCTCTTAGTAGTTCTTTAAAAATTTAAATAAAACACTTTTTGTTCTGTTCCTAATATTGATGCACAGATAATTCATTTGTATACTGCAGGATCTACGTGAAGTGAACTGGATTTTAATTCCTCACTTTAAAGATGTTAGAATGATGTTTTACACTTAAAACACAGTTCTATACCCAAGGGGAGTCTCTACTTGGACAGTGCATTTTTTTGTTAACTTTGGCTAGTCTCAGGTTCACAGAGGTTAATATTAAGGAGTGATTACTCTTAATGAGACATAAGCTAGTACGCAAGCTACTGGCATTTAATAAGCATAAATGCAATATCTTTCTAACAAATCATTGGTAATAAAAAAAAAACCCACTGATTTCACCATTAGACGGAAAGGACTAGAGTGCCTTCTGACTTGTACGCGTGACCAGGAAAGTCCTGCATGTTGGAGAATGTTGGACGCCCATGTCTTGGTGCATCTGTAAACAAGGGACAGTGTGCTGCAGCACACGCATCCCGATACAACTCTTACAACTGCCTGGAAGGAGATTGCAGTGAGGCAAGGGTTCGTCTCTTCTCCAGAATAACTACAGATAGGACAAGAGGAAATGGCCTCAAGTTGTGCCAGGGGGGTTCAGATTAGATCTCAGGAAAACTTTCTACATGGAAAGAGTGGTGAAGCACTTGCACAGGCTGCCCAGGGAAGTGGTGGAGTCACCGTCTCTGGCAGTGTTCAAGAAACATGTAGATGAGGTACTTAGGGACATCGTTTAGCAGGCGATGGATAGTGCGTTTGTCATTGGACTTGATGATCTCAAAGATCTTTTCCAATCATAATGACTCTATGACTCTATGATTCTATGCCTGACTCCCGTAGACAGAGGCTTAGATGTCTCCTTTCCACAAAGGGGACTCTTGCTTTTAAGGAACTCCCAGGGGGATCCCTGGGACACTGCTGAGGCTTCACCTCTAAATTTAGATGCTTAGCTGAGGCACCCGTTTCCTCAGCTTCCTCAGTGTGAGGTGGAGAGGCAGACCACATCTGAGATAAAAACTGCCTTGGGAAGTGCCTGACCTGCAAAGAGAAAATCGGCTTTTTTTATGCCTGGTAATGAGGTTGATTCCAGTCCTTTGCACCTTTTTTTTTTTTTTTTTTTTTTTTGTTAGAAACACAAACCTTTGGAAAAAAATGCAAAACTTTGGGAAGAGATCTATGTACAAGTATGCATGTGAGTATGTATCATCTCATAAGAAAGTAAAATCTACCCCCAAAGTAAATGAGGGGGCTCTACTAGGAAAAATTAAAGAAATTAGCACTAGTGTGAGAAACATGGACGATCTGTTTCTAGAAACAAATCACAAGCCTATTAAAATCTGAAAGTCCCAACAAATATTGAGAAGGAACCCAAACATTCACAGCAACACTTCCCATAATGCAAAGTTTCTTCCTAATTCTTTTATCGCATGCATTGAGAAACAAGCTCCTTTTCTCCAGCTTTGCTCTGTAACAGCACAGGAAAAGCTCATGACGCAGCAATGTTGTTTTCCCTGGAGCACACTACGTTTCCAGCACTCCCTACTCCTCCAGCTCTCCAAGACTGCTAATTTATAAATTACAGAGATTCAGACTGAGAAATCCAGCTATGCTACATTGAGGGAAATTTCCTTTCCTTTTAGCAAAACTCAAGTAACAGGCTTGCAGATCTACACCCATGAAACTCAAGCTACACTCTTCATACTCCAGGAATTTGGAATCTACATAATCAAGCTGTGCTTTGAGCTCTGACAGAGAAGCTAGTGCATGAACTGACGACTGGCTGAGATTTCAGTTTAGTTTCCATATTATCGAACTTAAACTTGGAAAAAAAAAAGGCTGAAATGGCAAAACGATTTCAGGAGAAAAAGTCCCCTGTTTTTTTTTCTTCCCAAGAGTACAAATTTCAGAAGAGTACAGCTAGTAAAAATCAGCCATGAATGACTACAGGGAAGGTCTTGCATTCTTCTCACAGTTACAAATGGATAAGTCTCAAATACTTTTGGGGCTGTACTTGGATAAAGCGCCAAGAGGGTAAATGTTTATTTAAGCCTATGTCAAACAATTTGATTTTTTTCAGTATACAAAACTAAGCTAGAATGTCATGAGTAAGTGAAGACTGGGACATTATGATATTTCCCTCTCTGCTGAAATGGAGTGTTGTTTTACAAATGCAGCTTGGGTGCTGATTAAATGTGGGCATAAATTCAGGTGCATTCTTTATTCACATGGATACTTCCACTCCCTGCGGTTAAAACCTGCCTCTTCAAAATATATATTACCCCTCCTCCCCCAAAAAAGAAAAAAAAAATAATAAGGATGCCACAAATTCTAGCTGACACCACAGTGGAAAGGGCTGCCTTTTAGCAGTCTGGCTGTCTGCATGGCTGGCAGGGCTCTGCTTGGTAATAGCGGGTTCTGAGAGGTGAAGAGGCACTTGAGAGAACTTCGTCTAGCAAGTGAGACACCCGGGATTGCAGAGCAGTGTCTGAGAGGCAGGAGGAATGTCAGGAAAGTGTTGGAGGGAAGCAGTGAGCTCTGGCGGCTGGACAGAAGCTGCTGAGTGCACAGGAGTTAGCACAGAACCTGCAAAAACGCAAAAGGTGGCCCAGCAAAGCAGGAAGGCTTCCTGCAGCACAGGACCTAAGCACTGGGACAGGCTGCCCAGCGAAGTGGTGGAGTCACTGTCCCTGGCAGCATTCGGGAAACGTGTAGATGAGGCACTCAGGAACATGGTTTAGCAGGTGTGGTGTTAATGGGTTTACAGTTGGGCTCGATGATCCTGAAGGTTTTCTTCAACCGTAACGATTCTATGATTCTGTGATTCTATGGAAGCAGGGGTGAAAGCAGGTCTGTGTTTGCTGCTCCTGCCCGAGCACCAGTATGATACGCAGATATGCAGGGTTCGCTGAATGTCTGCGCTGCTGCTTGTTCCCACATTCTCTGGAGCAAGGATTCTCTGTTCAGGATTATCAACAATTGTACCACAGCAGCACCCTAATGTAGCGAGTGTCTTTTTTTCTCCTATTCAGCAATACAGCTGCACTGTTTCATGTTTCGTATCCACCACCCCCTGCAACTTAATCAAATGCTTTCTGTTTCCAAGAAAAATCCTTGGAATCCAACAGAAGATTTGCATTTGGGCTGCTTTGCCCTTCTACTTTGATGGTCTGAATGACAATCAATAATTTCAATAATTACAAAGTTGTAAATTAAATTTTCAAAATTTTAATGCCTATAGAGAAAAAAAATGCTTCATTTTATAGGACTCTTTCTTCATAAATTAAGCTAATGTCAACCCTGGAGTTTTCTTATAAAAAGAGAACAAAATCTTTTTCTTTCATCAAGCAGGATCTTTCATCAAAACTACAAACCTGCTTAACCATTTTCCACCAAAAAGACAAAAATTTTCCCCAGTTAATATTCTGCCAATTAAGGACTCGTGCAGGAACAGTTCTGTGAGTAATGTACTTGTCAAATAAAGCATTTAAAAATCCTATCACGATCGTATCTGTAAAGAGTACATATCCACTGCACGCCAAATCAGATTCAGGAGGGAGTTCACCTTCCCATCCACCCAGGGCCATGACTAACAAATGAATGATCCCATCTCTTTCCAGAAAGCAAATACAATCTTTTCTATAATGTCATTTGGACAAATGCTCCAATTCCTGTTCAAACCATTTATTTATTTGCAAGTTTGCATAAAGCGGTAAGTTGTCAGCTTCAGAAATGGAAATATTCTTTGCATCCACTGAGTACGTAGCAGTTAGCTATAGCCTTCAAGAATTGCTGCATCCACATTGTCAAGACTTTCTTCCTCATGCTGCAGCACTGTGGATTGCACTTTGTTATCACCAACTTTTCACTATGTGAAAAGGCACATAATGCTCTTGGCATTAGACTGCGTATTCTTTAAGGCAGAGATTTCTCTAACTGACCTATGAAGTACCTGCTCCTTGGCACTGATAAAAACGATGCACAATGACTTGTACTCTGAGATCCTCTGAAAGGTGTCAGGAGAAGCACAAGTGCATCCATGTGTAACAAGAAAGTTGCTTTGAGTGATACCCAGGTTTGCTGATCAAGCCAAATAATCAACAAGGACATTCTGTTCTTATGCCTCAATAATTAAAGACTAATAAATTTCACAACCATCCAATGCTAAAAGCAAGTAAATATAGAGTTGCTTGTGTGCAAACTCACTCTTTCCACCTGAGAAAAACAGACACTGCATCAACAAAATGGTGCAGGCAGACTCCATAGCTTCAGCTACATCAAACCCTGCACCCACATTTCTCACTGTTTGGTTGAAACTGAGGTGCTTCAATATCTCACGAATGCTGAAGGCATAGCCGCCCTTTCTTCTCTGCTGCTCTCCCTCTTCTTTAATCCCCACTCCCTCTGTATCCCTCTTAGTGCTTGCTGAATTGATTCAAATGGCTAAGTAAGCAGAAAAGGATTTGCTTTTTGGGGGGTTAGTGTTCCAGTCCAGTGGACTGGCTCAACTGTATCATACAGTTGCACCCCAAAAGGCAAAATTGTACTGTCAGCCTCAGCATTAAATATGTTAGGGCATCTTACTAGCTTGTTGAATATAAGAATGGCTATACTGGGTCAAAAGCCAGCTTACCTCATATCCCCTCTCCAGTTTGTACAGGGTGGGTGTCTAGAGAGACAACCAGGGCAAACACCACAAGAAGACAGTAAGGGAAAGCACCACCCTAAGACGGAATATGAGTTTAAATGACCAGAGATAGCACTCCATGCTATCAACAATATGAGGCCTGCAAGGTCATATTGAGGGAGACTATGCTGGCCCCTGAACAGCAGATTCTGTACTAAAAGTGCTCAGAGGAGGTCCAGAAGAAGTTTGATGTGTAGAAAGAAAAACACCAGGTTCAGGGTCCTGCTCTCACAGCAGCAGTTCCCACAGGGGAAGCTGCCTGCCTAGGCTATAGGTCTGTATTCCACAGGGCAAGAAATAAGCACCTGCTATGAGAAAGGCCGAGGCCTGGAGAAGCAAGTCCTCATTTTAAAAAGTCAACCAAAACATCAAATAAAATCCCAGAATTTTGTTCTAAGATCACAACCAGGGATTAGAGGAAGAAGCCCATTCAAAGAGAAAAAAAAAAAAAAAGACAAGTAACAGACAAGAGTTCTGGTGTCATTACCATTTATACATCATCACATCATCTCCCTAATGCATCTTCCCCTTAATGCTTGTTTGGTTCCCTTTACTGTATGACACAGAATTGTGTGATTGTCTTTACTCTCCAAGCTCCTAACAAGTTATTTTTGATGTAGTTTTAAGCCAGGAATGATAGTCCTGAGCTCCTAATGTGTTCACAGTGACAGCAATGAAACATCCTGAGCAGAAATGAGCACTGGGGGGGAGAGGCAAAGCAATTGGTGTTTGCAAGAGGTTCTTTACTCAAGCTACAAAAATGAGAGTAGAGCAATGTGCCATCTGTGTCAGCTCAGAGTGCACTCACTGTATATGACTTCCCAATGATATTAAATGGATGAGATATTTTTAGTTTACACATTTCCTCTTTCTGTGACGGTTCAGAAAATCCCCTGCAGTCTTAGCAAAGTTATTTTACTGCAGCATAACTTAATGGCAATCCAGTGAGCATTGCATGAGCTACAATGCGACCGACACAAACAATAACACCACCATTTGCCAATCAGAATAATTTTCTTCATGCCCTTGACAAGTCCACAGTAAGTTCATCAATGTATTCAAAGCTACAGTTTGGAGACAAAAATGCCATATCTCAGGTTTTGCGTGCACAAGTACCAGTCACTTTTACAGTACGACCATCTGTTTTTCCACATACAGGCATTACAACTTCCAGAAGCCCACTAAAACACTAAGCCATTAAAGTTCCTTGTAGCTTTAGACCATCTGCTTCTTCATCCCAAAGGTTTCCCTTTCCACCTTCTACTTTTTTTTTCTCTAACCAAGTATCAGAATTAAAAAAAAAAAATCCTCCTGAGGATTTTTGATGAGGAACATGTATCTTTCAACACATGGTTCAAGTTTATGGGTGCAATTATATCAGCCTAAAGAAAAATTCTTGGATAAATTGTGATTACATTAAACATTTCACAATTGCATATAAAGGTAACGTGAACACGCGATGCTTCTGGGAACACACGCAAAGGCTCAAAACAGCAGTATAGTAGATACACAGGGAATTTATCAACAAAGAGTTTTTCTCCTATTCATTCCTTTAGTAACGATCTCTCTTAAAGGAGAGCATAAAAATCTGTAGGCCTCATGGCATTTTGAGAGAAACCACAGCTTTGTTTATATACTTACTATTTAGATCCCCAGTGATAAATATCTTATGGATTATCATTTTTTATGCCTGAGTTCACTGTACTCTCCCACTGAGAAAATATTCTGTCAATCAACAGAAGTCCTGTTTCTGCTTTGTCTTATGCCAATTTTCTTCCACAGTGCCAAATCCAGAGCTAACAAATTATAGAAAGGAGAACAGATGGGCACGCAACTGCCCAGAGCTATGGAGATGCTGAAAACTATTTTTAACAGTACTTTTTAAAAATATATGAATGGTTTATACAGAGGACTGGGGACCCTGACACATATAAAAGGTGGGACAGTCACAAAGAAATCCTTCAGACATATAATTTGCACCTGCAATTAAGATGATAACTTCTAGGGTGGCTCAGTTTAACTCCAACTTAAATATAACAGAAGAGCAGGGAGTAAGTGCCCTGCTGAGCCCCCAGAAATCCTGCATGTAAAAATGCCAGCTGGATCCTGAATCTCCCGCTGAATGCTTGAACAAAGCAGTATCACTGCTGGCTAGTCAGCACCCAGCATGGCCACATCCTCCTTTCAGTCTTGTTTCTTATCTGGGGCTTCGGATTCTCTAAGTCCCATGCTAAATCTCAGTAATACATTAGCTGCAGGGAGCGTAGGCACTTAAGAGACATGGATACCCAAAGTCTCACTCAAATACAAGCCAGTTTTGCTCTAGCGGACATCAGCCTGAAAGCAGTTTACCTAATCGTTGGCTCTGTGCATTTACTGATACGTTTTTCACGGTATGAATGTTGCATGCTTGAGGAGGCATTAAATGTATTCCTATTTTCAGTGCTTGCTTTTTAACACCGTCTCAACCTCTTGAAGCAGCAGCAGCTTCCCCACATGCAAACTGTGTAAATGATAGATTAAGATTCAAAGAACCTGAAAATAAGAATCATTGGCTACCAAAACACAAATCAAACAGCTGGGAAGGGCAAAAAGAGAGATAAACACATAACATATATTACCGAGCACAGAAAGCATGCAAGAAGAATAAAAAATTGATAGGACTAAAAGTTTTCAGTATACCGGGCAGTAACATTTTCTGCGTACCAAAGATTTAGGTCAAATAAAGATACGGATATAAAATATTGTTTATTTAAACCAGATCTGCAAAAAATGGCACTTCTGTGTCTGGATAGGCAATGCATTAAGGATTAGGTGCAACCTTATAAACTTAGAAACTTCTCCAAATGCATTCTGTTAATTCTCATCGGTATTGCAACAAAGTTAATTAAAACTGTTGAGAGTTCTTTATATGCTCATTGACTTTCTTTTTCAAGATTATATTGCTAGACCCTTTCCTTCTCTAGTGCCAAAGATATATCAACATTTTTAAAAAAGAAAGGCTGTAAAAACAGTAACATCCCAAACACAGCTAATTTAACACCTCCTTTGATCAGGAAAGCCAACAACTTTCAACCTTGACAATGTAACTTCTCTAGCATCTCTATTGTTCATTAATAAGTACCAAGTGAACAGGTAACAAGGGCAATTGCAGAGCAGGCTGCCTTTGGTGGACAGACCTGGATGCAGAGGCGCGCTCTGCCCAACATCAGGCCACCTCATGCCTCCCATGCACGGCCCTTGGGCACCCTCCCAGGCAGCCTAGGTCTTGAGAAGAGGGACGAGGTCCTGGAAACGCCTGCCAGGCTGGTAGAGTGCGCACGCTTGGGCACTGAGGGCACTTTCATGTCTAGTGAAGCGGAGTCACATCCAGGCTGCTGCCAAAGGAGATGGTCCCTGTCTTCCCTACAGGCCCTTTCTTCTTTTTCCAGCCCTGCCTTTTTTTTTGTATCCATTAGCATAATCATCCCAGTCTCAGATTTAGTTGGACTAAAAAATAATCCTTTTTCTCCTTTTTGTTTCATGGCACTGGTTTTCAGCCAGATTATCACTACAGGCAGTTCTGTTACTGATGCCAGTATCTCACAGGGATGTGATAACCCAGTTATCAGCTACTTATTCTAAGAATAAAAAGCATGAAGAAATAAATGCAAGGCATTACTCGCTACCACAAGCATGAAACTGTTTCCCCTAGCCACATCAGAATAGGAAGTGTTTCCATTTGAAAATGTGTTAGCTAATTTGTTTTAACTAATGTGATTTTAAGCCTCACTTGACATAAGTGTGGCTTCCCCAGTGGTCTAGCCACAAGCAAGCCACCTTGTTTTAAATAAAGCTTGTCCTCACTTGTATCCTACATTCCTCAAGTCTTCTTGATTTGCACATGCAAATCTGACTGACAGGCTGAGCACACAAATCCAGTATTCACTTTAGGAAGAGATAAACAGGATTTGCCAGCTCTCGGATGCCTCCAGACTGCATCTCACCAGTGGGCTCGGGATGAAGCACGACTACTAAGAAGAGACCTATAAACAAACACTGCAAAGTCTCAATAGTGGCTAAAGATAATATGTTGAGGTCAAGTTATCTTTTCTAAATGAAGTTTTCTAAATGGGTGAAGCTTCAGACCCATTTGCTGCCCCAAGCTCCCTGCATGCCACCTAAGCTTTCTCCTCATATTCTCCCTATACAGAATCCACACTATGGGATCATTTAGTGAAGTGTCTCCAAAGGTCCTTGCACTGTTGGGGCCTCAAACATCTAGAGTCCTTATACTATTCCGCCAGGTAGCTTCCCTCTGTCAGTAAAAAAAAAAATGCAGAAAAATGCCAAAAATCAGGATTCTGAGCTCATCTGGGAGAGGACTGCATGCTAGGAGACATGGAGGGGGCAATATGGATGTTGTTCCCATAGTGTCTGTGGGAATCACCTTGCCTGATTTCAGCACAAGATGAGGACTCCTGCCCCACACAGGCAGCAGACACGGAAATTGGGCATCCTGGAGTGAGGAGACATGCTTGTCCCTCTCCATCCTCACATGAAAGGGCCACAGAATTGAAGGTGATTTGTCTTCTTTGCAATGCACAGATGTTGCCTGACAAATCTAGCAATGAAACTTTCATAAATTCTAACAGGCTCTTCTGTAAAGCATCGCTCTCAAAGGCTACAGAGAAAGGCTAAATGAGCCCCAGTCTCCATTCACAGCGCCTGAAAACATTCTCTGATTGTGCATAAAACCTGTCTTTATCACCCTCCCCCTCTATTAAAATGAAAACCTATGGCCTCCTACCACAGCTGATGATAGCTTTATATGTCATGGGGAGAGGGGGAGTAAGGGGAGGAGAAGGGGAAGAAAAAGAAAAAATGCCACCAAAAGGAAAGCTTGAAGACTACCAGCTGCATGTTCTTTAATTTCTGTTACGAAGGGAATATTTGCATGCCAGTCTTGCAGAGGCATAGTACTGGTTCCAAAGGCTGCTTAATGGAAAAAAAAAAAAAAAAAAAAAAACCTTTTATTTTAGCTGCACTCACATAAAACTCAATCTGCACCCAACAGCAAGGTGCGAAAGAGGAAGGGCTGCTCTTCGCCCCTATGCTTAATAGCTCTCACCAGCCCTGACTGGGCACAAGGTGATACCAGGAGGAGAGGGCTGAGCTCTGGGGACCTGCCAGCCTCCATGTCCAGTCATCCCTCCCCTCCTGGACCCTGCTCTTCTCTAGCTGCACTTGCACAATGGGTGAAATCTGACTGCATTTCGATGCCACCTGTGGTTAAGTCCAAGAACAATATGCACCAGGACTAGCAGCTGTTTCCTCTCCTGTGCTCATTTTTAATATTGTGAAGCCAGAATTCCCAGAATACTAAAACAGACTGCTTTTAAAAAAAATCGCAAAGCCATTGCTGCAGTGCAATTTAACTGAAACTACAAAAGCACATGATCCACATTGGGTTTACTCTATGCTACATAAAGATGATCTGGTGGACACTTATAAAGGGACTCATTTGAAAGTCCCCCCCAAAAAACAGGGTCACAGCCAGGAAGAACAGGTAGGATTTGGCACATGTAATCTTTTTATCAAAAAGGAAAGGTGCTCCAATTACGTTAATGCTGTCTTGGACTTTCTGTAGATACTCTACTCCTTGAATAATATTAAAGATAAAATCTGTCCTCCAAACATCACCTGAAGTTTCCACTGAAGCAAGTACTTCGCCTACACAATTAACCAATAGTCTTCCTCTTTTCCCAGTGCTGGAGTATGCCTAGACAAAACTAGCATGTATTATGCTAATGGTGCCTCTTCTCCCTCCTGAAAATATTCTTTGCTGTTTATAAATTGCAGTAGTAAATAAGTTCTCCCAATCATTTTCTGAACATGCTCCACAGAAAAGAGTTGAAATCTATCAGCAGAAGAGACGTGAGAAGATTCCTCAATGAAGAACTGATAGCAGTAACAGCATCTTGCAGAGCCCTCATTATCACTTAGAGCCCCTTTAACATTTACTGTGACATTGAACACAGTGCCATCAGTCTGAGCTGCAGCACAAAGATCAGTTCAAAGGTTAGGTCAGCCCATTTAACTCCCACACAAAGGCTCCAACATAAAACCCTACCCTGATTATTTACAGCATAAATCAAGGCACTGTCCAGAAAGACCAAACCGTCCCCAGCCTGCCTCAAAGGGCCTTATCAATAGCGTGTTGTCTTGCCTTATGTTGGTCCTGCCTTTGCTGCAATAATCATGCAAATCAGCAGCAAGTCATGCAGACATATTTGTAATTTATGTGCCAAGGGTTAACCCAACTCCTCTGGTGAAAACTATGGAAGAAGAGCGCTAGTGTAGCCGAATAAAACCCAAGGATGTCTGTAGTGAAACACTGTAATGTTGTGAAATACAGTGAAATGCTGTAAAGACAAATTCTAACTCAGAATTAAACTTAAAATGATGCTTTATCAGGACATAGATTGAGTTCATGCCACGGTCTCCTATAACTTAAACTGTTTATATCACCCATTTTTGTAATTTAAATCTTTTTACAAGAAGTTAAGAAATCTTACCCCTCATTTTAACAAGAACTCTAGATTTTTATGGAGCAAGACATCCATTTGTCATTTTTATTAGTGTCGGTCACAGACTCTATTCAGGTTTGAGACTATATAAGAGGGAAAAATCCTGTGTTGGTAATGGGCTGACTGGACAACATGATACAATGCTTAAACTGGGAATAGTTTTGAGCTATAGCTGTTCTTTGGAAAAAAATGAAGACTCAGCATCACATAAATGTTTCATGAATTTGTATCAAATTTGCTGAATTGTTAGCTTCAGACAAAAGAAATCACTGACAAATGGAAAGGCTTCATTTTGATATTTTGAAAATGAAAGGTTTTGATTTTCTCATTTGAAGTTACTTCCGTATACAAATTTCCCTTATTTCTTAGAATATTTGAATTTGTTTGAAACCAAAATAAAACCCTTCATTTCGTGTCAACAAAACGTTTCACTCAGCCCAAGGCATTTTGGAGGCTCTGGGGTGGAGTGGGCATTATCTTTCAATTCATTGAAAATTTCAGCTAGTTCCGTCTCAACTGGATATGAAACGTTATTTTTTCTTCTTTTCTGTTACAGACGCTGCTAAACAGAAACGTCTGCTGTTCTCCATCCTCTGCTCAGTGGGTATTTTTCATATCCAGCATTTTGTATTCTATGGAATAGTTTTGGTACAGGGAAGGTCTACTCAGCAGTTTAAATACTTTTTACTGATGAGTAAAAAACAGTGTAATGCCTACAGAAATACCAAGAAGATAGTTAATAGAAGACAGTTAATTACAATTTATTCCGATTTATAATAGCTTCTCTGACTCCAAAGTCTAGAAGCTTAATCTTAAAATATTATTTTAAGTGTGTTAATGGGATTCAAAAAGCCCTTAAAAATCACCCAACTTGGCAGCTGTAGCAGCTGTGGCAGTATCACATGAGGTGACCTTTCAGCATCATTCCAACTCTGAAGATCAGACTCATCTTACCCACCCATAAAAAGCAGGCATTTGGCTTTTATGGCAGCCAAGGGGCTGTCTCTGCAGGCAGTGCAGAGCAATTAATCTTATCCTGGGATGGGTGTCCCAAACAAAGGGGGTAAATGGCCCTTTGGAAATGTCTATCATTAGCTAGTGACTATGGAGAGCGTTTAGGTGACTGCATGCCCAAGTAGATAGCCCAGTTTTTAAGTGAATATGGCTCTGGTGGGCAGGGCAGAAGCAGACGTCAGGTAACACGTCGGGATGAGCGGAGCCTGCCGTGTGCTTTGTCAGCTCTCTGCAGTGTCCTCAGGCCTTCCCGGAGAGGCAGTTCCAATTTCATGATCAAGTGAACACCTCCGAGCAGGATCAAACCACAGGCTGTAAGGTCCTGGATAATAGGGACCTTTTCCTCCTGTCGCTAGCTGTGTTATTAATGCTAGCAGCATGCAAGAAAGAAAAGACAGCAGTAAATAATGTGTTTGTGTCTGACTCTGAATGCCTAGGACCCAAAAGCAGTTCCCTGCTCAAGTTCAGCAGAAGGACCACAGCGAACAGTGTATACCTGAGGGACACGTGTCCATACAGCTATTGTCTGTTTTTCTTCTTAGTGACCTAAGAGCTTTTAAAAGCAGCTTATTGAAGTCTGTGAGTCCTTAAATGACGCTCTGTCTACGCTGCACACTCCACATTCCCAGTGCATATCTGCTGGCCAGCCAGCTCTCCTCCTGTCCCAGAGCCTGGCCAAGAAATTCGAGGACTTGCGCAGAACTGGTGTTTCTTTCACAAGGCAGCAAGGCAGAAGCAACAAGAAGAAGGACGCTCGAGCTGTGCTGTGGCTTCACGTTCTCCCAAGAATCCCCAAGCCTGGTCACCTCTATGCCTAGCTTTGGTGACAGCCTGCTGCCTGCGTACCTTTGCATACCTCCCTAAGCAAAACATACTGCAACCCCAGCAGTGCTCCCAGACATCCCTCCCTAGCTCTGCAGCAGCCCCCCAAGCCACCTGGCTTCCCTAAGCGTCCTGTAATGGTTAGCTTCTCTTCTGGCCCCTCATCAAGCAAGGGAAGAGTAGTCATCATCAGGCAGTCTGGAAACAGGCAAGGATATTCCATATTTCATATACCAGGAATCAGCATTTTTCTCATGTCTCCCCAAGGACTCTGGACAGTTTTGACAGCAAGTTCTGATGGCTGTTGTTTTAGCTCCTGTTAGTTTCCCCTTAGAGTTGCCCTAGATTTAATCATTGGAACAAGGCACAAGAGTATCAGCCAGCTCATCTGAAGTGCACATTATGATTTAAAACAAAAACAAAAACATATTACGCTTACTACTCTCTCACAGAAAACACTTCTGGGCACATTTCCATTTACTAAAAGAAAAAAGGAGAAAATTGCTAGGCTAAAGACAAAGACAAAGCAAAAATCTGCGCTTCTGTAAATAAAAATCTTCCTAATATATAACTTAACAGAGGAATTTTAGTTTGTGTCAAATTGAAATAAAAAGACTATTACTACACAAGAAAATATTTTCAAAATTTTCTCTATTTTCACTGCTTTATTGCAGATTTTTTGTGTCTAAGCATTATTTTTTTCCTGTCCTGTTACTTTACTTTAGAGCACACTCAGAAGTCTGCATTAGTATTGCATCAGATCAGTTTTTCTGCACAGAAATTGTGCTGTCACACATCTAGTATAATGATTTCACTTTAAGATGAAGCAAGAATAACTAAAATGTAGGTATGGGGAAAGACCTTATTTAAGTCCTATCTTCTACAAGTAAACATATATCCTGGATCATGAAAATATGCCATATTCCATAAGTTTATTACGATGTTTGAATTTCCTTTCAAGAACCTAACTCAAAATGTAGTTTTTGTTTTATTAAGCAGGTTAATTTGCCGAAAAAATCATTTCATGTTCTGCACTTTCCATACATGAGGGGTAGTGTGTCAGAGAGGGAGAGCTACACAAATTGGAATGATCTCTTTCAGGGCTAATTTGAAGGTATCAGAACTCCAGTGG
Source organism: Tinamus guttatus (assembly GCF_059628265.1). Classification (NCBI taxonomy): domain Eukaryota; kingdom Metazoa; phylum Chordata; class Aves; order Tinamiformes; family Tinamidae; genus Tinamus; species Tinamus guttatus. The sequence goes on along the minus strand of NW_028288564.1, from coordinate 2,499,531 downwards.
TTATTACAGAAGCCATTATCTTTACTCAGGCATCTAAGTAAGAACCAAATCTAAAATGCTAGTTTCTAATTTAGACTGAATCCCTGCTCTGTCTCTTCTGGTGATATGGATGATTTACCAGTTTTAAAACATACTTGCCAGATAATTAATGCACTGGCAGAGCTTTAGTGCCTTTCTCAAGCTCAGTTAATTTTCCACATGTTCGTATTCCAGCCATAAAATCACCTTTTAGTGGAGTTCAAAATATTGCATGAAAGAAAGAAAAAAACACCCCAAAAGATTTATTATTCATGTTTAACTGTGACTGCATGGGCATGAAATTAGCAGTAGCACAAGTAGAGTCATTCTGACTTGTCAGTTGTCAAGTTAACACTTGTATTTTAGATCATAGATACCAGCTCCATGTCCATTTTCCCCGCAGGTTAAATGTATTCAAACTGCTGGATGGTGAAAAGGAATGACATATGTCTGTCCTAGTCCCCTCAGAGTCACCTACAACTGTTACACTGACATTTCACAACCGTCTTCATTACTATCACCGCGTGAAGCACAAATGAGGGAGCTCTGCATGAAACTCTATCCATTTCTGAGACCTCGAGGCTCATCAACACAATAACCACTTTGAAATAAAGTAAAATGCTTTGAAAATACGTAAAGAGAAATCATGTATGGAGGGAAATTACTGAAATGACACGTCAATATGTGAAATACTTTTCCAGTCCTCTCATTTGTACAGCTTGAAAGTTACTCTTCCTGATAAGATACATTAGATTGTGAAGGTAATTCTTTCAGGAATTACTCTAGCAATACACATGTAAATGACATTACAATTGAATTTCGCATAGAAAATCCTCTTGAGTACTGGCAGAACATGGATTTATATGAGAGATGTCTTCAATGAGAGGAAAGCAAAATACCAAAAAGAGGAAGACAAGTTAAGGAACAAAAAAACAATTCAAGGTACATATGTTTATAATGTGAGGTTTTAGATTAATGAGAGCTACTTGAAGTAACTACTTCACTTTTCTTTAAATGTGTACCTTAAATGAACAATTAATATAGCTAAAGTTTTATATAAACTTATTTCTACAAACTGTTGCAGAACAGTAGAGCCTCAACATTGAAACTTGATGCCTCCAAACCAGAAGATGATTAAAAATATTAAAATTTCAAGACTTCAAAATAAATCTCACAATGAGATTTGTTTCTTTAATCAAGACTTGAAGAGGCCAAGCCTAGTAATAGTGCAAGCCTAGAATGGCAGGAGTGTAATATACAGTATTCTTCTGAAATAAGACACTGCTGGGGACAGATGGGTTAGAAAGAGGAAGTCGGAGACAAATCTTGGTGCCTGCAAGGCCATATCAGAAAGGAGGAGGCCTCAGTGCCAATGCTGGCTTTGCAGGAAGGGACCCAGGAGATAAAAATTTGTCTTCTTACAAAAAAATTCTTCTGAAAAAGAAGCCTAGGAGAGACACACACAACGGATGTTGCAAGATGTTAAATTACTTCAATGGTTTACAGATTTTTATTGCTGTCCTCACATTGCTTAATACAAAATACAGCAAATACTACTGAGGTTTCTGTGTTACCTTCCTGGACAGGTGAGGTAATTTCCTTCTAAACCATGATGAGCAATGATTCAGCCATGAAGTACAGGCAGTTAGTGAAAAGGAGGAGGAACGTGCCCCTGAAAAGGGATTACTGACGGTTATTTTGATCACTGCTACCATTTTTTTCATCTCTCTAAGTTTTTCTTAACACAAGATCATTGGTGCTGGAGAGGTTTCTGGAAGCTGACTGTACTTTAGAAAAGGCTTATCGGACTAAGTTATTTCAGTTTCTCACCAAAACGTAGTTATTCCACTCCAAACCTGGGAAATACTGTGTGTCTCCCTTCAGCACCCCCATTTTTCAATAGCCGATGTTAATTTTCTGGTTAATATCAAATTCACAAATGTCATTTTGGGGACATACTATTTCCTCTCTATTTTGTACTTTTTCTGTGATTCATCTCACCACTTTCCTGAGCCATGTGCAATGTAATAACTGCAACCTCTTAGATCCTCTTAAAAACCATAATGTCCCAGAAATCCATCCACCAATGAAGTTGCCCTTTGTCTGCTGCTGTTCCCTCCCTCCCCACAAACAGTTTTGTATTTCTTTGTTTTAGGATGCATTCAGTGTTAATACACCAGTTTTGGTAGTCTTCCAGGCTGCTATGTAAGTTTGCCCTAATGTCCTCTTTGTCACCACTGAGAAAGCACTTTACTATCTTTACCTGATTGCATGCAATCTTGCTTTTTTCCAAATACTGAACAGAAATGCTTATTGACAATTTCTCTTTTCTGCGTTATTAACAATTCTATCAAATCCATCAAGTAATGCTATTGTTAGGATATCTTTTCTTTCTAACATACTTAAATAAGCTTTACTGTCCCCAGCTATGCTAGCCATTGATTTTTCCCTGATGTCTTAGCTTCCCTCATCAATTTTCTACACTTCATAAATTCTAACTTACACCGATTACCAACTCTTACTCTCTTTATCATTTGCTATAATATTGCTTTTTCATTTCTAATTACTGCATCCCTTATAATTCTGGAACAGAAGGGGCTGCCAATACTGCTCCACTCCATAACTGAATCTGTTTCTGATCATCTAATAAAATTTCCTCTAAAACTCTTATTTGCATTTTTATGGTAGAGTGTGTTCTCCCAGTTTATTTTGCTCTTTGTTTTCCTTAGCTCTGACCCCTCTGACGGACAAAGCGTATATATTTCTTATTCATTTAGACCATATATCTGTTTGCTGCATTGAATGTAATCAGGTAGTGATCACTGTGATCAACGGCCATAACGGTAGAGCATCTTTATGCATCCTAAGAAGATTTACAAAGCCAGGTACTTCCCGACATAGAATATTCTAATGTGTCTTTTATTCAGGTTTAATAATGTGTTGTGTTGTCTTCATAGGGCAGCTTGTCTCCCATTGCAATCTCCTATACCACTGCCATACTTTTTCCACCCACTAGAGACCGAAATGTAGGCCGTAAGTAACAGATCTTTCCGTCTTTTATAATTTTAGTGAGCAATCTGAGGACAATCATCACAGTCACTACTTAGGCTTTGCTGTTTAATCATGATTTACATACTTTTAAGATCCTTCAGCTTTGAGTTATCCATATTCATACAACAGGCAGCACTGACTTTGATGTAGACTGTGTAGAATCTCCCCACTCTCTTCCATCCCCGCTTGCCTTGTAGCACCTTTCTATCTCTCATAAACAAGATAAAATCAATGATTTTTGTATTTTAGTCTTGGAGAACGACCTATCAGTTTTTAGAAATGACAGTTTACTGTAATTGCATCCTCTTACTAGTAATAATTTTTTGTTCCTACAGCTTTCTATTTAGTTTCCAATCACAAAAGCTTTACCTCACATCTTTGTCATATTGATCCAATTCATTTGGAAAAATCTAAGCTTGAAATTGTTACCATTATCTCTTGTTTTCAGTTTTATATCTTTCTTGATACTTCATCTAATTTACAAGAGAGAATACTAGGTCCTCTTCCTCCCGGTTGGGATGTCCACAATCTGCGTAAGACATGGCACAGCATTTTCCATAGAGCCTAACCTTCTAGTTTCACCTCAGAAAATGCAGCCAGCAGTTCAAATCCTAGGTTTTCAGATTTCTGCATTTTTTCACTCACCTGTGTGAAATGAAAGAAAAATATGTTGGCTTTTTTCCAGGCCCTTGCCTGATGCTTTCTATAATCTGAATAATTCTGCATTTGGCCAAATCATTTATTCTGTTGTTGATAACCACTGGTGGAGACTTACCAGCCTTGCAGTTCTATTTCACATTTTTGTGCTAGGTAGACAGCTGGCATGTTTCTTGCTGAGTTCTCTACCCATTCTACTTAGCATAGCATTGCCAGTGATAGATGGGATTTCTTTGATGGCTAAAAAACTTCTGCTAGCACATTCCGCAAGTACTCCTTCAACTATCTCTCTACAAGGGGAAGTTTCTTCCATTATTTTTTCAATGCCTATCTGAAAAAGGGTTGATATCTGTAAACAGGTTGTATGTCTTTTACTTTGCTTCCCTCACCTGATCACGTAATTACTACTTCATTTTTTCTTTTTTAGTTTTTCCGAAACATAGAGGATGATGATGATGATCTTAAGACCAGCTAGCATCAAAATGTTTTTTCTTAAATGCTACTCAGTGGTAATCTTTAAGCTCCCAAGATCCAATGTTCTCCTTCACTACAATGATTAGCATTAGAAATCTCTTGTGTCTAGAGGAAAGTCTGTACAAAGTATATCACAGTGATTACCTCCTGACTGTCTGCAACTGCCCCTGGTGTAGCACCATTCCTAGAAGAGAAGAAGATGCATTCCCTTTTCATCCACACTCGCTGAGTTTGCTCATGCTGTTTTCCTGCTTAAGGGCTTACTGACATTTGAGTAAAACTTGCTGTTTAACTCCATCCTGATAAAGAAAACATACACAGAAAATTCAAACTCTGGTCTGACCCAAAGACCTACTGGTCCCTGGCACAACACCCTCGCAGCACAAACAAATGCATCTCTTCATGATGAGATGCTTTTCTCACAGAAACCTTGCCCTGTCGTTCGCATGAAGGCAACCCTCTTGAACAAAGAATTAAAAAGGACACAAATACAGATGCTTTTTCAAAATGTCAGGCAAGCTTTTCTGCCTTTCCTCCCAGAAAGCAGTCTGGAATCCCTGTCTCCCCAACCTGTGTGCAGTTAGTGCAAGCAGTGCAACATACCTGTTTGTATTTTAGGTAGAATTTAACTGTTCTCATCTGATTGATAAATCTCATCCTGAAAGAGTTCATTTAGAATTGCCAGAGAATAATACTTCGGGCTAGGTTATTATCTGAAGATTTACACAGATTAGTTTAGATATGTAATGCATGTCTGGATTTGTATAACTTCAGTAGTCAAAAGGAAAAAGCCATTAAGGATTCAGGTACTGTTGCTTAGATTCATCCCCCTTGACTTTAGAAACACACTTGAGGCTCCAGAACTAGTGGCACAGTCACCCTCGCCTTCATATATAGCCAGTGGAGAGTGAAAGAAGGATTGTTTTTTTCTCGAAAAGAGCCTAAATTCAAGATGCCTTCTGGAAAGAGCTTATTTCTCTCCCCTGACTGTACAGAAATTAGGTGGGTTGGCCCCTTGGAAAGGTCAACAACTAGCAAATATCAGAGAAAATAAGAGAGCCTGTTCTGTTTGAATTACAGTATTTTCCCAAAATAGAGTGGCCAGCTTCCTCTTGAAGAGCTATTTTAGTTGTGCATTTTTCTAAGCAGCAGCTCTTGTGAGACTGCTCAAGTACAACCAGTGATTTGGTATGTTAATAATACCTTGGTACTAACCTAACCTAAGAATATAAAATGGAGGATGTGTGTGTGGTGTTCCAGTCTTAATACGCTTTTCCTGAGGACCTCTGCAACAAGGCCAGTTGTTAAGTCTTGCTACGACACACCCCTGGGCTTTCACTTTGACTTCTTTTCACATCTTGTTGAGTTTTCCAGTGTCTGAAAAGGCCATTTCAATGTGCTGAGGTCATATGTTAAAAAGCTGAAAGCAGGGGCCCTCACTAATAGCACTCTGAAAGTGATTGTTTGGCAGAAGTTCATCACATAAATCGCTCTATACTTTCTTTAGACTAGTAAAAGGAAAAATTATACCTCATCCTCTAAGGAGGTGATGTAAAGATGAGGTCCAAGAAGCATTGCTCAGCCACGGAGAGCTGGATGGGGGACTGGAATAAGTGGGTGGGGAAAGAAAAGGCTATTAGCATCAGTGAAACGGCCAGCAGAGCCCTGGCAGGCAAGAGGATGGGAGAAGGGAGGCAGAGAAACATACAACCTGGAGAAATAAGAAGAATCCCATATAAAAGTACAGAGACAGAGAAGTCTCTCATTTGCAAAGCTCATAACATCAGCCCTTTGCTACACAATCAAGCTCTAACAGCTAAATATAACAAAGGTCTTTATCAGTTGCACTTAAAATTCCTGAAAATGCCTGTTACGAAGTAAGTGTTTTGGTTTAACAGTGTTCTGTTTCAGTTAAGGTGAACACAGGGTGCTTAGCAACTTAAACCATGCATAGTAAGCATAATTAAAACCAAAGAAAGAGAATTCACATAACCTTTCATACCACTTGAGGAACTCTGTCCCAAAGGCATACTTAAAGTAAACAAATGCAATTTTTTTTTACCTCTCTGATCTGTGTGAAGAAGTTTTCTTCAAATGCCCACATGCTGGGAGCAATGTTTAATTCATTTTTCACCTCATTGGTTGTGTTGGTGGATTTCAGCAATGGACAGCTTCAGTCAGTGTGAAAAGGAGCCATGTGCATACATGACATTCCTCTCTCGAGCCCTTGTCTCCCCAGACTAAGGACAAGAGCATCTCGAGAACTGATCCATGGATATTTTCTCCCTGTACACCCAGAGCCGATGTGCCAGCGACAATACTCAAAAAATAATCAGAGTCCATGAGAAGATTGTGCAGGGGCAGGTGGCAGAGCTGGGGAAAGCACAGGCGCTAAAGTGAACCCTCAGTGGTGAGTGGCCATGGGCAGCACACGTCTTGCTGGCCTGTGGCTTGGGGACTCACTCTGGGGACAACAAGGTGAATTGCAACTTCCCAGTCAGACCATCGCACTCATGCAGCTGAGTTTGCCTTAGAGTTACCAGGACTACTCCCACCAAATCAGCACCCGAGGAACGACTTCAAGGGCAGAATCAAGAAGACTAGGATTTGAACCAGGTATTATTATTTGATAATAATATTATTTACATAACTTAACTATACAGTAGTGCCTTCTGTAATACTCAGATAATTAGCAATCATTTAAAACACAGTTGCCCACCTAGCAAGCGATGCGGCATACAAGGAGCAGTCAGCGAGGCTCAGAGGAAAATGAAAAGGGTTAAATAAAGAGACAGGGGTTAAATAAAGAGACAGTCTGTGCTTCAAGGTATCAAATGTGTCTGGAACACAAAAGGAAAACAAGAGGGAAAGTTACACTGCAAATTACAGGAAAAGCACAAACAGTTCAATCTGTTTGTTTTTAAAGCGGGCACAGAAATGCATACAGCAAGAGGGAGCAAACAGGGTGGAGGTGTAGCAGGACCATGTTATTTATGTTCTTTTTTGTTTCCTGTCTTTTATCCTTCTACATTGTAGACTCAGGCTTGCATAAAGTTTCAGAAAGTGAAACCTAGCTAGAATGGGTGTTTTCATATATTTGAGTGTGATCTAGTAAAGGCATATTTACCTTTGACCAATTCAAGAGTGCCCTTAACCGCAGAACTTGCTGTGAAAGCAACGGGAAGCACCATAAAGTTTTTCTAGGAGCCATGCCTTCACAAGCAGCATATTGCCAGCTCTTGACCTTTCAGACTTGGTGTACACTTTCTTCTACCCTCAATTAGTGTTTGATAATTAGGGTATGAATTACTTACATGCACGTGGGTATTCATACTGAGCATCAATTGTAAAATATTTTAATGCCTTGTACAGTTCGCAATGACATCAGACCTTCTGAAATGTATACCAAACCTCCGGATTGCAATTCAAAGCATATGTTCTGCCTGGTCTGCTGAGGACATAATGCTACAAAACTAGGATGCCTTTAATGAATAAAACACTAGTCACTGATACCATGTGCATTATACATTCTTTCCACTTCACAGGAGAAGCACTTACAGCTTTCACTGCCCGAAGCCATACTATGTTGAACTGTGAGTGTATCACATCGAGGAACGTCAGCGCTGGCATTGAGGCAGTGCAGCCTTTGAAGGGGAAACGTTGAGCTGAAAGCGCTGCCCAAAGTGCTGCTGCCGCTTCCAGACTTGGCACCTCTGCCTCTGAGTCAGCAGCTCCTTCCTGGGGTCATCGCGCAGCCTTTCAAGGAGAATCCAACCAGATGCTGACCATTACCTATGCTCATAAAGGACAGCACTGACCTTCTCGTAGGAGTGTTTGCTCTGGTTGTATGGCCAGATTTGTTTAAAGAATCATACTGTGACTACTCCTATTCGTCCAGGAGTTTCAACGGCATATTATAACCTCATTATTTTTCTGTCCTTAACTATCACTGACTACTCTTCTGCAGTGCTAAAGTAGCTACTATAATCCACACTGAAAGTGACTGAGTACTAGCAAGGCTCAAAATCACTGATATGTTAAAAGCTTTCTCCTACCTTTGAATTCAGCAGGGCAAATTTAAAATAACAAAGTACTGGCCTGTTATTTGCACAAGGAGACAGAACAGAAGTGAATCAGCAGTCTAAAGTTTTAATGCTCTTGGATGCCCATCAGGAACAGCAGTGTTACCTACTTGTTTTGTGCTTCCAAAGAGCATACATTTGCTATTGCAAAAAAGTTTAAGGAAACACAGCCTACGCCAATCTGTTTAACAAATTGACCATAGTCCTAACAACAGCAAGAAACTAAGGCTTTATCAATTGATTTAATATATTAAAATAATAAACAAAATAAATTTATTGCAAACTATAAATGGCTTGTTTTGGTGCACTGTTACCAAGCAGAACGGCTTTTCTGTGATTTGATGGGGTTTTTTTTCACAATTCAGCTAAACCAAAATAAATACTCCTACAATACAATATGAAAATTAAAACTATGGCGTCGGTAAATGAATATCTGATGTACAGATCTCTCAGTTTTCTTTCCTCATGGTGTGTGAAGTCCTGCGCATAGGTCATATACGTCCAACCCACAGGACTGAGCATTTGCCCGACCCTAAGAGCCAGGAGGACATGCTGGGGTGCACCTGCGATGATGCCCTCCAGACAGTGCTTCACACCAGATGGTCTTGGGGCACCTGGCCAGCAGATCACAGTGCAAACCAGTCAGCAGTAATCGGACACCACTGGGTACGATGAGGGCTGCAAACATGCAAGACAGATGTCCCGTTCCTGGGATTTCTGATTCTTCATTTTCCATTCATGAATGCTCCCTGCATAAGCTCTGTACTGGACTGAGCATAAATTCTTTAAGATTTTCCCAAGAATGCTCATACATAGATTTTGCACAAAAATAAATTGATTTATTTTGTTTCTGTTGTTGTTGTTATTTTAGTGTAAGAGCGCTTGCAGTTTAGCTCCACTTGGGTACTAAACAAGATCACAATTCTCTACGCATCTACCCCATTCTGGTGCAGTAAGTTTATGAAGATAAAATGTGAGTGATTTTGCTCTCACTTGCACCTGTCTAAATCATTTAACTTCATTAAATCAAGGTAATTGCTTTAACGGAAACTAAAGTTCTAAAATTCTGAATTTTGATAGTCTGGAAAGTTTATTTTAAGTTATTCTTGATAGAACACATTTTAATTATTTCTGATATGGTTTATGAAATTAGATTTAACTTTACATTTTTTTCTCAGAGAAAAATTTAACTCTTAAAAAAAAGAGCATACTTATTTCCAGTTTTCAATTAAAAAAATTCTCATTTTCATCACAAGTTTTCAGCAGAGCAAATAATTTTTCATCAGGGCCAACAGCCAGTCTTTCCTAATCTATGAAGATTGTTTCCAAAGTTTTCCGCTTTCCATTTCCTGAGTTAGGCATTTCATATACTTTGGGGTAAGCTTAGCCGGTCAGGAAAAGCACTTATTTCTTTTCCAGAGTCTTTATAATCCAGGTCTTTTATTTGCATATAATGGGTCCTACTTTAATCAATTTATCAGAGAGAATGTGGAAAAATTCAAAAGAGATTGTTTCTTCCCCTCCTGTTCTCAAGCTTGTTCTTAGTTATCCATACCAGTCTCAGTACATCCAGAAAAGCTGCCTTTTGTTTCTTGGCTTAGTGTAGTGGGAATTATTTCTGAAGAAATTTATAAATATTTGCTCTGAATGCCTGAACAAATGAGTTATTTCCTGAGAGTTGCCTCTTGATACCTTAAATATGTTAGCATTTTGGCATCAGATGCTCTGCTCCTCAGTGTCTCAGCTCACAGTGTGAATTGACGGCTTAAGAAAAAAGGACAAAGTAATCTCTGGAAACACTAAGAAACAAGGAAAAAATAATTAAATAAAAGTAAAAAGGAAAGCAGCTTAGGCTGATCTGGAAACAGAGACTATGCTGAAGAAATGTTAGCAATTTCTGCTATCTCTATTATTCTGCTAGTTTTACTGCTGGCCTTCCTACTCCAAAGGACAGATTTATAAAGGCTTCATGTCAGCTACTGTCTCCAGACATTCAGTGGCTGTTCTGTATTTATGAGAGTCTCTCTGCAGAGGGGTCAGAAACCACCCAATGGGAGAGCCAACAATTTGGTGTTGTTGCTGATGGTTCTCCACACTGCAGCTCGTTTTAGGCCCGTTTTGTTCTCTTCACTCCATTCTGGGCCACCTTTTGTCTGTTATCTACAGTCCCCCCAGTTACTTTTGAAAAATGTACTGGCCACATCAGTGCATATTTCCAGTATGTGCATTTACTGTGGTTCAAGCAAGGCTCAAAGGGCTTCTGCTGTGATGCACCGCAGGTGGGGAATGAAGACCAGACAAGCTGTGTGTGTTATTCTCTAATTCCAGGGCTGGTTTTCTGCCAAAAAGTGTAATCACAATCTCCAAAGATTCAGGGAAAAGTGTGACCATGAATCACCGGGACTGGATGTCCCTCAGACAGCACAAATGTCTTCAAGTCACAGTTCCTCCACACGCTGCTCTGAAGCTACCAATCAGTAATTGCCCGGAGCAAAATTTTAGGAAAAATCTACATCAGCTAGTTTCAGCCTTTCCTAAAATTACTATACTACAGAAATACTAACAAAGAAACAGATGCAAGATTTTCTGTGACTTATCTGCAAGGCAATTATTTATAAACCTCCTTGATTCATTATGTGCCAAGCCTAAATTAGTCCTTTGGTTAGACAGTAGAAATATTTAAGTAGCCTTGTACAGTGCAACCAATGGAGCGCACTAGGCCTTTTGCTCTACAGACTATTTTTGAAAGTGTGAAGCAATTTCACTCCCTTTCAGCAGAAAATTAGTTTTCTAAAAGAAATCCCCTTGGCTAGGGACTATTCATGTTGCAAGAGCTTAGAGCTAGCTGCTCTGTCTCAATCTGAATGCTTCGAGGGATCAGGCAAAGGAGGCCTCAGACACTGCGGTGGACACTGCAAAGTAAGCTCGTCTCCCCTCTCTGCCCACTCCCACAAGAAAATAGAATTAAATACAGTGAGTCCCTAAAGATTAACATTCCCCAAGCTTGGTTGTTTTGCTTGTCAGAAGCATTTCTTGCTACTCCCTGCTGGTTACAGTGCAAACTAAGAGTGTAGGGGCAGCTGGCGTCTTGTAGTTTGGTTCTACCTCTTCGGTAATTGCTCCTCCATCAGGTCCAGGACTGACGGACAGGCGATGCAGCTATTTAAGCTGTGCATGTCACCATTTCTTGCTCAAAGTGTTGGGAGGGTCCTATTTGGAGCCTGGTATTTTTTCCTCCTCCCCTCCACCCAAACACTAATTGTTCTTTCCTCTTAATTAAAGTCAGCTAAGTAAAATATATTAATTTAAGCTGTCAGACAAAAGCAATGGAATAGCTCGAAGGGCTGACACTGCTTCTTTCCAGTGTGTTGAGTAAAGCTACCTCGCAGGGTGTGTTACCACTCGAATGAGGAAGGAAGAACTTGGCCAGAATAATTAATAAGCAGGACTTACCTGTGACAAATATTATGAGGGAGTGAAATCTTTTAAAACACGCTGCTTATTTTCAGATGCTAAGGCACATGTTGATTCTTTTCATTAAAAGCAATCATGGCAAGAGGGCTTTTTTTTGCAAGTTTTGTTAATGCTTTCTATCTTGTTTTCTGGGGAACCCTGCTTTCCTAAAATATGATGCCAAGCAAATATGCACGCTGTAGAACCAGCCATAGCTGAGAGCCCGATGGACTAGGAAATAGGATTACGCAAAGCTGTAGATGCTTCTAACTTGAAGGCTATCCTTGCAAACCACATCTACACTGGTGCGGTTATATGGGACATTGAGTGCATTGCTCCAGGAAGGCTCCTCCCTTCACTCCTTTAAACCCAACTTAGAACAACCCAACCTGAAGTAAACATCCCAGGCATGAAACTCACTTTCATTTCCTCTCTGGCTGTTTTTAATTACTGTTTAAAATGAGACTCCATAATGAGCATTTTCTCCCATGTTATTGAGGGGCAGAGGTGTCACCTTACTAAGTCCCCAAGCGGCTCATGCTGTCAGCGCACCTGGACAGCAGGTCTGTCCGAGCGTCTAGGAGCACCCGGAGGGTCTCCAGGTCCCTGTGCTGCCATGAGCACCTGGGATAGGGGCAGGGAGGCCCTGGCTGCCCTCCCGGGTGGCACATCCCAGCAACAGGAGCTGCGTGCTGCAAGCAGGACCCCCCAGGCCCCTGAAAGGCAAGGGAGGTTGTCTCATACCATCTTGCTTCCTAATTATCCTATTTTTGGAGAGTCTTTCAAACTATTCTTTATTTTTTATTATCTTTTCTCTCTCTCTCTCTCTCTCTTTTTTTTTTTTTTATGCTGCAAGTTTTTTCTCCTGCCTGTCCCTCCTTTCATGATTTCAGCAGGAAGTGGTGTCTGGTTTTATTGTCTGCTTTGACACTCATTTCCTACATGGCGTAGGAGGAGGATTTCTATAAAAAGCTATACATATATCTGTATCTATATATGTATGTCCTAGAGGGAGAAGAAAAATCAGCTTAAAATCACATGCAATGCAACTCCGCATTAAATTGCCAAATTAGTTATGTTTGCCATGTTATGATGTTACATAGTAAGAAACTGAAAAAAATATACATACAAACAATGAGGATGGTATTTATGAAGTCTGAAAGCATCAGATTACAATCATTTTTGGTGAGATGGTGAAGGATCACTTTTGACTCTTTCAGTTACGTTGTCATAGGCCTATGAGTCCCTCTTTCTTTTTACTTCTAGTGTTCCAGGTTTCTCTATTTGCTGTTCACAATTATATTAATTTCAACTGCCTGGACATTTTCATTACAAGAGGAAAAGGAGGAAACCCAAGATAGCTTATCAGGCATTGTTCCTGTTGAGGTGCTCCTCTGAGATTTCCTTTAGACTGGAATGCATTTCATTAATTCAGGGACAGTGGGGCATGGATGTCTAATTAGATCTGCTTAATGGATTTCATGTCACATGTGCATGTAAATCTTCCTATGAAAGACAAGGCTTGTATGGAAAGACAGTATCATTTATTAGATGCCTAGATATAACTGAAAGAAATGGAAAAGATTTTCAGTTTGCCTAAAAAAAAGTTTTAATACATTACTACAAATTTCTGTGGTACCTCAGACACCTCTTCATACACTCACAGCTACATTTTACTGTAACACTAGTCTCTTCATGGTCTTCATATATTTGAAGTCACTCTCCTTTTCACTACTACTTCACTATAACTAAGAGCATTTGCAACATATTTCATATTTCTATTGCCACATATTTTGTATTTCTTCAGAATTTAAATCTTGTGATGCCCACCTTGTTTTTATAACCAAACGCATGTTCTAACTTACAAATGTTTATACTCTCTCATATCTGTTCAGAGGTGGAGAGGATCCCAGATGAGGCTTTCCTTCCAGGTTTTTATGCTAAAAACATCACCCACTCCAAGAGATGACAAAATGCTACTGCATTATTGCCTACTTGATTTAAATAAGTGTTTGGCAAACTGCACATACTTGTCACTTTGCAAATGCAGCCACTCTGTTAAAATATTCATTCTCTAGTCTTAAAAACTTTAGCAGCAAGAAACAAAGGGGTTTGCCAGCCTGTTCTAGTAAAAACAGCTCAGAAATCACACCCACAGGCCACTCCATCTTTCAGGCTTGACCTTTATTTTTCTGATGTTGCAGGTATTTGAAGTAACTGACAAAGCAGATGCTACCCTGTGTATTAGATGCTGTATAGGAATTGGTAGCTGATATACCTTTCTTAAAGTCACAGACTAGTACATTCTGTAAAACATGCAAAATACATTACCACAGTTTGTAAAACTTAAGTTCTTGTAAAAATTAGTTTGACATCTGAAAACGGAAGCTGTAGAAGTGAATATTTTCCTCATGAACAAAGGAGTTTTCTTTGAATTCATGCTTATTAATAAAGTATATCTTTGCAACCTCTACAGTCTCATCTTAAAATAATACTGCCTTTTTATTTTACAAAATTACATCATTCTCCAAGTCAAAACAAAGGCATAAACTTCCTTAACGCATATCACTTTATGTCCTTTTCAATTTTGCTAATAGTTTTTCAAAATAATACTTTTTCATGGCTCTTTAGAGAGCTGTAAATTGAAAATGGGTTTTGGTATACAGCAGATCAACCCAGCAGATTTGCAAAAAGCAAGCAGATGCTGACAGAGCAGAATTTTTAAATTGGGTAAGCTGGAAACTGGTTGCCACGTTTATCCATTAGCCTCAGACACAAAGACCATAAAGGGTTCAACTTCAGTCCACATCAGTAATGACTAAAAGCCATTAGCACACGTAATGGCTGCTCATTGGTCTATATGAAATGAATTGATGGTCTCAGTTCAGTTCACACTGGACAGGTGGCCACATCACAAAAACTGCCAGGCATTAAATGGCCATGAAATCTGAATTATTCTCTCCTCTCTCGAAGGCCATTTCTCTGGAGCACAGTGGGGGCACTTTGGATGGGCAGTGCAGGGAAGCAGGCTTTGCTGATGTCTTGTGCCTGTCAAGTGGATGAACAGACACTTTCCATTCCTAACACTAACAATTAGCTACTTTTCACAAACACTAAGTTCATTTTCAGGAGGGAGGAAGAAAGTCTGGAAACTTACGATAAACCAGGGGGATTCATGTAGGATAAAACAGGACCTTTATCACCTGCAGTTCAATCTAACAACTTAAGAATACATGAAGTCACAGGACTGGCTTGCATCAAATGAAACAAAAAGCTGAAGTAAAGAATGTATTTGGGACAATACTTCTAAAAGATAAAGAAAGAAGGTTACCTAAGACAGGAGGTCATGCTAAGCATCTCCCCCACATTGTAAAGTTTAAGTACTGAATTTAGTGTCCTACGAACATACAGAATAATACTTGTCAGAGATTTTCTTTAAGCGGATGGATAAGGGACAGAATCCAGGACAGAATCTCAGCGGCACAGAAGCAGAGAGGAAGTTATAAGCTTTTGAATTACTTTGTGTTTGCCTGCTGCTTTGGACTCTATTTTTTTCTAAAACTTAAAACCTCCTCTCAAGCCTCTGGTATCTTATTTCTTCAGGATGCAATTTATCAGAATCATATTTTATTTTGAAATGCACTAAAGCATCAAGGCAAGAAGGAAAGATGAATTCTGTTTAATTCCTCTGTTGCACTGCAGTAAGCACAAGCAAGCAGGAAAGTGTAAGTGCAGGGGAAAGGCTGGAGAATAAATGGGAATGGAGTAATCTCCTCACTGCAATTGGGTTTGAAGATCCAAAAAAGGCAATAATAAACTTCCATGGCAGTTATCTAGTTATGGAGTAGAAAACAATTTTCAACCCTAACTTGAAGTCATTTGGCATCTCCTTAATCAGAAGGATGAAGAATATAGTTATTTTATGCAGCTATGCAGTATCTACCACCAGAGATTCAAACTGCAATGATGGCTGAATACAGACATCAAAGGTTAGTACT
This sequence comes from Tinamus guttatus, assembly GCF_059628265.1. Taxonomy (NCBI): domain Eukaryota; kingdom Metazoa; phylum Chordata; class Aves; order Tinamiformes; family Tinamidae; genus Tinamus; species Tinamus guttatus. The sequence continues at coordinate 2,483,798 of NW_028288564.1, read as the reverse complement.
TGGATGCAAAGAAGTGAGAGATACAATTTATTCCTTGGGATGAGAAACACAATTTATGTTTTATCAAACTTGAGTTATAATGGGAGTTACATAACAAAAAAGCCCAGCTTCTCCCTGCTGACTACCAAATAGCTATCAAATATTAAAGAGCTGAGCACGAGTTCTGAGGGAAGATCATGCAGTATGGCAGCCTTTATATGTGTGTGCATGTGCCTGCGTGCATGTCACCAAGACAGCCCTCACGCCAGCCTACAACCTGATGGCTAACCCATGAATAAAACCAAATATCATTTCTCTTGTTTGCTCTTCCTCCTCTAACCTCTTCCTTTTGCCTCTTGGTGATAACATGACAAGAGCACTTTTGAGAAAGGTGTGAGCCAAGACCCTTGTAGGGTCCCAGCGACATTTCATGCTCCTCAGTCCTGGTGCTTCCAGGAGGCAGGAGCCCTAGAGAGCCTGGGTACAAAGAAGTTGCAAAGAATGGGGTTGGATGCCTTTTGCAGCCATTCAGTCAAAGACAGGTACGCATGGTGGGATGTTCAAAGGAAGATCCCAGCTGTTGGCCAGAGATGGTGGTGTTACCAACCCTCACAATAACTGGGACTTGTGGAGATCAGATCATGCAATAATACAGAAATCTCAGCTTTTCCTGGCAATGATAGATGCTAGCTAATCCCCGTGATTAAAGTAAACCTTGCAACTTTAAAGTAACCCATGGTCTCTCCTAGACAGGAAATAGGGAAAAGGAGCTGCCTCTTGGATTGTCAATATTTAGAGGTGCTTATACTGAGGATATGCATAGATGACCCACATCAGGCTTGGGAAAGAAGATGAAACAGAATGAAAAGCCCTGTTGGGCATCTTTGAGACTAGCCTGCAATTTAAATACACTTTCTGTAGTGCTGAGGTAGCAAGGAGGTAAGCCCTCATGGCAGTGGATGAGGCTCTGCAAGCGGATCAAAGACCTGGAAGACAAACAGGAGCAGGATGATTCCACTGAGTGCCAGGTGGCTCTAAGATAAGATGAAGCACAATTTGATTCCTTTTCTATTCTGTGCTGACATAGCAATTTTCAACAGAGGGAACAAAAATGCTAGGAATTGTGGCCATCAAGGTAGAATTGCTGACTGCTTCATTTCCAATGGTGCACCAGTCAGCGGAGGGGCCAAAAAGTAGACAGAACAAATATGTAAAGAAACTGCCTCTGTTACATACTCCTATCAATCAACTTCATTTCTAAATTGTTAATCCTGGAAGAAAAACAAAACAAAACAAATAATAGTCAAAAAGGAAAACTGAAAGGCATGAAAAAATATTATTGCAATGCAAATAACCTCATAAACAGTTATTTTTTTGAAAGTACCCCAAACTCTGAACTTTAGGACCTAATGTGAACTTGAACACTGCCACTGTCAGGTTTGCTGAGATTTGAGCATGAGATCTGAGCCCATTAATACAGGCTCTATAAAAGCACTTAGCCGAGAATTCAGATTATTTAATATGAGATTATCAAAGTGTGGACAGAATTGAAAAAAAATATATCATAGAACTTGCAATTAAATTGTAGGTAGTTTAGTAAAATACTAAGACATATCAAATAATTAAAGATTTGGTTGGTCTAACTTGGAAGTGCTTGCCATAAATAACTGCACTTTAATGTTAACTGCTACATCACATCTATGCTTGCTCAGTTTTATAATTCAGCCAATGCGATTCCTTTCATCAAGCAGTTCAGTGCACTAATGCTTTTTCCCCCCAAATCATCTCTGTCTTTGGGGCTTCTTTGGATTTGTTTTCAGCAGAAATAAGCCATGAGGTATTAAAGGGCAGACCAGTGGCAAACTGAACTCACCCTTGTAGGTTTATAGTCATCAGGCATCAACAGAAGAGTATAAAATTCTTCTTCACTGCAAGCTAAAAGGGCCAACTTTCCCTGATACTCAAGTATTGGAATTGAATGAGTCAAATAAAGGAAAACTCTGGTGATAGTCGTGGAAACTCAAATGATGATAGTCGTGCAATGACTTATACCTGGCAACTCCATACTGAGCAACACCCTGGGACTCTGATGTTCTGCAAAGGGCCACAGAAGAATCAGTTCAGTGGTGACTTGCTCACTGACAGGTCCTATTGCTGTGGTGTCTTGTGCCTCCCTGAAATTTGATCAAAGACTCAGCCAATAACTTCTGTAGCCCCATACAGCTTCACTCTGAATAGCAGCTTTTCTTTCAAGCGCAACTATTGGTACTTCATTTTTTCAACTGTGCATTAAAAGCCAACTGGCACAGGACAGAAGCATAGAGCATAGCATAAAGGATATACATGTTTTTTAAAACAGACACGTTAAACCTACAGTTCTATTATGCCTGGCACTGCAGAGACATTAAGTAAACTATTGCTGCACATCTATCTTAAAAATTGTCAAGTATGCTTCCCTTGTGCTAGCCCTCTCTAGTTCCATGTGGTAAAGTATGTCTTTTTCTACAGAAAATTAACAGCTCCCCTAATTACTCAGCATGGCTGCAGAAGGTACAGCACAGGTTGAGCTGAAGCACTGGCAGTCGCTCCTACATTCAGTGCTCTGCCTCGAACTGTCCCTCTCTTTAGAACATATATTTTTTAAATCACTGCTTCTCCTTTACCCATACACAGCTATTGTATGAGCTTGGGCTGATATCTGGGTTTAATTAACCATACTTGCATAATGTAGCAATACAATTTCTATATGACAGCTATGTTAGAAATTGTGGAGTAATATAATGGTCTACTGAAGCGTAGCATTGTCTGTTAAATTGAAGGTGCAGCATCTCCTACAGCACAGCAAGCAAAGCCGCCCACATACGTCATGTACTATTAAAACATCCTTATTCAATTTCATTCTCAAATAGTCTTCTGAAAAGAAAAACTCTATCTTGTAAAAACATAAGGTGGCCTGAAACTAAACGCATATTAGTTTATGATGAAAAAATGTGCTCCTGTCACCAGCTGGAAACATTATCCACTTAGCATAGAAAATGAGGGAGAGGACTGCGGCAAAGAAATTCATGTTGTTAGATTAGTGTGAGAAACGTCACTGCACACATGTATGTTCTCTCATTACTCAATACCTCTGCAGGTTTCTCCTTTAGTTTCTGTTCGAGTTATCTACTGCGCTGCATGTATACATACATACATACACACACACTGGAAGAAAAGTGCTGCAGATGAGTCTCCTGTTCTGTGCTGATCGACGTGCGAGAGCAGTCCATGCACACAGGTAACATTTTTGCTGACGTAATCAGCCACACCACCAAAACTTCCTCAAGTTGGAACGACAAAGGAGGGACTATGCTAGTCAAATTTATTTTAGATAGAGAGATGTTTGAAACCTTCAGGGACCTGAGTGCTGGCGCTAACTAGGAAACAACATTACTACACTTGTCTGCTGCAAGATCAATGCAGTGCTGTTAGGAAAACTCTTCCTCTTTATGGAAAGGTTATTTATCTTCCTCCCTGTTCTGCACTAAGGCAAAACCTGGAGTTTCAATGTTTTCCATGACAGCTCAGCACTTAGGGTATTAAGACAGGATATGAACAACCAGACTCCACTGCATGGTCTGCTCAATTCAAACCAGGGATTTCAGTATCAGTCTCTCAGATCCGAGGGAATTGTCCAAAATATTATGTTCTGCGGGCAGTTATCCAATCCTGTCCTGTCCAAACTGTTCAGTGTTCTATAAATCACAGTCCTCACTCTGTTAAGGTGAGTTCAACGCTGTAGTCTGTAGACAAGACATGCATAGTAGACTGGGAGATGAAGGTTCACGGACAAGGTGAAGATCATACAATATGCCCTGGAAAAAACATGCACAACAACTTTCACAACACAGACTGAAAGACACCAGAATAGGAGCAGCATCCTGATGAGGACACATCGAAAATGAGTGAATGAGGTTTGCATCTTTAAACTGAATCAGCACAGATCACCATAATCCTAAATGGCCTTCCAATAATGTAAATCTTTTTCCCAGACTGTCCAAAAACTTTTTTAGTTTTACATCACACTGTGATATCAATGGCAGCTCTCGGAACTTGCCAAATATATCCCGTTAGTGCATGAGCCTCCAATGGTCATTATAAACAAGCCTGTTGCACCGTGTCACATCCACCAACACAGATGGAAACATTCATGATTCCACAGTACAACTTGCCAAAAAAAGGTTTTATTACCTAGCAGTACATAGTTTTAGATGCTGTGCCAGCTGAAGGAGTTCTGGAGAGACAGATGAAGGAATGAAGACCTTAAAGGAAGGAAGTTGTTATAGTCTTAGGAATCCAACTAAGAGATGTTTTTTTCCACCTTCCAAGTGGGCCCCTTCTTTTCTCCATCACTGCTCCCTTGGCATAATTTCTATGAAGCTTCCTCTCTACTCACAGTAACAACTCTCTTTCAGATAGTATTGAAAACCAGGAAAAATGAACGAAAGAATCCTCTGGCCATTTTGGACATATCCAGGGTAGACAACAAGGCCTTCCAGCACCATCTCTGTAATTCCACTCTGAAGCAGAATGGGCCAGCCTAGCCCCAAGGCATTTCTAAAGACAGTCTGAAGCAAAACAGGGTGGAAAAAAATGTTCTGCTTTCCCCTGGCTGATCTATCTAATGGTAATGACAGGATATATAACATTTAAGCAGGTTTGGTCAGGTGGACACATGGAAGACAGAAAATCTCAGTTGCCACTTGGATGGCATCAGTCCTGGCAATTTGGCACGGATCATCAGGCATTTTCTGAAGTGCATAAAAAGAAGCCGGGTTGCGGTACATCTGGGCTGACACTCGCATTTGCAACGTCAAGTGATCGGTAAATGGCATTTGATTTTGTATCCAAAATATTTAAATTTTGGGATGTCTGAGCTTGTTGCTCTTACGTTTTATGATCCAGCAGCAGATGTGCCGTAGACTCCACATGATACAGCATGAACAGCAGAGCAAGCTCATTGGTAAGGCTGGCTGAACCTGGGCAGCACATCATTCTCCCATAAAATATGGTCTTTTTCCAGTATCAGAGCGGCATATACAGGATCACGCAGTGGCTACACGCCAGTAATGATCACACAGCATAGACAACCAAAAAAGCACTTAATAAAGCAGAAGGGTCATCTAAAAACTGCATGCTGAGGCTTGCCACTTTAAAGTCAAGATTCAAAGGCAAAATCTCTGATCACAGGATTCTCCACACCACAGATAAACCACCAATTAGTTTCATTAGAGCAGCTGCCAGCCTGTGAGCCTGGATGTAACTTGCCAAGCTGCAAATATGGTAACTGGCATTGCCACTTTCTCTGTTCAGAAAAGAGGCACCTTTACTCTGAGATGGCATCAGATTATGATGGAAAAACAAAATGCAACTTTGAAGTGCCTCTGGACCTCCTATGTCATCTGAAAAACTGTGCCCACAAATCAATATTTTTTTTTCCGGGCTCAGGCGCTGGAAAGTTTTAAGAAGAAATGAAGGAACCCTTGGTTAGTCCTACATTTTGGGGGATTTTAGGTTCTGTCCATCAGGAAAAATCTGTGTTGATACAGATTCTCTGTTCCTCTATTCTACTTCTCCATGACCTATTACAGAATCACACAGAATCACAGAATGGTTGAGGTTGGAGGGGACCTCTAGAGATATTTGGTCCAACCCCTCTGCTCAAGCAGGGACACCTATAGCATGCTATGAAATAGCAGCATGACTACAGCAGGCAATGACGACAATTAAACTAGCATAAATAGAGAGTGGAGTGATTCTGCTCCAGCACATGAAGTCTGCCTGTATTTACAGTGTTGCAGGAGAAGAGAATGTAGCCTGCTCTTGCCCTTCCACTGAGAAAATTATGTTATGCATGCATGACCAGCAGCCTTAACACTACCACTAGATACCATAGGAAAAAATACTTGTTTACACTCATTTCAGAAATAGTCTTCATCATTTCAATATGGCTCAATAAAAGAGTAATTTGGAGAACGTAAGACAATTCAGTTTGCATTTTGTGGACAATAACACCCAGCTTTCACTTTCTGATTTATGGGTTTGCTTCAAGATATTCAGTGCTTGCTCTATAGCCCAGTTAAACATGATTTGTACTATTCTGGAAGCCCAAAAAGGATGCAAAATAGACAACTGAGGATTCTTTTCATACCAGGAAACTCTCATTTGGCACAGAACCAACATAGCCAGCTGTACACAGTGTATGGGACCTGTCATGGACATTGTTGAGGGAAAATTGCATGAGCAGCCTGTAAATTAGAGCAACCAAGTTGTTGTTTTTAAGGTTTCTGCCTCCATCCTCAATATCTCTGGGTCCTGTGCTGGCTGGTGCTGGCGCTGTAAAACACAGATCCCTTGGAGGGGGACTGGGTGAAGGAGGCAACCATAGTTGCTGGTTTGAGTCTTTAAATTAAATAAAGCTGTTTTCTTCTCCAAGAAGCAATTTCCACATCCTGAGCTGGATTCTGTGGCCCTTGCTCCATGCCATTGGGTATTTAATAGCGGTTTTGAACTCTCTCTGTACAAGCATAAATGCTTACGCAAGCTGAAAAGGAACAGAGATGTTGACTTACTTCACCCTTGACTCTCAGAATTACAGAAAGCCAGCAGTGAATTCCCCAGGGCTAAATGCCCTCTCCAACGGTGGGTGGAAATTTGAGTGTTTCTCCTGAGCGCTCAGCCAGTGTCTGCCTGAGAGGAGGGAGAGGTCAGGGTGAGAACAAGGCTGGAGCACAACGGTACACGGACCATCTCCTACCACCAGCACAAGGCAGGCACCCTTGCGGTGCCTTTCCCACAGCCACGGCCAGCTCGTCACCACCACCACCCTAACCCCAAGCAAAATTCAGGAAAGCAGAAGAATGAGAGCTACACTGCAGAGAACCATCTCATTAAAAACACAAATCCTGTGCAAGCAGTGGGCAGAGAAAGAGTTAGTAACACTGTTCCTGCACTTGGCAAGTCTGTCCGTATGGCTATGCCGCTCTACCAAACTAATGAGGGTTCTCTCCTGAGGACACAATCTGCACCAGGGCCAAGTGGCCTTCCTGCCAGGCTAGTTTACTCCAAAAGCAAGGTTTGCCAGTGCAATTGTGTCTGCACTGGGAGCTTTGGCTGCCAGAGCTGTGCCAGCCACAAATCACACGTTATCACACTTCAGATCGACAAAGTTATGCTGGCAAGAAATCATAGCCTAGCCCAGGGCCAACTCTCATTACAAAGCGGTCGTGTTATATTATGCATCACAGGTGATTAAAATCTTAAGAACATGTGAACTGACTAAACCTTGTGGACTTAGAGCAACCAAGTACATTTAACACCATCAGTATCATCTGATACTGAAACATAACTTATCCTTAAACAAAAATTCATCATGCACAGCACAGTAGTCTTAGACCGTACTACCTTTTGGCTGGGGAAGAGAGCTCAGAGAATTTGAAACACCCCAACTACCACCAGTCTGCAGCATCACAGTGATGCTTTGGAACAACAGGCTCCAATTTTCAGGTATTTCTCTGTCTTCATTTTCTTTATTAAGTCATCATCTGCTCGAGAAAGCAGATGCTTTCCACAAAAAGGTTTTGGACAACATCCCAGTGTTTTCACAAGAATTGCTTTGAAGGAAAATTTTCCGCCTGTTTCATTAAGCGCACACATTCAACTTGCAACACAAGGCTATAAAATGATGCCCAACTGTCAACTGTGCACTTCCTTAGATTAGAGATGCTGCATTTTGATCAGAGATAAAAGCAAAAGAACTAGCTTAGTTAGCTCAGTAATTCTAAGCCAAGGTGGATAAAACAAATCTAAGTTAATGTTGCACATAATTTTACATCAACATTTCCACTATCTCAAAGTATAGATATTGAACTTCCTGTGTCCATTGTACACTCTCGCTCCTGCCTTCGCAGTGAGCAGCTTCTCTGTACACTTCTTTTGCCTGGGTTCAGCAATGCCTTGGCTAGCCAGCTAAATAAAAGTACTGAACTCCCGGCGGTTCTCCTGTTTTGTTATTCACTATTTCGACCTCTTCAAGCCAGTCTCTGGGCATGTCCCTTGGGGAACAGTTTGCTGCAAGAAGCATCCCCCAAAGATGGTATGGTGGAGGCTGCATCAGATTTATATCTTCCCTCATTCCCCTTTCTAGCGTTATCTTAGCACCTCTAGCACTACGCGAGCTCTGCTCCCACAGTCCCAAGCCACTGCATGCATTCCCTCCATTTCTTGTTACAAAAACACCACACTGGCAATTCCAGAAACCTGGAACTGAGAAGATGCATCATTCTGTGATTCTGTGAAATAGTAATTATGTCCTAGGACAACACCAAGGGGGATCATACAGGGCTCAGAGGAGATTCGGGATTGAGGGTTACATACTGTAGATGTGGCCGATCTGCTCTTGTGGTGTCCCTATATCGTGTGAGCATGAGTTATCCACATCAGATTTGTGGAGGCCAGAGAGCTGTCTATGCAACTGATACATTTAGCAATATAGATATAGCCACTGAAACTAGTACGTAGTCCTGAAGCTACTAGCCAGAACTGACTTGCCTAGCTGACAACTAGCACTTGGGCAAATTTAAAAGCCTGACTGTCTGACAGGGTATATATTTCAATGAATATAGGTCTTCTGAGTGCACAAAACCTGTAATGGTCTGGGGATTCACTTCAGCTTGTGCATAAATCCTTCTGAAAAAAAAAATCTACTTGTTCATATCCATGCTTGCTTTTCTAAGCACAGATTTTTAAACATATTAAAGATACCTTATTATTAGAAATTGCATGTGAATGGCAACATGAGGCACCAATAACAAATAATTATATGTTCTAGATCTTTTATCAGCTTTATTTCAAAAAAGTCTCTATAGTTGTGTTCAATAGAAATAATAAAATCATATACAAATGACATTCTGAGAAACAAGACTATTAAAAGAAGTAACTTAAGAACTCCTTTAGATGAAATATATAGTTAAGAGCCTGCCATCTCCTAATTTTATTTTCAAAACTATTTCCTGTTTTAAAAAACATGTTTTATTTTAATCTTTTTATATTGGTAGTGTTGTCTGCTATTCCCATAGCAATAAAAAAACAATGGTAATCAGTGCAAGTGTGAAAAATAACCATCTTGTTAAACAAGTTATTCTTGTTTCAGCTTTTTTAAATGTCTACATTAATAGGCATGAAGATACAGACTATCTCAAACTGACTGACATGGTCCAGAAGGATCCTTAAAATCAAGTTCTTTCTTAATCTCCAATTTGTTAAAAATAGATGTATACTGCTTAGAAGATTATTTAATACCTATGTTTCTGTATCTTTTGTGCATACTGCGGAGTGAAAAAAGACAACGGAGATTCAAGATTCTTATCTTCCAAAGTAAAAACAATCTCCATTAGATAATCTTTACATTTTGTCAAATAAGGAGATACAACTATTCAAAACCAAGAGATCAGCTGAAGGGCTGTCAAAACACAGCCTATTGGAAGCAGATATTTTTAATGCTGTTTTCTTAAAGCACTTGATAGGATGGGATTCAAAAACTTTAAACAGCCAAGTTAATGCATTGTATGTTTGAAATATCCAGCAATGGCAAATACGCATGAAGACTGGAAATGCATGACTTTTAAAAGAGATTTCAGAAAACCTATCATATTTTCAGTACACCTAACTTTCTGTTTTATTTGCATGAACCTAGTTTTGATAAAGTGTGATAAGGGGCCTTAGACATGCATGCTATTTGGCATTTTAGCCTTTCAGCTGAACTACTGCTACAGAATAAAATGTAAATTGCTTTCCTGCTTCCATTCTCCTAATGACCAGTATACAGCTGAAGTACTTCTAGGTTATTATTAATATCCTTTTGAACTAATGTTTTTAACTATGCCTAAATACCAGCATGTATAACATTATTTTCTACTCCAAAGGCAGGTTAAAATCATGTACTAAAATTCTGTTTCAAAATGCTTTCCTAGATGAGACTCCACACAGAAACCAGGTCTAAATGAGACATCAGTGTGGAAGATGGTGAAAATTGCTGCTGGGTGCTCTAACCTCTGATCAGCACTTCTGCCTTCATGGAAGGAATTAAATCAAATGGCACAGTTCTGCCCACAATGAGAAGCAGAAAAGGGGTCAAGTCCTGATGAGAACTAAGAGCCAAAACCTGCTGAGGAGACAAGACGAAAAGCACATCAACATCTGTGAGCAAGAGAAAGCAGCAAAGATGTGCCCCGAAGGGAAGGATCTGGACTTAAAACATCAGGAACTTCACTGACTTCAGATGGCTGAAACCAGCTCCTCAGGAAGAAGGAAAGAGGAACAGCTATTTAGAGTTACCACTGACTGAAGGAAAGCACAAACTGTTGCTATGAAGGAGAGCTGTGCCTGTAAAAGGGTCATGTTCAGCTGTGCTGCATGAAGTGATCTTCAGCAGTCTTTCCAGTCTGGCAAAGAAAGGGTTCTCCAAAATTAGCTTCGAGCAAAAAGTTCCCTTAGAAAACAGTTTGAGTTGTGCATATAAATAAGCAATAATACTTAAGATTATTATGCCGATTTCCCAAAGTTAATATAAATAGTCATCTCACTGACAGATAAAACACAGTCAAACTCATAACAATAGGACAGGCTGTTCATCAGGCTCAGTTTTGATGATATGATTCCAAGGAATATGTTTCTGTCCGTGTCATCGGCAATTAATGCAGCCTGCATTCTGAGAGAGCGGGAGAGGGAGAGGGAGAGAGAGAGGAAAAAAAAAAAAAAAGGTTTGTGTTCAAAACTTCCACATAAAAGTGTGACAAAGGCTCCAAACGGATGGCAAGCCTGAAAAGGAAAGATTTACTACTCAAAGCCCATTTTCCCCCAAAGATTTCTTTTTCCATAGTAGTAACAGCAGAGACATGCCCTCCCTGTTAACTAATTAGATTTGTGCAATTCAGAGACCCTAATTTGTACTGAAATGGTTTTCTTGCCTTCCCTCTTTTCAGCCTGGCAGATGGACTAGGCAAAAACGTGAAATTCATGCAGTCATTGCTACCCTTAGCTCACTTAATTCACAGCCCTTTGTCAAAACTTCTTTAGTCAAGATTAAAAGAGAGGGTACCATATCTATCATAACCATCTGGACTGAAATTTGCCAATCTGGGCAGATTGGACAGAAGCCTAAACTATACTGAAAAGTGAAACCTTATTTGGGCTTAGCTGAATGAATTCAAACACAATGGACACAAAGTATTCTAGGAGCTTGGCACATCAAGCCTCAATCTTCACTACTTAATTCCGGCTGTTTGTGCAACTAGAGAAGCGCAAGTGCAAAATGCTAACAAATCAAGATGTTAGAATTTTATATATTTTTTTTCCTGACAACTGGCAATATTTATATAAAGTGACAAGAAATGAAGAACACAGTCTTCATGGTTTATTTTTAAAAGTGCAAAAACTATTAGGTGATGTACTGTCAAGGCATCACGCTTTCAACTGAGATATTGCAGGTTGCTGCACAGAGGCAACCTATTGACTATGTATTTAGGATCCATCAGAGCTCAGATGTACTCAAACTGCCTGTAGCCCTGGGTAGGGGAGAGTCAGAAGAAACCAGGGGAAATGAGCTCAGCCTGGCCAGCGGGGGAATGTTTGCCATTGCTTTTGCCGGTTGTTAAGCAGTAGTCTTCACAGATCCCCAGGCTCCTCATGGCAGTCGTCAGCAACTGTTCAAAGAGCATTTGTTAACAACTGCATCTGCAAAGAGAACCTGAAGCTTTTCTTACGTTACATGTATCTCTCATAGCTATCCATAGTTTTTGAACCTCGAGAGTGAATTATCATGGTCATCTCCCCATGGAGCTGCATTCACACATCATCTGCAAATGAGCACCAGGGAGAATATCAGGTCTGCACACCACTCGTTTCCACACAGTGCAGATGCTTCTCCCTTGACTTTTTGTCCTCTTGCAGCTCTGCAACTGAAGTGATCGTCCTGGGCACTAGATCTGCACAACCAGCACGATGTGGTACTGTCCCTCACCGGCTATGGATTTTACTCTCCAACTTGGTTCCCCCTGGGAGAGACCTGATGAACTCCGGGTTATCTCACACGCTTTTCCTGGATGGCACCTAGAGAATGGGTATGTTGAAGACGATAATGAGGGCTACTTTAAACAAACAAACAAAAAAATACAACGCATGTTTAGATTTTAGAGAGGCATAAATTGAAATACACATAAATAAATAATGAGATTCCTAGGCGTACAATAGCTATGAAATAATTGCCCTGTAATTCTTTGCTGAAAAGAAAAATTATGCCAAGGTCAGATGATACCTGACTGGAAAAAAGTAAGGGCCAGACTAGCTGCCAGAGAAACACATTTCCCTCACAGATGCTCTCTTTTCAGTTGACTAGCGCTAAACTGTTGGCAACATGCTAAAAGGTGATACATCTATTGAGGCCCTTCAGCCTAAAAGGGACGGCTCCAGGGAATCCAGCAGAACTTGCAGCCCTGCCCTTCTGCCCAATTGCCAAAGCCACAATGAAATGGCTGAAATTGCTTTAATGCAGCGATTTCTCTGCCTTGTTCCTTTCCCACCTCATGCCTACGCCTTTTCAATCTTTAATTCTACTGCAAGGAGGGTACTCTTAAGGAAGGCAGATGCCACACCAAGGCACCTTCATTTTTGATGCTGACCTTCTGTTACGGAGGACAGCACAGCAATAAGGTATGCACAGCATTTCGGAGGCTGAGGGTGAGCGGGGAAGCAGGGAACGCCTGAGCTTTCTGCTATGGTTACAAGTTCTCCAGAGGATGTTTTTGTTTGCTAACTACAAACATTCCCCAACCAGCTCGTGGTGCCAAAACTCTGACCCTCTCTATAGATGCCGCCTCTACATCAAACACAGAGTTTGGAATCTATACACAAATCAGCACAATTATGTCTTGGCATAGGGTCCTCTTGATTAGGTAGGCCAGAAAACCACTCTCCCATCTGCTGTGAACTGGTGCAGAAGTGTTCTTTGGCACCCAGGCTCAGAGCAGAAGGTTTCACTGAACAACTCAATTCAGAAAACAGCTTATTACTGAAATTTAAAGGGGGTTTAGAATTCTCATTTGAAATGAATACAACAGAACACTGAATGGCAAATGAAAAAGAAAAAAAAACACACAAAAAAGCATAAAATTGTTAAAATATTACTTTTTTTTAGCAAATACTGTTCCACCTCCAGTAGAGTAATGAGGATGGCAGTTGATTTTATCTAATCTTTTTGTGAACAAAATTCATTCCGGTGTCTCAGTGTCATACCTTATTTGCATACAAAATACAGAGACTAAGTATCTTTTGCTGCAAGACAACCAAGCCTTGAAAAATGAACAAAATTATGGTGAAGCAAATACTGCTTTTAAAGACTCTCACAGAGAGTTTGTCAGTGTGTGTGGGGACATTCATGTCATACTGCTGTCACTTTATGGGACAGGGGCTTTTGCTTACCTGAAAATACGATACCTAACTAAAAGAGTAGCTGCTATCCCTTTAAAACTTGCATTTATAAAAATCCATTCATTAAGCAAATAACTTTTGGTGAAAAGCTAGATTTGCATTGTGCACAGACCTCTAACATATGTCCTTTCAAAAATTTGGCCTGTATATCCTATTAGATATTCAGAGTCAAATCTGTAGGTGGCTCTATTGACTTGAATGAAACAACTTAAAGCTTCTGAACATCCTAAGCTTGATTTTGATATATTTTACTTTAAATAGAGTTGACTGAAAGAAGACTGGCTCTATTTAAAATGTTTTTTTTTTCCTTACCAGAACTGATAATATCTTATCTTACAAATGGGTGCATTTAGTTTTCATTCATTCCACTTATTTCCTTTATCAGACATTAAATTAAATAAAATATATTTTTTAAAGGCAGGATGGTATACAGTTTAGATTACAGCAAATTAAATTTTTGCTTCGGAACAGGGCTTTTATTTCAGTGGGTTTCAAAGAAACAGAATGAAGAGGTTCCATATTCAAACACTATCAATCCTTCTTCCTAAAAATATTCTGTACCAGTTAGCCATCCGCTAACCACCAGGATGGTGACAACACAACACAGGGCAAAGCACATATACATACCTACATATATATATACACACACATATATATAATCTGATAGTATTCAGGAGACAGCATTCGCATAATATTTGCATGTAAATGTTTTATTCTGGCTCATTTATACTAACTAAAACACTTACACACTTTGAATATACTTTAATCGTAAATGGCCATATTTTTTTTTTTCACAAGGGAAATTGTATCTAAACACAGCTGTAATAAATAACTCAGTTTACAGGAAAAAGTATGACAAAGTATTTTTATTGTGGAACCTCTGGAACTCCAAAAGAGGGATCAGCTTCCTTTACACTATGGAATCAGGCAAACAAGGAAGACTCAAATATATCAAGCAATTCTGCAGAGAGAGAGAGAGAGAGCTGAGGATAATGTTACAGTCAAAAGAAGTGCGCATATATGGTTCTGGTTCCAGCAGCCAGAAGTGACCACTGGTGCAAATAGTCAGCCAGTAGTAAGAATTTGTATGGCTCACCTATAAAGGACTTTAAAGTTAACAAGATGGTGTCTTTCACAGGCTTTCCCCAAGGAAAAATGCAAATAAATGGAAGTGCATAGGGATTTATGGGGAAAAGAGACAAAAAGTTATTAAGATAAGGTTATAGCTGAATGATATAATGTGTTGATAAATCTGGGGAAGATGACTCCTACTCAGAGTGTTTTAATGCCCTTGATCACTGTTACAATACTAACCAGTTAATTAGAGTTTGGATGCATGTAATAATTTACCCAGAAATGAAGTTTCAAGGTGCCCTGAAGGAAAACGACAAAACTCCCAGATTTTTCACAGAACAGCTTCAGAATGCTTTGATGTTCAGGTACATGTAATGAAGATGAATGAAGCAAAGGTATAGATTCCTAAAATGCTGGGGTGGCAGAGGAGGAGGAAATAAACCTCTCTGTACAATAGCTGGGTTGCTTCACTGCCAAGTTCAACTTTGTGCTTCAGAGCAGCCACCTCCATCTATCTGTCTGACCCTGGGCACCACAGTCTGCTCACACACGGCACACTCACTGCTCTGAGGAGGAAACAAGGCCACATTTGGCAGGTAAATACTCAGTCCTCACACCTTAAGACACTCTTGCATGGGCAACATAAGATAGGGCTGAAGAGCCCTAAGTATCGCAGAGAAAACTGGAAAGTCTGTGGGACACAGACAGCTTCACTGCCTCTGGTCCCCAGAGTGGTATAGCTTGGGGGTTGGGTGATGCTGCAGCCCAGTTAAATAATTACTGTTTTTAGGATAAAAAAAATACCAATTTGATCATACTTCAAATGGTATTTAGGATATTAAGCTTACTCTGGAGGACAAATAAAAAGTTGAAGATGATCTTAAGCTGTTTTTCAAACCTCTTTAAGTTAAAACATGAAGGGAAAAAGAAGCATCAAGAAAGAAATTTCTGTTTCTCCCTGGGCATCTTTCTCTCTTGCAAAGCAGGTTTGGGGAAATGTCATTAAAGACAGTTAATACGGCCTTATCTCTTGCAGCGAGACCTGGCAAACTTCACTAGAAGAAAGCTGAAAGCATTTCTTATAATCTGTCTTTGTATTACGGTCACGTTGCTGGTCTTGGCTAGTTACACCAGACTATTAAAATAAAGTAGCAGATAGGAAAGAGGAGAAAATAAGAAATAGGAGAGAGGGGAGGACAGGGTCAGATACAGCAGCCGTCTGATAGGCAGAATGAGAGGAGAGCGGCTGCACAGCTCTGCAAGGGCATCCTACAGCGAAGAAAGTAAAGTCAGCCTTCATCCGCCAGTAAATCTTTGCCTGAGCAGAGGGAATAAAACAAATGGCAGAAAAAAAAAAACCAAAAAGACAACTGTTAACATTTCTGCTATTTGGTTGTTCAACCATGACAATGGCTAGATGGTGGTTAAATGTGTTACTTACTAATGAGCAGCTTTCTAGTGCTTTTGGTACAGATTAACATGCTCCATGTTGCTAGTACTAATGTGAAGGTGAAATTGTGATAATATTGTGAAGGGAGCTGCAGGGAAAAGGTTTGTGCAGACAGAGCTTTGGATAACTTGGAAGGAACGAGTTATAATGCACATGTGGCAAGTCTGCCCACACACATATTAGTCATTTCAGAGTCTGAAATCTCCAGTTCTCACTACATCCCCTGCAATCAATGTGGGAATGAGATATCCTCATTGAGGTCTAGAAGAGACCTCAGAGCACTTTTTCCCCATACTCCTCCATTCAGGGCACTGTAAACAACAGTGTGCAAAACATCAGAAAGAAAACACTCTTGCAATATCTGTATCCTGGCTCATTCTTATCAGCCCTTCCAAAAGGTAAAAGTGACCAAAACTTCCCATCAAGCTAATTATCTCTATCAGCAGATAATGAATTATACTTCACAGTTCAGAGCAATTGCCACTTTTGCTATAAAAGAACTGTGGGCTCAGGATGGATGATATGCACCAGAGTACTTTGTACTACGTATATTTGACTTCCTTGCACATTTCAGCATTATTTCCCGCAATACATAACCACAATATATTCAAAACTGCCATGGAACCACTGCTGACAAATGCTAACTTTCTAAAAGCAGTGGTTGTCTTGCAGAGTGCCTTTAATCTGAGAACTTTAATACAGTGAGACACAAATGCCACAACATCTCTGTGAAACAATTTCTTAATACCTTTTACAAGTGGGTATGTTCTGGTGCAGGCATTACAAACCACTGTCAAAAATTCCTGATCCTACTGTGCTATAGTGCAACTAATTCCAACATTTTCTCCTCTTTCCATACATGCCTTGCTCAACATCCTAAAATGAAAATGTTAAGATGACAGAGAGGCTCAGTCAGGAGATCCAGCAAAATATCTTGAAGCAGACTTTTTTTTTTTTGTTATCATACACTGCTAGCACTGAACTCTGTGTTGTCATGGAAATCCTCTCTTTTCCAAAGATGTTTAAAGTAAACAGCCATCCCTCTGCCTTTCCTCAGTTTTCATGAATGATAGATAGCTTAACTACCACAGCCACCACTTATCCACAGGTGGTTTTGGCAGTTTAGGGAGTATTTCTCATATTTTTTTCACTTAAGTTTGGAATAGAGGTCAAGACATTCCTCTCTAATCACTGACCTTCCTTCCCCTCAATTTCTTTCTTCTATGCCAGCTGCTAAAAAAAAATGCACTTCTATCCCTTCATTCAGAGGAAAAGATAACAGTTTGAAATCTCCCACTTCTAAAACCACATGAAAGTCTGCATTTAAAACTTCTCCAGGTAGTACATTATGCTCTTCTACATTGGGGGAAGGAGAAGATCATCATCCCTACGCAAAGTGAGTAGTATTAACTTCTTCCTTCATCAAGCCTAATACTAACAGGATTTCTGTATTTACAGATCGTATGAAAAATACTGAAATCACTTAGAAAACCACCATGTTAACAAGCTGGAGCAACCATCCTCAACATAAAAAAATGTTTTCTCTTCAGTGTGCCCCTTAAGACAGACCATAATACAGAGAACATCTCTTCCTCAGTTACACCTCCATCAGCATTACCTAAGAGAAAACACCTGAAAATTCTTCCTGGATGGACTAGATTTAGAAGGAGAATCATTTTGTTCTGTACTACTAAGCATTGCATAATATTTTAAAAAGGAAGTCATCTGAAGATGCTCTTCCCATTGATGCAAATCTTCCTCAAGTTCTCCTTATTTCAGGAGGAAATAAAGCAGCCTGCACAGAAACGAGTGTCATACTTGCTGTTTCCCCCTGTAGCGGTAGAGATGAAGAACCTGAACAGGTTAATTCGTCAGCACTGGTGCTCACATAAAACTCCTTCCAGCTTTCTGTGGTAACCGTGCAATACCACCCTGTTGGAAACCAAAGATTTGCCTAAGGTGCTGTAAAATACTTAGAGCAAGCATCTCCAGAGAGGATCCTTTTGAAGGCCGAAGGGCTTTGCAGTAAGGCATTCTGCCATATGAGTAGCAAAACCAAACTACTTATGAGGAAAGTTGTAAAGCTGGTGAAAGCACTTTTGTACAGCTGAAATGAGTGCTACTGCTGCTCATACCACAGCTACATTTTTTGTGTCATAGGACTCATTTCTGGTTCACATTAAGAAATGAGAGAGGCAGAGGGAAATGCAGAGACTGAATCCTCAGCAGCACTGGCTGTAGGGTGATGCTGTAGGTGCCTAGCTGCTACTATTCACCTTCTTCAGTCCTGCCACAAGCCATATTGGCTGAATATATTGTCCTCAGCCTTCAATTGCTGCCCCATTTAACTCAGCAGATCCTTAAGCCAGAAGCTATGAGGACATGTACTTGTTGCTCTAGATGCATCACACTCCCCAAAATTGGCTTTCATGTTGTTTTGCACTGGAAGGTGACCCACCTAAAAACCAGACTTCATCCTGGACTTCGAACACCAAATTTCTGTGTCAGTTACGTTTCACTACTCTCAAAAACTAAATCACAGTGTTCATGTTTCACACTAGTGAACTTCTTTGCTGTCAAAGTTAAACAAAAATACGCAACTATTTAATTGTTTCATTTTTCAAGTTCTTTGCTGTCACCTGATTTTGAGCTGTCAAGAGTCTCTTCTGCCAATTATCACTGCCATGACAAGATGCTTGTGGCCATATAATCTATTTCAAACTCAACCCCAACTCAGGGACTCAGTTCACAAAACCAAGCTGCACAGTGACTGTAAACACACACACAATAAAAGTATCTTATTATTCTAACATTTTAGTTTGCAACAGTCTCACCGACTCATTTGGCTCAAGGAGCTGCTCCTTCAGGCAGAGAACTTAATAAAGCCACAGGAACCTCAATTGTTTAAACAGCTGCTGTGCCAAAAGCATTTTTATTAGCTGACATGAGAGTGATTCAAGTTGTCTAACAACACTGAAAAAGTCCCATTCTGACCATTTCCCAAATGTCCTTCTCCCAATTCCTCTAATTTTAGACAGATGTTGATAATAATGTCAATACACAGGTTGATATGAGACTCCTGAATCACTGCATGCGAGAGGAGGGGCCTCAGAGCTAAACAGCTGGAGCTTGCAGCATTTCAGTACACAAAACTCCCAGTGAGAGTGGCAGATCATAGAAGATAGCTTTCTGATAAGACTGCCCATTACATTTACTAAAGCCTTGGAAACCCTCAACTTGCTGAGTGGCTTTGGCATCATCTGGTTTTCTTTCTTCAGCTTTCACCCCATGCACATAAATCAAATAAATACTTTCTGTAGTACTTTGGCTAGGTCACAGGTTTGGACAGTGAGTGTAAACCATCACTTTCCCCTGATATGGAATAAATCACATATCCTCTCTGTGACTAAAATTACCCCTTCGCTAAGGTCAGGATAATGGTGCCTCTTCCTTGGAAGAGTATGTCAGTAAAGTACTTTCTGATCAACGGATGAAAAGTGTCACAGATATGTATGTTACTATTCTGTTCAATAGGATATGGCATTAGTAACCACGTAACTAGACAAAGAAATGTCTCAATCAATAACATAAGCTGTTGCAGTATCACGTCCATAGCTGCCATCACCACTACAGTACATTTTGTTTTTTATTTAAGAAGATTTAACATAGGGTAAGGAAGGATAACAAAAACAGGAATGCAATGGCATTTTTAATTGTTCATGAATTATAGTACTAAGAAAAGGAAAAAAAGTGTGTTGTAAACTGTTGAGTATGTTACATATCAAAAATAATTTTACTGCTGGTTTCTCAGAATGGAGTGTTTCAATATTCATACTCAAAAAGAAACCATGTCAAGAGCTTCAGATGTTCCAGATGGGATGTCTTTTGTTAAAGCTTTTGAAATCAGTATTATGGTTGTGATTCATAGAAGGATTTTGGTTGGTGTGTTATTGCAATCAGTAATGCTAAAACAGTCTGTCAAGCTCTCTAGTGGAGAGAGACAGAAGAGCAAACTAAGGGAAAAGAATACACACAAACTCTTTGAAAACTCATAAGTCATGTCATCTTTTTTTGAGGACATACATTTAGAATTTAAAAAAAAAAAGGAAAAAAGGACAGACACTCAAGACTGACTCTGCTAGTAGTTGCAGCTCATCATTCCATACATGCCTGAATTTATGGATGAAATCTAGTGGAAACAAATTATATTTCCTATATATTATAAACTTCAGTCAGAACTCATCCTAAGTATTTGCAAAACAAATGGAATATCTTACTCATAGCTTTTTAGTACAGACATCCAATTTATATTCTTAAAATATGATAGCATAATTAATTCTTATCAACCTGGTTTGACTGAAAATAAGTCTTGTCAAACAAACTTCTTATTGTTTTCTGATGGAATCCAGAGCTTGAGTGATTAAAGATCGCTTTATTCACATATCAGATTTCCATAAGGCATTTAGACTTGGGCTGCTAGAAATCCTGACTTTTTAGAAGCACTTACACAAAATCAATGCAGCCAATGTTAAATCGATAAAAAAGTGGCTGACTGTGAGTTCACACACATGAATAAACACCTTCTAACTATAAATGGGATTCATCATCCAACAGTAGCATTTTTAATGGGAGCAGGAGAGATCTCGTTTTTGACACAATGCTGTTCTGTATCAACGATGTGAAAGAAAATACAAATCAATCGGTAACACTTGGAGAAGGAAAAAGATTGAAGGCGGGAATAAATACAACTGAAGATGAGTCAATTATTTAAGTTGTCTTGAATTGTTTTGAATTGCATTAAACGCACAAAGCAAGCCAGAAAGTCTTAAACATACAGACAAAGTCTAAGACAAGAAGAGTGAGGATCAGACTCCCAAGGTAAAGGATAGGAACAGGAGAGTAGCAACTCTGAGTGGCACCTGCAACTCACAGCAGGCAGCTATAGATGGAAAGCTCCCAAACACAGTGCTGTAGCTACCAGGACTGCTAGGTCCTGCATAAACAGGAAGATAACAACCACAAGAAGGAAGCAGTAAAACTGTGTATATGGCTGGGGTGAGACCATTATGGGAATACTGGGCCCAGTTCTGCCATTCTTCAGGGAAGAATATTGACAGACTGGAATAGGTTCAAGAAATGCTAAAGAAATAATCTGAGATTGAGGAAATAATACCCAAAGATTTTTTTTTTATTTACCCAAGAAAGAACTCAGAGGTGACTCATTAGAAGCATTCACATAATTAAAAAGGAAAGTGATTCCTGGTGATAGAGCATGCCTTAATCTCGCAGGAGAAGATGTGCAAATATCTAATGGCAAGTCTAAGTTCAGATTAAAAGGAAGATGTTAGTACACCAAAACTCTTTTCTAGGCAAAAAAAGTTTTGCATTTGTTTTGCTCTTCTGAACAAAAATGAGGGGCTGGACCAATTTAGCAGAGCACATAACTGTTAGAAATGAAAATGACTTATTTTAAAATTAAAAAGAAAAAAAAAAACATAAACATTTTCCATTTTATAGGCATCCAGGCTTCCTTGGGGCTTCACTAAAGAGACAGTCTTGACTTAGTCATCACACATCAACTTTTGAAGAAAGAGCAAGCGCCATACAGCAAGTCCTGGAAGGGGTAGAGTCCAGATTAACAAACAGGACAGGTGAGGGCACATACAGGAACAAAATCCTCGGCTCCTGAACAGTCCAATGTCCCCCAGTTTCATAAAAGTGCAGGAAAACTCAAGAAAGACCAAGGGAAGTGTCTGAAGTGGGTTAAGTGTTTATAGTTTCTGTGACTATTAGCTCTTCTGAAGCAACCACAATGGTCCAAGTAGCTGAGACTGACAGCACTCCTGCAGTGACTCCCCAAGGCAGCAAGTGGCTCTCCAAGCCCTCCTGGGGCCCAGGTCAGCACCAAGGCTGGTACCATGGGCTGCAAGAATCTTTGCAATGTTATCACTGGAGCTGCTTTAATAAGTAACTGCACTTAATTCATTAACTCTCCAAGATTAGCAAAAGGGCGCACACCATAGCCAAGACCAACAGCAAATAAATTTTGAGTTTTCAGGCCAAGTCACAGAGTTACGACGAGCCAGGATTTTTTTTTTTGCAAATGAGGAAAACATTTAGTAAGTACTTTTCATTCTTCACACAAAATGCTTTCTATGACTTGATTCTAAATTTCCAGGATGAACCAGATAAATCCTAGAGCAAGCACTGGCATGAAATTTTAGGATTAGTTGATTTTGGTGACATTGCTTTTGAGTACACAGCCAAGTGGATACCCTGCAAAAGAAATGCATTGCCACAGAGAACTAGCAGACCTAGGGAAAACCTGTCAGTGCAGATTTGGCTGAAAAGGAGATTCCACACAAAAGTAGTTCAGATGGAGCAAGGCCACGTTTTCTGCACTTAGTATCCACCACTGTGATCTGACTGCCCAGCCTGGGCCATGCAGGGCGCTCCAAGCCTCAGAAAACGCCAAGCCAGCAAACATTTCCAAGCCAGCAGCCTCTTTACATCTGTTAACATTATGGTCACCACAGGAGTTTTCAGTTATACCATGAGTCAAAACAAATACAATGCTGCGTCAATGATTTCATGGTTGCTTAACTGCCAAGCATCAGACAGGTCTGCAGCTCTCTGCGTTTCTGCGCATGCATTTTGCTTTAACACATGGCCTGAGGAAATAATAAGTTAAAGAGTTCCCACGAAGCTATTTTGGCTTTAAGATACACATGTACACGCAACCAAAAAGACATATCCCATACAGAAGTTTTAAGAGGATTTGCAAGCGGGTAAAATCCGCATTTGAAGCAATGGGACTCTCCCAGTTGCCTAGTGGGCATTTTCCCTTTGGGGTCCTTGCATCCTCTCCTGCCTTTACCAAGCCACTCTGCAAGCTCATCCCAGCTCCTAGCCCCACTAGCAACCAGATAAAACTAAGCTCCTGAGATTATACATTAAGATGCCAGTACTGTCTTCACATTATAAAGGCAGAAGTATGGAAGCTGACAGCAAGCTCACCTCTTAAATACTAAAAAAAATCTCAGGGAACTGTAAAGCTCAAGTGGTATTGTGCATTATTTAACAAAAAAATTGTAAGAAAAAGTAGAACTTCTTATAAAAGGTGACACATAGTAAAATGTAATTCACACAGTACAAGAATATAAAAGCATGAATAACAACCTAGCATTAAGTATATATAGAAGTTATTATTATGGGAAATCACAGATTTTTTTTATTATGAATTTGGAGAATTCTAAAAAGAATAAGAAAACCTGACAGGACTTTACACAGAGAAAATTCTCCCATGTGGAGTTTCTTTTTAAAATCCTTAAGAATACAAATTTATCTACAGCTTAGCCTGGTGTAAAGAAAGTTCTCAAAAGGCTTTGGCAGGTGGCCTCCAGCAATGCCCAGCCAGGCAAGACCAGATGGCTTCCAGCCTTCTGTGGGAGACTGCTCGATAAACCCACATCCCCTGGTGTCCTGAACCTACACACTGAGGATTGGCCACCGAAAGCTAACATAAGAGCACGCTGCAGCTGAAGAGGATGCTCTGGCCATGCTCCCCATCTGCAGCTGCTCGTCCCTCTCCTGTCTCCTCATGCCAGCTTGAGTATTTGAATGCCAAGCAGTGTCCTGGATCAGGGAACTAACCCATCTGAAAACGAACCCTGCATGAAACATAATTATTTTTTCATCAGTTTTCATTCCTCATGCAGCTGTAAAAACCCTGGTGGTGGCAGGAGAGGGAAAAGAAAGGGAGAATAAGCAGCAGGGACAACAAGGCAGAGGGAATTGTGGGCCCCTCGATCAGGAGTTTTCTAATGGGTTAAAGCAGGCTCATGGCCTGAGTTTGGGGCCTTCACTCTCTGCTGCTGGTAACCACAAACCACGAAGAACTGGGCTCCTTCAGCATGGGCAACTGCAACAACAGTGGGCTTAGGCAGCGTGACTGCTTGGTGGAGAAAATCCTCCAAGACCTCTGAGGCAGCAAGGCCCTGTGCCCAGGGCCAGGGCGGAGACAGAGGGAGAAGGCCCAGCAAGGAAAGGTGGATGAGAATGTTTTCACCTCAGATTCCTCCTGCACAAGGAACTTCTTTCATCTTGGGTGACTTCTGGTTACTGTCAGGAGCACAGAAGTAGATACTAAGAAAGACAGACACTTAGATACTTAGAAAAAGAACCACAAGTAGGAAGTTTATAGTCACATAATCACAGAATGGTTGAGGTTGGAAGGGACCTCTAGAGATCATCTAGTCCAACCCCCCCGCTCAAGCACAGGGTCGCATCCATAGTCTATTCCACCGTCTAAATTACCAGTGGAAATACCAGTATCTACAGTCTCTGCCACCTATGAGCAAAGCATGACACTGATAGCAAACTTTACATTGAGTCTTATATTTATGTTACTTTTTAATACTTGAGACCGTTCACTTTCATACATTGGCTGAGGACCATATCTATCATTTTTTTCTTGGATTGCTCAAAACTAATATTCTTTTCTTTTTAACACCTCTGTATAAAAACTCCGACATGTTTTTAGGGACTGGTGTAATCTACAAACATGTTGGTAGAAACTATTCACAAAGAAGGATTAATGATAAAGCAGCAGTATATTTGGGGAGAGAATTGGTGGATTTATTTACTGATTTCCAGATAATAAGGAACAGAGATCTCTGACTGTGTTTGCCACTGAAATACAGAAACTGCTGTCAGGTGTGTAAATTGATGAGGACTGCAGTGTTAGAGTTCAGCTCTGTTATAGACATACTAATTGCTATTGTGAAAGTAGCAAATGCAGCACTTCAGACAATGCGAGTAGTAGGTCTCAAAAGTTTAAGAGCTGCTACTTAAGAGTTTAACAATGCTTTTGATGGCTGAAGCAGCGAAGGAGAAAATATATTAAATATTTTCACTGGATCACTGAACGCTTGGCAGAAAAACTGCACTAAAATCTAGGCAATTAATTTTTGGATTAATAGCTGATACATTTGACCCTAGTTGATAAAGCAGTATAACACAGCAGTGTTGTATCAGGTAGGCTGCTTTACAATGAAAAAGCCCTTTTACCCAGAGAAGTGTTTTCTACAATTCCCTAACTCCCTTTTTAAATTTTTTTTGCAATATTTTAGAGTCACACTAATGAGAGACAGTTGGGATTCAGACCCAGAAAAATCTGCATCTTAGGAACCAGGAACAAAACAGTGTGTATCTACACTCACCTAGAAATATTTCTAGAAATATTTTTAATGTCTCTAGCATGCAAATAAGTTTTGATTATTTGCTTTCCCTAATGGAGAAGCAAAAAGGAAGGAATAAAAGAGTTGGGTTCTGGAGGTTCAAGTTTCATCTGAGGTGCTAACAGTGTCTCAGTTTGAAGCTTCCCAAATCAGTTTTTGCAAATAGTTTTAAGCTGCTTTGTTTACATAAAAGAATATCTGGAGAAAAGTTTCACATGAACATCAAAAGACAAAATAAGATTATGTCTTCAGTTTGATATACAACTTAAAAAGCAAGAAAGCCACTCTTCTGTAATCTGTTTTCAGTCTAGTCCAGAATATAATACAGGAGAAAAGATTGTATGCGTACAGCCACATGCCACTAGGGAGCCAAGAAATAATCTGAACCCAAGGTAAAATAGAGGGAAATTGAGCAGCTCATCTACTTTCAGCTACAATTAGCTGTTCTACATTTACAACAATGACTGTGAAGAATTTGGCTTATATTTTCTAATAGAAACTTGTGCAGTTAACAAAATGCATGCATTTTCAATCATTTTGAGCAGCAAGGTAACAGTCCTGAGATTAAAAAAAAAAAAAAAGGTAAAAAACCACCAACAACAAAACAAAAAACTACTGGTATTGATGAAAAGCCACCTGGGAAGGATACTGTGTTAGCTTGCCTGATAGCTGTATTAACCTTTTCCCTGAAGGACTTTTTTTTTTTTTTTTAATTGTGGAACACTTGTCAACATGTCAGAGCAGTAATAATAACAAAACAACAGTTTAAGACAGAGATGGCCACTGTCACAATACCAACCATTTAGTCAGGGAATTTCCTTATAGGTTATCTCAGCAAAGTCTGGCTAAAGGCGACTGGAAGGCTCATAAACATTGTACAGATGAGTCAAGCTATCTAGAGTCTTTTCAAAGTCAGTAATAACAAATATTAATTACCTTCCATGAAGTACCTTTGTGGCTGCCTCTGTAAACTGACATTCAGGAACCTTGAGGATTAATTACAAGTAATGAAGCTCACTTCTGCATTGCACAGTTAAACCCAACTCCCTGCAAATTAGTTTGACCTTTCCAGCACTGCATGGTCTAGAATTTCTTATCCAGAACTTGCTTACCTGCAATCAACATGCTCACATAAGAACCAGCTCCATTTACTACCCATGTTAAGAATGTAAATAAATATTCAGGCTTTAAAAATAAAATAGACATTTAACATAAAGCCATATTCTAGTAGACAACACTATGAGAGCCACCAGCATTTAAACAGAACTGCTGTGGAAAAAAGCAGTTTATTACACTTGCACTTGGCTTGTTAATACATCTGGCTACCTTCCCAAACACCCAGCTCAGTACAGAATGGTGTGAGCTGTGAAGCTTGAAGCTCCCCTACACCTGAATGTTGCAAGGTCAAAAGTATTGCAAGAATAAGCTAAAACTAAAGATTATATGTTATTGATACACTACTGACATAAGTCCTAATAGCACAATAAAAAATATTCATGTATTTTCAAGTAATGCCATTACTTCAGTAATAGTATGAAATTTTAACTCTATCATTCATTCTACAATGAGATTTTGGGGAAAAGAATTGAGATATGAGTTTATGCATGTAGCTACATTGTGCAAAATAAACAAGCAAATTCGATGTAACTTTTAGCTCCTCTGGACAAGGCATATGTTAACCAATTGGGTCAAAATATACTTTGGGCACTTTTGCTTGAAGCTCCAGTGAATCCAGGAGACATGGTCAGAGAGAAAAGAAAGAAGGAAAATATTTATCCAAAGGTCTTGCTGATGTCAAACATGTTATTTTGTCTCATTTTTGAAGGAAAAAACTAATAGGTATGAAAAAAAAGTTCATTCTTCAAAGTTTCTTCAGTCATGAAAACTAAGTAAGTCCCGTTTTAAAGTAAACAGCTGACGTCAGAATTTTAAGGACCTAATGCACTTGATCCTCACAAGTAGGGAAAGTCTCCTTTTGCCCTACCTAAAGTAGAATACTTCCTCTTTTAGTGTGCTTGTTCGTAAGTACAGGAATTGCCTGGTTGCTGGCAAGTGTTTGCAGTTCAGTTTGCAGATTTGTAGACTTCTGTTGCTGCCTTCAGTCATGGTTCCCAGTAGAGAAGAAACAGTTCTGAAATGCCAGAAAATCAACAATCTCTACTCTTGCAGAGGAAAGCCACTAAATCTCATAGCACTTCTCATCACCTATCCTTTATAGGTCAGACATGTCCCACTGCAAGTTAAGATTAAAAATGGCTTGCTACTAATCTTAGCAGAAACATTATTGCTGCTCTAATACACGGTGCCATAGCAGAACAGACGAAATAGAGGCATCTGACTTGCCTCTGACCTTGGCTTGGAGTTATCTGGGGGTAGGGATAACCTTAAAAACATGATAGATGATGTTTGCATGTTTGGATCAGGTTTAGCTGAAACTGTAACAATAAATATGAGTACTCTTACTTCAGCATCCTTTTGAAGAGTCTGACAAACTGTTTGATTTTGGTTATTCTCAGTCAAACAAGCACCATTTAGACAATACCTCTCAAAATTACAGTATCATCTCCTGCTTTGTACTGCAGCTGTTACAATGACTTGGGATTCAATGGTCACAGCAGTTTTAACAGTTTTTTAATGACTAATTACACCAGCCAATTTTCCATATGACTTAAAATTCATTGAAGTGATTATCTATGGCAATACTCATGCACAGGTCTCACTGGGGCATTTCAAGTTGGGCCAGGCATAACATGGATGAATCTACATATATTTAACTGTATTCAACATACAGCTGTTTCCTTTGTTTTCTCTAAGTCTTTTCCTTGGATACATTAAAAAAAAAACACACAACTGCATCAATAAAAAAAAAAAAAAAAGAAGCAAGATCAAATCAGTTTCCTTCTTCCATGCATTAAAAGGAATCTGGATGTCTGCAAATTATTAGGATTTCTTGGAAAAATCAGTGACCATAACAAGAACCTTCTGCACCCTCAGTGAACGAAACATATCACTGAGTTGTGAACCAAATTTACAGATCAGAAATAGTTGACAAATTCATTTCTGAAAAATGGTTTAAGAAAATCATCAAAATAATGATTTACACGTTCTGGAACCTCTCAGACCTGTTCCCTTTTAATTACATTCATGACTAGGGAGACAATTTTTTTGTTTGTTTTGTTCTTTCAACTTCTTGGAATGAGCACTGAGGTTTTACTAACCACAGCACTATGAATCAAAGAGAATGGGTAAGAAATCTTACAAAGAATTAGCTCATTTCCTCTATGTTTGTATGCTCAGAACACCAAATCCTTACTTCCCTGTGAAGTTGTCCACTGATGATAAACAGGAAAAACACTGCTAATGGTAAAAGAAAAATCTGTCAGGTGTTACTAGCACCCCAAACAACCAAAATTGAGCTGCCAGATACTCCTTGTTGGTGCTGAAGAACTTGCAAAGAACATGCTGCTGTGAGCCAACTAATTTGGCTTTTTCTTCTTTTTAAAATGCACAACTCATTTGGGGACAGATGTGATCAGAAAAACCTGCACAGATGGGTTTTGCCATATACTCTTCTATAAACTACAATTATATTAACTTCCACTTGGAGTAAAAGAATGACATTATCATTAAAATTAATGAATTTATACTTTATTTTGCTGTAAATGGTTATTTGTTGTAGATTGACTTCTGTGTACCATTTAGCAGATGTGAGAAGGTAAATTTTCAGCATCCAAAGTATCCTTTCTGATATAAAATTATTCCCAAAATAGGGTTGTTTCTTAACGTCAAGTAGCTAAAGTTAAAATAAAATAAACACAAGTTTCTTGGGAGAAGGATGACCTTCTCCCAAGATACAATACTAATAAGGGCGTGCCTTGTTCAAACTATTGTCTCTAACCTTCAGATAAACCAATGTGCTAATACCAAGGTTGATGCCCATGGAAATCTGTTAATTAAATAAATTAGCTATTCAGTTTAAGAAAATCTAGAATGCAGTTTGGACTTCACCTGGAAAACACGCCCAGTTCCTCCCTGGTATCACTCCTCCTTTCGCACGTTCAAAAAAGATGAATTTTCTAGAGAGAAGCGACACTGAAGTTAGCGGCGTCAGCCTCATCCATTTGTTTTCCACTCTGCAGAGCTGGCTGGTGATGGAAGATGGCAAAATGGGCTGAAAAGGCTCTCTTGGTTCCTGAGCCTGGCCACTGGGAACCCGCCTTGCATCGAGGGGCACACACTGTGGAACCCTTGTGAGCTACGAGGATCTCAGCTTGAAAAACCTCACGGACCACTTTATTTTCCACTATTAAATCAAGCTGACAATTTACCAGAGGGGCCAAGGGATGTTAATCACTCCAAGAAACACCAGCCAAAACACTATACGCTCACAGTCCTGTGGCTTCCCATTCCTGCCCTCATCACTGAAGTTTGGGCTACATACATCCCCAAACATGTGACCTTTATGTAGCCTGCTTATCTGGGGACTTTTTACTTTAATATTTTTTGAATATTTTATATTCCTTGAGCACCATTCACACTAATTGAATAATCCAATAATTCTCAGCAGCCACATGCAGCTTAGGCTCTTTATAATTTGAGCATGATGATGCCTCTTAAATGAATTGGGGCAAGCCAAAAACTGAAGGCGTTTCACGCAGTAATGAAATCTAAAATGCCTGCCTGCATCCATTTATTAATGTCACCACAGAGCAAAAAGCAATACAGCATTAGAATGAAACACGTCGCATCTTCAGCTCGCCCATTGCCTGTGATTTACACACACGCACACCCCACTTTAATTAAACATTGCACGGCTGTAGTTCAGGTTCCTCTTTATTAAGTCTTTTTGCATTATTTCGTGTATAACCCAGACTAAGATGATCTGATAAAAGCTCAATAGAAACAAAATATGAGCAGCCTGCCAAGAACCACACAGACTTGGCCTGCGGACAAAACAGGAATCCACAACTGTGGAAAGGAAAACAGAAATGAGGACAGAAGACTAACTTTTTCTTTGGGGGATATGGAAAATAGAAACATGTTTTTCAGCAGCTGATTGCCTACATTAAGTATTTAAAACTCGGTCTCTGCAGCACAGCCTGTTGTTTTTCAGAATCAGAACCATGTCTGAGGTCACTGACTACTACCGTCATTTGAGCAAAATAAGAAATTGGAAGAATCATCAAGGTAGCACAAGTGTAACTGATAGCTTTTGGGAATAAAAATCTTTTCTAGAGAAAACCTTGGAGGCTGTCACAGGTTTACAATATTGAGCTCCTATTACTCCTCCCCCCCCCAAAAAAAAAAAGGAAGCTTTTTTGAGGCTCAGAGATTTTTGCATATAAACTACTTGTCTGCACAACAAATGACTGGTATATGAGGATTAGTTTTTTGATAACATTCTCTTTTCCAGTAATATGTGCTGCAGACAGCTGTGTCCTTAAAGACCACTGTGAAGCTCCCTACTATAGTCTGCACAATCCTAAAGATTTTTTAAGGTATTTTACAGCAGATCAGTAGAGTGCTTTCCCTAAATTTATATACATTTATATAAATACATATTTATATGAGAGTATCCCATGTTGATCAGATGACAGTTCCATGCATGAATGTCTCAATTTTGACCTTAGTATGATTTGAGAAACATTATCTTAACTAAGAGAGAAAAGCTGTAGGAAGGTAGGAACAATAGGTCTATGAATCCTGCCCTTAAAAATACAGAGCTGCAACAGTGAAATTAG
This sequence comes from Tinamus guttatus, assembly GCF_059628265.1. Lineage (NCBI taxonomy): Eukaryota > Metazoa > Chordata > Aves > Tinamiformes > Tinamidae > Tinamus > Tinamus guttatus. Next base: position 2,452,791 of record NW_028288564.1, on the reverse strand, counting down.
GCACATATGTCTAGATATTTTTAAATATGCATAGATGTGCAAATAAATGCATTTCCCAGCCTTCTCCAGTTCTCCTTCTAGACTACAATACATTGGGTAAAAATTTCAAAAATACCTAAATCACCTTCAGTGATTTCTTAGTGTTTTGGCTTAAAAAGAAAATAAAGCAGAGAAAATCTTCACTCTGTGAAATGAATGTTTCATTTTAGTAAAACAACTGATCCAACTATCCAACTTACTTCCTTTTTTATTATTTTTTTAACCTTTTGTAGTTTAGCTTAAAGTAAATACATTTAAAAGCAGGAGGAAAATTTCCCCTGTAATCTCTATAGCAGTCTTACTTGCTACTGCAAGCTGTGGAAGGTCATATATCTTCAATACATAAGAATTACTTTTTCTAAAACATTGTAGTCTTTGCCCAGATATTATTAGATTGATTTGAACAAATTTCTAAGTAGCTTTGTCTAATCGTGAGCTGCAGTTTTTTGTAAGTAAAATAATTTACTCGGTTCTATGCTTAAACAGTTGGATATTCATTGTAAATGAGAAGTTTCATCACATTTGAAAAATCATTTGCAAGAGAAAGGCCAGCTGACCTCTTTCTTGGTTCCCAAAGTGCCTTGGTTAGCCAACCCTCCTCACTCTAGGTTATAGGTTATTACCGTGGCTTCCCAGAGAACATACCAGCCTCAGGAGCTCTAACTCTATTCACAGATGTAATGCAGCTTCTTCAACATCCTAATTGAAGGTACAAAATCCATCTCATAATATGATTGAAAAATAATTATATCGTACCTACTGCATACAGGGTTCATAAAATTGTATCAGGATGATCCAAAAGGCATCCATCATATAACTGAGATTCAGTAAAATATACCAAAAAAATTATTTTCTGACAGCTTTAAATTAAATCATAGTGAGGAAATAACTTTCTTACTCTTTATTCCAGTAACACCTAACACTGCGTACTGCAATCTAAGAGTTAGAAACGTCATATAACGAACCACAAAGCAATTTTTCCAAAAAAAAAAAGGCAGAAAAGTAGTTCTATCATACTGGGACACCACTATGAATCACACTAGGTATTCAGAAAACCAGTACTGACTTTACTACTAGATCCTCTTTTGTTCCTAAAGTATAATTACAAGAGTGGAAAGCCATCTGCAGAGTCTCCAAAGTCATTTCTAGGAAAAGGCTCTTTCAGTAGCGTAGAAATGACTCAAGCAAGAGAGCTAAGGTACAGTAATAACGCAGAATGTTCAACTTCAAAAATCACTGCTGGCTCAAAAGATATTATTAGGCCCATGGCAAATATAAAAACAAGCATAAAACCTGTGTCCTGAAACTCTGTTATCAGGAAGCAAGAGTGTGAGACAAACTGCATCCTCAAAAGAACAAAATAAAGCACAAAGTTTGCACACAGCTGTTACCAGCATAGCTATGAGGACTGAAACACTAAGCATTTGACAAAAAGTACCAGCTAGAAGCACAAAAAGAACGGTCCTACTGAATGACAAAAATTTATTCAAACTCTACTGGTGACATTTCAGCCTAAAAGGAATACTGCCCAAAAGGCAAGGTCTTTTCTTCCCTTCATTTTGTAACTAATAGAATTTAAAGAACAAATACTGAGAATACTATTCTTTTTGCTGATGTTCAGTGGAACCCTTTTGCCACTAGGCAGAAACAGACCCATGTTGTGCATCTCATGCCAAACATCTGCCCCCATGTGACACTGGCAGCTTGAGCTCCAAGCACCCCCACCCTCCACACACCCAGGAGATGGGAAGCATCTTGCAACTCTGATATGCAATAAAATACAAAGTCATCTCATCATCATAATTCTTCCAACCCTCACTCTCACTTCTCCTAGTTTTCTTCACTTTTTTTTCTTCTTAATATTAGTTCTTTCATATAAATTACTCTTCCAGGCTTCATCTCACTTTTCTGTAGTCTGACCAAAATTCTCTTTCCTCTAGTTCCCTTTGTACAGTTTTCTACCTTTACTGGTTTTTGTGACCGCTCTACCTACTATCTTCTTTGAGAACCAGAATGTGTGGTATACTTTCAGATTCTCTGCCTTACACCCAAATGTGTCTAATGTCAAACATTCCTGTAATTCAGGTCACTTTTCTTACAGCCTGATATGCTGCTTTTGCTATTCACAATTTTGGGTGTTTTGGTCAGTACCCTATCCATGCGGTAATGCTCATGTCCACTCCATGTAAATATTGTCTCATGAAACATTTTGTTAAACTTTTTATCCAAGTTCACCCACTTAACCAGCTAAAAATCTGTTATGTGCAAAGGCCACTGAATAATAAAATGAAAAAAGAACCTCCAACAATATCAATATATATGCAAAATGACCAGTTATCTTTACTGCAACAGTTGCTGGGGAAACACAGGATTTCCTTAACTTAAAATAACTGAAGTGTTTCCATCAAGAGGAAAACAGTTCCTGGAAAAAAAAAGGTTTATATTTTGTTTTGTTTCACTACATTAACCTGAATGCAGTGAACAGAACCATGGACATTTTCTTTTTTAACATCTATGCATACTGTGAATAAAAAAGAGACTGTTCCTCCTGGCCACACAAACACTGTGCTCACTGCAATTCTTCTTTCCCATCAAAACACCATCATGAGGCCTGTGTCATGCTGTAAGAAAACAGAGCTGCAGCACAGTGAAATCATCCTCCTGAGCCTCGCCTGTGACCTCCTTGCTGTCGCTGCTCAGCAAAACCCTGCGGACCACTGAGGCCAGCCAGCTCAGCCCATACTGCACACACATGACCTCCGGTCTCGGCCAGGACCTGCACCTTCTGTGCACGCTTAGGAGAGAGCAAAAGTTACCACAGCTTAAAAGCATCATAAATCTAGCACAGCAGGTGGTTCTCAAACTGTGGTCCACAGGCCACTAGCCACCTGTCAAGGGCTTGTTTCTCCCTATTTTCAGATATTAAGATACAAAAAAAAAAAAAAAAAAAAAAAAACCACTATTTTTTTCCAGCACTGTTTTCTTGTGTAAGCAGGAAGGGCCACAGAGAAAGGATGTGATGGGGTATGAACTAGAGAGGTGTTCCACAGAACAGCCCCACTATTAACCTAAGATCCAATGAACTAACATCTGAAATTGCCTTTCACACACTTAGTTAAGGTCTGTATTCACATGTGTTGTTCCAATAGAAATACTCAATGTTATGATCCTCTGAGGTATGATCTGTAAGCCATTAAGCGGCGTACAGGCAAAGCAAGGAGATTTTATATCAAACACGCTGGTCCGGTCCATCTGAAGTTCACCCAGCATAGCCTTCTCCTAGCTTTATTCTAAAGAAGGCAGAGGAGTTCACATTATTTTAAGCAACAGTATTTTACTCCTGAGTTGGTTTGATTACCCACCAGCTCTCAGACTAAGGGGTTGCAGATTACTTAGACCCACGTATGTGTGCAGTTGCATCATAAAATCATCCTCGTTGCTCTTTCAAGGACCAAGACTTGTGATTCTTGAGGGGAATACAGTAACTACAGTACAATTTTTGCCTGCCTGGAACGATGAGTTTGTGTTTATTTTCTTTCTGATTATCACTAAAAATGGAGAAGAAAACAACAACAACAACAACAACAACATAAAACTGAACAGTTTGTGGTCTGCATGGATACAGGATCTTTTCCGGGCTGTCTGTGTGGTCAGAATTCAGCTTTGGTGTTTTGTTTATTAGCTGTTTAATCTCTTCCACAGACAAATGATTTAATAACAACAGGAACTCAAAGACATATGGTGAGAACATCTTAAATGAAACAAACAATACATTACAGGTGCAGAAACATTCAACACAGACAGTAAATTATTCACCGGCTTTCTGTACCTAGTGGCTTACTAAGACTGTCACATTTTTATAGTTTTAGTCACACAAAAAACATTGAGAAATTTAAGCAACTATTTTTGGAGTGGAGCAACTATTTTTAAAGCCTTCTGTTAACTCTCATCTCTCAATTTTGAATTGCATACACATGGATAGATGTGATTCCTCAAAGCACACTCGACTTAAGTATGCAATCTAGTGACTGCACAATACAAATAATTGCATGGTTTTATTAATTTCTGTGTAGCAACTTGAAGTTTACTTAGCTGTAAATCAAGTAATCAAAGCATACAGTAGTACAAGAAAAGGTATGGAGAAGGATGAGGACAAACTGGGGTTTGGAGAATCTTCCATATAAGAGGACACAAAATCAACTCAAAACTTTAAAACAAGGTGAATAAGGAGCTTGATAAAAATATGAATAGTGAAAAAAAAATGGTTATAAAACAATTATTCACAGTCGCTTATCACACAAGAACTAGGTGCATTCAGTGAAAAATATCAGTTAGTAGGTCTTAAGCAAATGAAAGGATTATCTTTTCACACAGCATGTAATTATAATTGTGAATCTCAAGGCTATAGGATGTGGTGGAGAGCAAAAATATAAATAGGTTCAAAAAGAGATTACAATAAGTTTCTTAGAGACAAATCCATTGCTGATTACCAAGCAGCCATCTATGTACAGGAGACACCTGGCTCAGGAAAATTCCAAAAGCTCAAGGTAGGCTACCTTGCCTACCAGAAGGTAGCAGAATACACCAATGGGATGGATGGCTTTAAAAATGTCTTTAGTTTTCAGCAGTTTCCCCAAATGCTCCATAAAAGCCCTTGTTAGAAAAATGTACTGAGTTAACTGCACTCCTGTAGGAAAACCTCTGTTTCTGTATCACACTTGAAGCGGAATTACTCCCAAAGAAGGTATATGAGAAGAGAAAAAAACACTGCACTTGGTATATGCATCCATAACACATTTGCATTTTAAATGCAACGTGTTTGTTGACTCTGAAATATTCTGACTTCCCCTAAGTAATTCAGGATTTCCTTTGAGAAACGTTGCAGGCAAACAGGCAGAAGAAGAGAAACCCAAATGGACTTTATAACATGGAAATCTTGGCAAGGTTTAGCTCGTAGAGACATCCCCTGAACCCCTCCTGAGGATGCTGAAGCTGTCCTGAACCTGCTGCTCAGGATGCTGGCTGGACTTTGCACTCTTCCCTTTCCTGCAGGAGGCACCCAGATTGCAAGCACAACAGCCTCTGGCATCTCGGGATTTTGCTTTTTTTTTCTGTGAAATGCCATGCAATAGGAAGAGTTCCCCCTGCGGCAGGGAAGAGCCAAGCTCGGAGCAGGTCTGTGGGAGGCCTCCAGGACCTTTAATCCCTGGTAACCAGAGCCCATCCCGAGCACCAGAGCTCACTCCTCCCAGGGTGCGCGTAGGTGTCAGAGCCAACTCCACAAGTTAATTAAAAAATGTATTTTCTATGGGAAAACAGCGTGGCCAGCATAATAGAGCTATAATTATACACAGGTTTCCACTGGCAACTTGCTAATTGAATCTTACGCTGCTTCCTAAACGAGAGTCAGGCTTCTGTCACACCCCCTTTCATTCCTGCTGGTGTAATTTCTCCAGAGATATTCCCACTGAAACGTCAATGCATTTGTGTCCCAGCTCCTAAAAGGAGTCGGCATCATGTGCCGTGACACACACTGCTCTGCAAGGCAGCTGCTACACCACGCCGCAAATCACTACATGTGCACTTACCTACATCGCTTCATATAGATTTTTAAAAATGAAAATACGGTACGTTTGTTCTCACGTCAGCCTTGCACTGTTGCTATGGCAACTGGACACTTTCCCCCTACACACAGACTTTTTTTTCCCAAGGGACAAAGAAAACCACTAGAGACTTTGTAAATAGGTACGAGTGCAGAACCACCATTTGCCCAGTGTGTTCACTCAGCAGTGTCTCTCTCTGTGATAGCAGAGCCTCTGGTCCCCACCAAAAGTGAGGGGCTGCAAACACGGCTGCCTCAACATGTGGAGAAGAGGTGTGCACCGCTGGAGTCCACCTGTGCTGCTAACTCCTAAATAACTCTGCTGAACAACTGGGAGAAGCTAATGCCAACGTGCTAAAAACAGCTCTTCCACATGTGGTGCATGAAAAACAAAAGAGGGAGGAAAAGGTGGAGTTTTGGGATCATGGCAAAGAGGGGTGAACATTTTCATGACAGATTCATGCAGGAAGGAGTCCATTAAAACAAATGATGGCTGGGGCAGCGCGAGGGCTCCCTGATGGTGGTGGCAGGGGGCTGCCCTCTGTCCACCTTCACCCAAACACCTCAAGTGTACCATGCCATGTGCTGTCATTTTGTTTTTAAGTGCTAGGTAAACTTTTGGAGTACTATAATCCTAAAAACGCCTCTGCCTGCATGTGCTCTGGAGGAACTTTCTAGAAGGTGCCGCTGACGTTGGTGGCCACCACCACCACCACTGCCTGGGAATGAAAGCCTGCAGTGTGTCCCCACATGGATCACCTGCCCTAAAACACAGCCCCTCGTTTTTACAGTGTTGCACTGTCGCATTCGGGCTCACGATGAGTGACATGCCTGACATGCAGCTCAGGCTCCCAGTCTTGGGCGATGAAAACATCCTGTGTGGGCACTTCGGCCTTGCTTCGGCCTCTCCAGCACTTTTATGCGCTACTTCTTAATAACAGCAGTTAAAACTCACTGGGTACAAGCTAGGAGTACTCCAAGGGGACTCTGGTTGCTTAAACAGCTTTCCAGAATTTTTTATAAAGCAGATACATTCTGAAATTTCAGCACTGCTTCGATAATTCTCCAGGGGAAATAATAAATAGTTAGGAGGCATCGCACTTCGGTGATACAGAGCCAATGTTTCAACTAGGCGCGTTCCCATCTCGCTTTTAAAGGACTTCAAAATCAGTACAAAAAAATAATGCTGGTGCTATTCAGCATATATTAGCACACATCAAAGAGCAAGTCCCAGGCAAAAAGGCTTAATTAAAACAAAATTTGGTTGATCAACTCAATCGTACATTTTTCAGAAAGAGGAAAAAAAAAAACATCTTATGTAACTCCAGGAAAACATGATAAATATTAGAAAGCCTAGACTTTCCAAAACTAGGCTGAAAAAAAACAATCTTTTCAAAGCCGCAGAGCTTGCTCCAGCAGTAACCTTAATGCTTTTCCTGCAACCTTTTTTATGTGATGATGTAATTAGCTCCAGCTTGGCACAGAGTTAAAGCTCTTTGCGTTATGCTCTGCTGTAGCACCGGTTCCCACAGAGGTTACAAGCACCACGCACACCACATCAGAAAGAGCCAGGAGCTGATGGCAGCCATCCCCAGAGGTGACTCTCAACGGTGCTTTCCCACATCGTGTCTTTAACATGAACATATACCTAACATATATGTGAACACATGCAATCTCAAATGCTCCTTGCTTCGCGGAGGGTAGCAATAATGTATGGTCTTGCCAACACCAGTGCCGCAGAGAGAAGCATGAGCAGGCTCATGAGAGCTATGATAGAGTATTTCCGCCTTGCAGAATTCACTAAGGCATATATATTTTCCAAAGCATATGTTAAAATGATGCAGACAAACTTCTGGAAGGGACTTCTGTCCACTAGAAATAGCTGTAGTCATGACTTTCGGATTTTTTTTTATGAAGCTGTACTTAAGAGCCCTAAGAAAAATTATATGAATATTTCTGAGACATAAAATCTTTTTGACTTAAGTGCACTATGGACTTTCACTTTTCTGTACTTTGCCCATATATTTCAGAAAAGTATAATTATATGTTATTAAAACATATGGTGTGTTAAATCTCTTGTTAAAATTCCTGCATTTTGGTGCATTTGGGCAGAGAAAAGGGAGGAGACTGAGAAAGCAGGCTAAACACCGAAAATGCATTTCAACTCCAGATTTGTCTCCATAAAACAGATTATCACAGCATATTTCCAGGAAGAAGTAAAACAAACAAAAACTAAGGAAGGAGGGAGAAAGAGTTTAAAATCTAGGTCAGAGGAAGAAACTAGTAAAAAAAAAAAAAAAAAGCCTTTTTATTAGCCTTTAAATGATTGTATGACAATGTCACCACCTTCCGCACTTTGCATATCTGACACTAACCACATCACAGCAGAGCCAAGGCAGGCAGGAGGGGGAATGACAGGAATGTTTAACAAAAGGGAGCTCAAGAGACACGTTCAATGAAGCATGAGATATCACAGCAAGGTTAATAACACACCTGATTATACTAAAGTGAGCTCACTTCAGTGAAAACTCAAAAGAGAACCTGCAAAAAATATACTTTTCTTAATAAACATAAAAGCCAAAGAGCAAATGGGGACCTCCAGTGATACTGTACTCAAAGTAAAGCCTACAAATAAAAAAGTTGTTTCTGCATTTTCTCATAAACAGACCAGAAGTGCAAATGGTTCTTACACCTCACATTTTTACGATACTCTATTTGTAATCCTCATTCTGCTGCTCAGCCACCTGGTTTTTCATTTACAGATGGCTTTGAGATTACAGTTTGTTATTTTATTCAAACCTAATTAACAAACACATTTCATACTCTTACATCAACACCAATCTGACTCTTCATGATAAAACATCTAAAATGGAAAAAAAAGTCAGTTATTCCTTTCTGTCTTCTTAGATGTATCTTCCATATCTCCTTCCATCCTTGCTGTCTTCAGAATAATTCCTTTGCTATTGTACCAGGAACACAACTCCTACTTAGAATCACTATCATTTTTTCGTGTCTTTGAATAGAATAGCAAATTAACTGATGAATACATCTGTTATTTCCGTATCTTTTGTGTTCAATTAACCACTATCATTCTGAGTGACAAAAACTGTCTCTTACCATCTGCCCACTAGAAATCTGCTTTTAGAACATTTATCATCATTTATTAATCCCTATAAATCAACATGTAAATTTTTTAATTCTTAAGGTGGTGTTTTTGCTCTTGTACTGCTTTTGCTTTCCTGCTGGCTATCTGGGTAACTTGCAGCCACTCCATCTGAAAAGAGTTAACAAGGGAGTTAATTACTGGACATTATCCCTTCCCACTGAGCTATATATATAAATGTTAAAAGAACTGCGCACACACACACAAAACTCACTACTACTATTGCTTCTGCAAACATACCATCATAAATTTTATTTCTACCATCTTGCAGCCTTTTCATCCTTCAGACAAACTGGAAATGTGAGAAAGCAGGACCACAGACAGTGCTTGAACACAGCGGTGTTTTCTGTGCCACTGGAAAGCAGCCCATGAGGATAACTCGTGTGGCACATGGCAGCTTTCTAGCCATTCCCTTTCCCACAGAGCGTGGAAGTGCAGACAGAGGGTAAGACAGAGGGTAGGCACAGTAAGTATTTAGCCAACGGGCTCAGCTGTGTCTCCCACCCTCACCTCCTGCAGAGGGGTGGCCCAGTGCTGCAGCCGCATGTTTGAGGTGAGCATGCAGCTATTTTTCATAGATCTCAAGCTGCAATCCATATGCCAGCTAATTCCTTAAAGCAGTGACAGACTCTGTCTTCCTCCTTCTTTGCAAGCCCCGTGCTAGAGTGACTGCAACCCCATCCTTTCCCAGCCAACATAGCTAGGGCTTTTTTCTGAGGATGGCTGAGTGGACTTACCACTGCAGCAGAGTAGGAGAAGCGTCACTGTTAGTTGGTATTAGCCACTTCCAACCCAGCACTTGGGTGAGAAGTTATTTCTTTGCTACTTCCACAAATCCAAAACCAAATTAACTGATGACAATATCTGTTATTTCCATGTATCTTGTGAATAATTACCATCTATTTCCACTTTTTCATGGCTACACCTATCTGCTAAGTGTAAAAGGCAGGAGCATGAAGTTAGCCCTGAGACCCATGACCACCCGTAATGCCTAATTTCATTCAATCCCTGGTTCTTTTTTGGTTTACACCAATGACCCTTTGCTAGGATAACACCTAGACACAATTCTGTGAATAACTCTCTCCAGGGAGCACTCCTCGAAAGTATGGATAAGGCCACAACAGGTATGACTCCCCTCACCCCACACAGTTTTATAGCATTATCCCAGTAGGTTTTGTACGCTCACATTATGTCTTAAGACCTCATGCAATATGACCAGGCCATGCAACAGCTTCCTTCTAACGGACAGTGTGATAAAGCCTTCACAATATTTCAGAAACTCTGTATTGAAAAGAAGAAAAACACACAAAAATGGTAATTATATCTCAGGGCTATTGGAGCACCATCTGGAGCCCCCACAGAGAAGGTTCAGGGGCGAGTACTACATAGAGTGGCTAGCCCACGAGAGCTGGCTGTAAGCAGCGTGGTTGCAGATCAAACCACAGCACTTGATCTTAAGGCCAGCGATTAGTCCCTGGCCTTCGTTTCATGGAATTTCATGGATGGCACCTACTAGCCCAGAGAACAGAACAACAGATCCAAGAATTAAAAGATTCCATGATTTAGTCTGCCAACAGGACACACATTTAGCATTTCAAAACACCTTTTCCAGGTGGTAATATCCTTTCTTTCTTCTTCTTTTTTTTTTTTTCATGCTTACTGATTTTTAGTGAGCATTGCTCTTCACTGCTTTTTGGGGATGCTCAGCTCATCAGTGATTTTGCTGTCTCATTTGACCTCATCTAGTACTCCACCCTAACATTAAACTTTTTTAACAATACCAAGTCCTACAAAACAACTGCCCTGACCCCATTTCTCTGGGTAGGAGATGCAATGGTCAGCACAGCAAGTCAGCTCTCATGCTTTCCAAAAGCATGTCTGTGCCTAAGTTCCCTGTACATGAAAATAAATATACATATATATATATGAACAAATGTTGTCTTGTTTACACTTTCTGACTTCAGAAAGAAGGATAAAAACATCAGTATCTGCTCCATATTAATACATTATGATCAGAGTCCATTTGCTGCTGGTATCAAAATACAACACAAATTTGTGAGTCTGTCTTCACATTCCCAGTGCTGTCACTGTGTCATCTAATGCCATTTTTTTCCACCTTTTAGTCCTTTCAACTATAAAATAGATAAGCCTACATCCAGAGCTGTGTTAGATGAATTAAGCCTGGTAAAATAGCTCAATATCCCTGAATGAGATTGAGAATTTTGCGCTAGAACTGCAAGGAATCATTAATATCCACATCTATATTACTGTTCAGAATATCTTAAATAGCCTCTGCATGCTTTTTATTGTTTTACTTTTATTTAATTCTTAAATTATGTAAGAAAATAGTTCTGTATTATTTCTACAGAAGATAAATCTCCTTTCATATTTCTCAGCTGTTATTTTAATCAGTATCAGAATAATTAAAAACCTTCATTGTTCAAGATGAGTCTATTTTTTGTTTTCAAATATGCTTATCGAAAAGCGAAGAGATTTTGTAATCTATTTTCTCAAACTGTAACAAAGATTTAGAATAGCTGAGGATTACAGCAAGGTTGGGTGGTTCTTAATTTCTCATATCAACTTCTGTTCTCTTTTGCAGAATTCTTGAATCTTGGTCTTCTGTAGATAGTAAATTATCAACTGGTATGTTTACACCCCTTTTTTTTCCTGTTTTGTTTGTCTCATATATTCTTTTTTTTCCATTTCTTTTAGAAAAATCTATAAAAGGACACAATATGCTGGGAAGAGATAACTACATAATGTATTCCAGAGAAGATTTATCTATAATTTAGCAAGTTCGTTTCGAAATCATAGCATTTGGATCAGTTTTATTTCCATCTTGTATAGCAGTCACCATCAAAATACTACTTACTACTTGCAAGGGAAAGCTGTTACCATGGCATTCCTATTATTCTTAACATAAAGACCATAGGGAAAAAATGTTAAGCTCCCCGGAAAATTTTCTTACTTCCAATAAAAAGGTCCACAGGTATAGTTACAATAGGACTTCTACTTGCTTGCAGCTTGAGGGCAGAATGGGACCAGTCAATCACTGGCTGCAGTTCCTCCATCTAGGGAAACATCTTCACTCAATACAATTTCAGTCTGTTTCCCTAAATTACGGCCATGTCCAAGACAGTTTGGGCAAACATCACAAAAATTTCTCTGTAGCATGACATGGGAAAAGCAAGTCCATGTTGTGTCAGGTCTCATCTGTATTTTAAATGCTTGATTTCCAATGTTGATCAGACCTAATTACGCAAATATGGAAATTTGCAAGTGCAAACAGCTATATTTTCCTGTTTTTCATTGTCCTATGGGCTGGCTGAATCATGCTGCGCATAAGCATGGCGATGCATCTGTAAAAAGAATGACATTAGTGAAAGATGATGATGAGCTCATAAAAATGTGATTAATGGCACGATCATAGCCAGACAAAGAGCCCACACCGATCACCATGGAAGACAAGATTTCTCTGCCTGAGTCAGACAGCTGCTTGGAGGGACAGGGCTTGGGATAGACAAAAATGGTGGGTTTTTCTCACTTTGAATGCAAAGGCAGTATTAGAGGCACAATATGATGCAGGAAAAAAAAGGCTACAAAATGGAAGATAAAGTAAAATACAGTCTGGTGAAGTCTCTAAGGCTGGGCCTCACCCTGGCAGCACATTTCACCTTGGAACGTGTGTAAAATAACTTCTCCTGAACATATCCATCACACATCGTCAGGTACAGAGATGTGTCCTTTTTTTCAACACAGCCTTCCTAGAAAGGCTGAAGCTTCCTTTGCTTCAGCATACTAGTTGCAAACACCAATGCTGTTCAGTCAATAGTCTGTACTTTGCTTGTTTGATCCTTTCCTTGGGCCCACAGGTGATGCTTGCTCCACGTGCCCAGTTTGAATCTCACCAGTGACACAGTGACATCAGGCAGCCTGTCACGACAGTAATGGCAGTCCTGAGCCCCGCGCTCTGCAGATGGAGCGGTGGCTCTGTCGCAACCGCCATCTTTCTCCTTCGCCTATGGAGGCCAACAGAACAAGAGACCAAAGACGAGTGTCTCTCATTTAATCAGAACAAAAAGCTTTAAGTTAGTTGAAAAACTTTAATTTAAAAACATTTCCTGTCCACTGTCATGCTGAATCAAGTGGAGATTTGGGTTGTATTTTCAAAGAAGGTAACACATCTTTGTTTTGAAAATGCCAAGAAGAAATGCTTCAAGCTAACCCAAATTATTACTTCCATTTTATATTTAGCCAAAGTGATCCAGCAAGCAAATTCAGATATCTTAAAACTGTATTTCTGGAGAGTAACAAGTCAGTAGGACAGTAAATTTTGCACAGCTTTGGCCTTGATTTGGCTTCCTGCAGCTATGTCTTTTTTCCGACTTAACTTGAATTGTCTGCACTTACGTTACCCTCTCAAGCTGAGCCGCCATACTGTGAAATGGCACTGTACAGAGTGCCTGGATTAGTGAATAGGATGATTTTGTTAGCAGTGCAAATGGACAACAGTGCTAACAATATGGTCAAGCAAAGTTTTTGGATGAAGTGTATATTTGTCAAAAAAAAAATACAGTCTAAGATTTATTAGTAGGATTCACAGATTTCACTCCCAATTTATAAAACAATTTGATAAATATATTAAATTGCTGGATATTTCAGAGAACTGCTGTTGCAGTGAAGCTTTTCCTTTCCTTCCTGAGGGGAGCAATGGGGCAGCCCCAGCACCTTGGGGGCAGTGGAGGAGTCGTGTGAGTGTCTCGAGCACAGCCAAGGATGGCGACAAGCATGCGAGGGCAAACTGCTCATGATGATTTTGAAGCAGTCTGGGAATATTTCTGTGACAGGGAGAGCTGGCTGAGCTGCTGGCCTCTGGGGAGGCAGAAAGGGGCAGAGGAAGCTCCACGAGACATCTGATGAGCTGATGCTTGTCACCGGCAGCCTCAGCAGCAGCAACAAGCTGAAATGCCCATCACGGCTGTACAGTCCTCTCTAACACCTACTGGTAGTCATACTTGGTGAATCACCATTGCAATCCTCTTCTGCTTTATATATTCAACACCTAGTGCAAAATAATGTAAAAGATAACTGATTTACCGCAGGCAGGCAGATGGCTACTAAATCCTTCTCTATTTTTTCTGTATTCCATAATCCTTAGGTTTATATCATCAATGTATATACTCTCTAGCATTAAGGTATTAGAAATACTTTAAAGTACAGGCATAAACAAGCTCCTGTAAGTAAATGAAAATCTTAAATACATCTGCTGAAAAAAAGTTCACTCCCAAGCTGTCACTGAAACTTTGTCAGAGCTATTACTAAAAAAGCAATGACACAGCATCACCCAGAAATTAAACACGCCAGCTAAGCTAAAACTCCTTTGGGGCACATGTTCATGAAAAGAAGTCGGCCAGACAAACCTTTGAAGAGGCAGCTGCCTGCACGCTGCATCCCATCTCCCCAAATCCAAGTGTTCTCTAGTAAAACTGCACAAGAGGCTTCAAAATCACACTTACAACTATTTTTTCCCTTGCTGCATCAGGAAAGACAGCCATGCCCAAGCTGACCTTTTTTTGACACCTTTGAGCATTAGGGGCTGTGTGTGGCCAAGTGAGAGGGCCCCTTCCCTGGTGCCCCTTGCTTGTCTTGCCAGAGATGTATTGCCCTGCAGGCCATGGGCTGAGAACAACTCAGCTTGGACATCCTGGTTGTACATGAGCCTTCCGATTTTCTACACCCTTAAGAGATAGATGCTTGGTTTCATGAGCATTATAAATTAATTACTTACAGTCTGTCACCTGCTCATTGGTCTGAAAACCAGACTGCTGATTATACCTATAAGCAGAAATATTTCTGTTCCTACTCCAAATGATTCTGTGCTGAGACTCTTAAAAAGATCTTTTATAGTCGAGGTATAAGGACATATATCTTAGCAATCAATGGGAAACTTCTTAAAAGCTGGTGGCATATTACCATCTTTGCTTTAGCGTCAAGGACTCTTACGCCTTTAAACAACGTGGAGCAAAGCGAGCTTGCCCTGAATCTATTTCAGGAAGAGAAACTAATGGTGAGCTCAAATATATCATCCCAAGTGACAATTAATTGACCTCAAAGTTCCAGGAACTCCAAAGGCATCATTGTTGGCTGTATTGTCTTTTAGCATGTCATTCAGGAAAGGTCAGTAGGCTGCTGTAAGAGACATACGAAGGACTGCTGAAGCAGCTGGAGAGAGGATTAAATTATGATTCCTCAGACTCCAGTTTTATCTTGTGGTAGCTGATTTGTGTCCTAGGCACAATAGAGAGGAACAGACATCTCAACATTTCTCGAAAGCTTTTCATTTTCCAGGGACCTACAAGAGACATCATAAACTGTTTGTAATATGAGAGTAGCAGGTACAAAGATAGTGTCTTGCCCTTGCTAGATAGCTTTGTGTGGCCCTGTTGATGTATTAGCATCACCGAAAAAAAGCTGTAAATCAGAAATGTAGG
Source organism: Tinamus guttatus (assembly GCF_059628265.1). Lineage (NCBI taxonomy): Eukaryota > Metazoa > Chordata > Aves > Tinamiformes > Tinamidae > Tinamus > Tinamus guttatus. The sequence continues at coordinate 2,437,493 of NW_028288564.1, read as the reverse complement.
TCTCACAGGGAACTGAGCACTGTAAGGAGCTGCTGAGTTTGGAAATGAGAAGTTCTTCACTAATGAAAAATTAACTAACTTCACTCCTGAAGGGAGATAAAAAAGCAAAGATATGCCCTTCCCTGGTGTCCAAAATTTTAATTTACTTTCAGACTGCCAAAAGAAAACAAACTGTGTTTTTTTGGTGAGTTCGTTTTTTTTTTGCATCACGGCATTAAAAGCTGCAACCACACAAATATCAAAGGTCCAGATTTCCTCTCCAACAATTCCTAATTCCTCTACAATTAAATGATATCATTTAAAATACACGAAGAAAGTGTCTGCACTGCACTGAGGCTTGCAAACAAGAGTTCGAATATAACATTTAAAATCCAAAGCACACGTCAGAGAGGTTCTTCAAACAATTCCTGTTGAAGTACCATGCAACTGGGTGGCCTCTGAGCAGTATCCTAAAAGCTACAGGTGCTAACCTGGCACATGACCGTGGTTTTGTTATGTTCATTTGGGTGGCAAAACTCCTTATGACAGCACACCTTCAAACAAAGAGCAGTAATAATGTGTCTCAGTTCTGGCACACCCGTCTTTTGACAGGTGTCAGAAAGGTGTTAACCAAAAGAAAAGGAACATAAGAAAAAACTTAGATCTAGAAGAGCTCTAGATTTCTCATAGAAATTGTAAAATTGCAAAATGTTGTTTAACCTCATGCTCCAAAATCAGTAGAATGGCACCTCCTAAAAGGAAAGACACTTCTCACTTTAGGAAATTAAACTAAAGAGCAACAAATCAGAAATGGTCTTTTAAGCTGTAACAGCATACAGCTGGGTTCAATTTTCTGGAAGAAAATTTTATGTAAAAATCAGCAAACAGTTCCAAGCATTTTATTCTTTTATCAAAACAAAACCTTTTAATAAAAAATATCATTTTTTGCTGCATTTACTTCTGAGGTATTTTTTGCCCCCAAGTCGTAAACAAACACCGGGTGGACAAGCCTCTAAATGTTACACAAGCTTTCCTCTTACAGTGATTAAAAAAAAAACTACAAAAACAAACAACAGCAACAACAAAACAGAAACAAAACCTTCCACAGCCCCTTTTTCCAAAATATTTGCAATGCATTTACAGTGACAGAAATATACTTGCATTCCTGCTACATGCATATATCCTCTCCATCTCCAGCTGTTTATTGTGTTCATATTTTCCCTATGCATTTCAGCAGCCTGGAAACCTAAGTCTGCTACTCTCCTCAGCTACACAGGGTGCTGGGGAGATGAAAATGTGAGGTTATGACCTGCACAGGATCAGCCACTGCTGTTTCACATTGTCTTCAGTGTCCCTGAGGGCACTGCTACCCCTTTGAGGCAGCCACCTCAGTGAAGCAGAAGGGCTACCAGCTGCAGACACCTTTGATCTGGTGACTTTCTTTGGACATTTTGCCATCTGCCTGCACATGTTAAGCACCATCTTTTTATCCATCTATGACATGGTGGAAACTTTTGGATCCTGCTGCCTGTCCACAGCCTTCCCTGCAGGCCCTTCTTTGAGCCATTAGCAGCCTTTTCCGGGTTTAACAGTGTTGAGTATACATCTCTCTCGCTGCACATACACAGTATGTTTATAAAGGTTGGGCTGAAAGCTATGCTAGCTCAAAAGAAAAGTGTTCTAAGAAAAGCATCTCACGTAAAGAAAACAGTAATTTTAATTAACAGGAGACACTATGCAGTTAGGAGCAGAAGAAACATGAGCTGCCTCTGAATTCTGCAGTGTTTGTGTGTGACTCTGTGCATAAAACAGACCTTGCCTCATTTGCGTACTTTACAACACACCAGTCTAGGCTGGTGAAAGTATAACATTTGCAACTGTGCAGTCAAGAGAAATGGGATTTCTGAATCACACTTAGTGAAGGAAAAATCCCGAGTAAATTCTGCAAAGGTTGAAAACAGCATTTTTTGACAGTTACTGCAATAAGGTGGAAATTATTAAACATTCTTAACATTCTTTGCTTATGCAGGCTTCCTCAAAAAGCTGCTATCTTCTTTCCAAATGTGAACATTACGGGGTTATTTCATAAAAGAGCAACTTCTAGAGTTATGATGAGAGTGCTCATACACTCCCTATAGGTAAGTGGATATTGCTCTCCACACTCTCACCTACTCCTGAGAGAAGATTGGCCTTTCTAGGACACTTTGGATAGCATGGAGAATTATGAAAAATATCTTTTTATTTAAGAGAACAAGATGTTAACTATAGAGCATTTGTAAGACACAATAGCAGAGCTAGAAACTTCAAGCACTGACACAATAGAAATGAAATCAATTTACTGAATATAGTCTTTTATTAGGGCTTAACTGTTATGTATGTGACTATCAAATGTGTGCAAGAAATGGAGTCAAAGAAAACACTGAAACCCCCTTGGTGGAGGAGAGGGATGGCGCCTTACAGGAGCTCCAAAACACATTCACATCGTTCACATCATCTTGCTTCTTTTTAGTTCTCAGAACTGGCCTAGGGCAGGAAAAAATCCTTAGCTTTAAGAGAGCACAGAGAGGGGGCACATCTAGCTGAGGTGCAAGGGAGGGATGCCTCACTTGCTGGACACAGGTCGGCCCAAAGTCAGGACAGGAGGCTGTCAAGTTGTTGCTTTCAACACATTTGAAGCTGCTGAACATGTAATTTTCTGTATTAGGGGATAAAAAAAAAAGAAGAAACAGCATAAGAGTTGATACTGAAATGGTATAGTTTGATTAATTTGAATCTTCTTGTTTTAAACAACAGTGTAAGTATATGTAGTTCACTGCTTTGCCTGTTATGTTTTGATAAGCACCATATTCTTCTGTGTTTTAAAACTCATAATTTTGTGCTGAGTTTGAAGCAGGAATACAGCATTATCACGTTAAAGGACTATTTTTGCATTGTTTTAATCTCAACTGAAGCTATCGCTTTTTAATAATCATCTCACACACACACACAAGTGTGAACTTAGGAAACGCTGACAGAAAAATACTTGTAAGTGATGATAATCATGCAGATCAAACTCCCAAGGTTTCTGACACTAGTCAGCATTAAGTGAATCAAAGCCTTCATGAAGGCAGGGAATTCTGCTATGGAGGGACTGTTTCCAACTAATGTCAGGTGTGGGGAAGAGAAGAGCCAACAGGAAAAAGCTAACAACCATTTTCAGGTGCTCTATAGTCACCTTATAAAAATTGTTGCTAGCATTTGTAAACTGGGCTCCACCTCAAGAAAAGTAAATCAATTCTACAATGAGAAGGAAGGAAGAAGAGGAAGGAAAAGGAAGCAGGCAAAAGGAAGGAAGGAAGGAAGGAAGGAAGGAAGGAAGGAAGGAAGGAAGGAAGGAAGGAAGGAAGGAAGGAAGGAAGGAAGGAAGGAAGGAAGGAAGGAAGGAAGGAAGGAAGGAAGGAAGGAAGGAAGGAAGGAAAATAAAAAAATGCTTGTATTACAGATCTTTGCTCAGAGACTGCAAAGAGCTATCCAGGAGCCTGAATTATCACAGCCTGAAGTGGGTGACTCTGAGTGACTCAGTTCACACCTGAGAAGAGTTAGTACAAGCTCACGGCAAACTTCATAGCCTGTTACAATTACATTTGTTTTGGGATGTTTTCTAACATAGTAACTTTTTGTCTTATTCTTCTTTGCTTCTTTGGGTTATTTGAAGTCTACAGCACGTTGGAGGAGGTTTCTTACTCAGCTCATTGTCCTAGCACCAAAACTCCTCCAAGTCACTACTTCAAGCTCAGGTTTAGAGAGGTCTCATTGTGACAGGCAGGACTGAAGGTGCAAGTTGCCCCTTACTGAGATGGGATCCTGGCCTTGGCTGCCCCAGAGGGAGGGAGCGTGGTCCTCGCTGTGGCCAGGCCGCACGTCATCCCAAGCAGCCCTGCGCGCTCGCCGCCCACCGCGCAAACCCTGCCACAAGCAAGGGCCGGCTGCTGCCCTGCCTGGGACAAAAATAAACTCGTTTTGGCACTCCTGTCCCTTTTGCACTGCTCAGGAGGAGCTGGAACATGGACTTCGGGCTCATATCACTTGCCTAAATACAGGCGCCCAGCGCTGTCTGAGATGCTCCAGGGCACCCTGACTTGCCAGTGGCTGTCAAGCCAGGAAGGCCGTGTCAAAGCCAGCAGCTCCGTGCTGGTGCCTCTAGCATCCAAGGACCTTCCCAGTGGCACTCAGTGCCTCTGCAGAGGGGAGGAAATCAGTCCTGCCAAGACACGTTTCATTCCTCTTGATATGAAGGGGTGCAGACAGTGCCTGCCATCCCTATCCCCACCACCACAAGTGGCCAACTCTGTAAGAGCTGGGAACACTGCAACACTGCCAGCAGCTCATGGCGTGCCCGGGGCTCTTGTTTTGTGTCATTGCCCGAGGCTGAGGTCTCTGAGGTGGAGCTCCTCCAGGAGGCCATCAACCTCCTGAGGGGCGCTTAGGAGTGGAAAAAGCTCAGCTGCATTTCTAAGCTTTCCAGGCGCGTGAGGCAAAATGCAGGAAGGAGCAGAGGTGAACCGCTGGCTGTGCGACAGGCTTGCAGCCAGTTATTTTCATTTCGTGGAATACCGGAATACCGGGACAGCTTCCAGTGGAAGAGCAAGCTTCTGCGGGATGGCCGGCACTAACCCCACAGCAGGCGTCAGCTTGCTCGGTCAGAAAAACCTTTCAAAGCCAGTATTGCTACAAAAACAAACACAGGACCACAGCATGTCCTGACAAAATGAATAGACGAGTGGAAGAGATCATTTTCAGCTGCTTATGTAAGAAAGCTAGAATCCCAGATAAGAAAATAACAGAAAGTATCAGACACCTTTTGGCTGCTATTTTCAAGTAGTGAACTATGCCTGTTTCAGATCCTCTAATGTCATTCTTCTGCTCTATTTTTTTCCATGAAACTTGAATGTAGCAGCACTATCCATCAGAAAGTTTCAAATATTAATCAACAAAAAAAAACATCCAATGTTGCGGATTTATTTTTAGTAAATGCTTCAATTAATTCAAGTGAAAGACAGTCTCATTATGAGCTCAAGGCACTGGGGCACACAGCACCAGCAACAATTTTGCAGGTTTCCACAGGCAGAGTCAAAGCAAGAGCTGGATTACCATGATGGAATATTTGTGATTAGAATGGAAAGAAAGGAGGCAGGAAAGAAAGGAGTTCCCACGTCAGATGAGGAGTTCTCCAAGTTTCTCATAAAGCAAAGTGGAGCAAGTCGCATTACTGCTGTATTAGTCTCCCAGAAAGGCTAACAGATGGTCAACTAGTTTCAGTACGTAGGAATAGGAATTTCCTCTCAAGTACTTTGTGAGCTGTCAAGTGGCATTCAGTGTTTTCGAATCTGTCAGGAACCAAGCAGCTCGGCAGCATGCATTAAACTTGGCATGCAGTTAACAAGTTTGGCAGTGTGGGAGCCAGATGCACCCATGCGGCTCCTTCACATTCTTGCGCTGTGTGCGCAGCAAGACACAGTGCTCATTGCACTAAGTGTCTTTACGTATTTAACATGACTTTTACCAATCTTAAAATGTGCCCACTGTCCTATTTTTTTTCCCAAATGTGTTTAAGGGCAAACAGAAGTTCCTGTAGAGTTTGCTTTTTTTTTTTTCTGTTCCTATACACTTTGAGGGGACATTACAGATGTGCATACTCTGGGAATTTCCTTACATGCCTGCTGTGTAAAAACTACTGAAAAATTGCACCATAAAGTCACAGATTAGAAGCTTTGGCTCTCATTGAAAATAACTGGTATTTTCACATATGCTAATACATGATTAGCATACTAAGGACAGCAACACTGGAGTAACTCAAGAAGCATTTTGTCACATAAAGGCAGTGAGAGTCCCTTTATTTCATAAAGTCACATTTGCAAATAGTGGCTAAGTTGCAGTTTTTGGCATACAGCCGTTCTTGGAAAACTTAAGACAGGTGCTGCCAGTCTAAAAGATTTAGAATAGAACAGTGATGTAAAAGATGCGTCATTTGGCCATGTCACCTGAAAAATATTTGATAAATTATAGTGAGGCAATGCTTATTTCCACATGCAAATGATTAATTATTAAATAGGCTGTTAGTTACTTAACACAAATTCACTTACCCATATTACGATGGAATTTCAAACAATTTAATCTCACACTGCTTATTTCTAAAGCATCTCCAAACAGGGCACTGGCAATAACAAACCAATTTCAGTCCAAGAGTTTGAAAAGCAATTGAGACATCTGTTGTGGCCCCCGGGCTACTCTCTTGCATCCTGCTGAAGATGTGCTCCACAGTTTAAGATGTTCTATTTGCAAGCTAATGCTCCCTCGAGCCAGGCATAATGCTGATCACCATAACAGACTACCAAGAGGCATGATGGCTAAGCAAAAAAAAAAAATTGACATCAGATTTTTAAAAATACTAAAATAGAAAAAAAAAATACAAGTAACTTGACAGCTCTGCAAATAGCACATATCACAGGAAAGGGAAGGCAAGAAATCTTTAACATAAGCATAGCCTTTCATGATTATTTCACAGATGATTACTTGCATGCATACAAAAAAAGTTAACCTACAGAGCAAGGAAAATTTAGATGATAACGGATTTATGTTCTACCATAAATTTGAAAACTGTGTACTTGGATTCTGTACCCTTGATCCACATGCGCACAACAGCGTTGACCTACACTGGCCACGTCGAGTCCAATTTAGTGGGCAGATGCAGCGAGTGTGAGGTGCCCAGAGAGCATCCGAGTGGCAGTGAGTGCTCGGAGGCTCTCAGATCTGGGCTTCCCGCAGTGCAGCTAGCGCTCACCCAAGCTGCTGGGACTCCAGAAATGTAGGAGATAGATACTCAAAAAAAAATGCACAGCAGTAACCAGTGGGCAGCACGGTCTATCAAGACTACAGGAAGCAGAAGATTTGGCAGGTAGGTACTCATTTTGCCTACATCTTTTTACTGTGTATATATATATATGCATGTAATTGAAACAAAAACAATGAAATGAGGGATATCAAAAAGGAAAAAAGAAGTGAGCGGTCAAATTCCATTAATGTGAGTGAAAATTAAATATTCAGTTGCCCTCCATGCCTTTGAAAATCTCTGATGTAAACAGAGAGAAATGTCTTTTCAGAACACACAGAATTTGAAATACAGATTTTGGATTCATCTATGAAAATAAAACAGATTATGCTACTACTAACCCTCCCATAAACCCAGTTACATACATACATACATAAATAAATCCCTGACTTGCCAAATCTTCTTAGCTGATGTAAACTGTTTTTTAAGATATTTCTATTACATGAGTAAACTTCACTTCCTATATTTTTTGTCTACTGAGTGTAAAGATTTAAAGAAGACAAATCAAGTTTATTTTAGACTCCCTGAGGAAAAACAAACCCATCTGTCCTCACTCCTTCCCTGCTGTTTTACAATGTTCACTAATAGTTATTTCCATAACACACCTACATCTACCCTTATCTGCAGGAGGAACATTTATCTCACAAATATTCCTGTCACACAGCTCTAAAATGCCAGAGATAAAACAAAACACAAAACAAAACAAAAATGATTGCCCTAGAAATAAAATGTGTAACATGGCAAAGAAATCAAGATGAGACCTAACCTGGTGAGACTAAAGCTGATCCCTTTACACCTCTCAAGTAGTTTGACACAGTCTACATGGGAATAGACAGAAAAAGTAGAAAAATAAGTATAGTGGACAAAAAAGTATTTGTCCAAAAAAAGAACAAAGGTGGCCTGTTTCATTAAAAAATGTTAGGCTTGCTACGACAAGCCTAAAAGCTCTCCAGTCAAAGGCATCACTACTGCTTGCTTTTATTTCCCCTTCATAGGTAGGATATGTGAAGTTTAATATCTCTGCTATCTGCAAAAGCGATGCAGTTCCAGCACAGGAAGTCCGAGGCACTTAACGACTGTAATTATGTAAATTCTACAGTTTTTAAATAGGAGACTTTTGAAGTACAGAGAATCCCTGTTCATTTCAGTTCTGTGCTCCGAGTAGGCAGAGACTTCCCTTACATTTGCATTATAAGGTCTTTAAGCATTTTCTTTTTAAAAATCTATGCGATAGTTCAAGCAAGGAAGAGACAAAATCAGTATTATCTTAACGTGTGCAGCGGCTTAAGAGGCCACCACATGAACACAATCTGAAACTTACAGCAATATGATTTTAGCTAGCTACACCTGTAATGCAGGACGATAAAAGTAGGTACCCAGGTAATATCTTCAAGTCTTTTGCAATTGAGGTAGGACTCAATCTAATATTTACAAATGATCCTGCATTTATGAACTTCCATTGACAAACTAATGTAATACACTGTTCTAATGATGGCTTTATGTATTTCTGTTCAGGCCTGCAGTGGTTTGCAACGTTCTGCTGCAGTATTGCAATTCCAGTTTTCCTTCCTCTCATTTCAGTTAATGCTGTCGTTCACACCATGCAAGCTGTCTGAGGCACCCACATGCCATGTAACCATACCAGTAAGAAAGCTGGGACAGAGTTTGCAGTTTCATTTCAGGCATCCAGACCAGGTCCATGTCCCAAGCAAGCACTCCCATAGGCACCCTCCTGCCCACCAGCAGCATGGCTGAGAAATCGCAGTGGCATCAGGCCCCTTTCGAGGCTGCTTGTGCCCAGCAGCGCAGAGACTAGTGCCAACCTCAAGCTGTTCCCCGTGTCTTTCCTGTAAGTAAATCATTTACTCCAAGTAACTTCAGCATGAAGTAAGCAAGTGGATGTAGGTGGAAATTTGTTCTAGCAGGGTACGGATGTGCTGGCACTGTGCAAGAGAGAAATGCTGAGAATGAGTCAAGGGCAGCAAACAGAAGGAGATCCCACGGTAAGTGAGATCAACAAATGAAAATTATGTACGAAAAACAAAGATATTATTCAGTAGTCCAGAGTAGATCAAGTGATTTCTAAGAAACATTGACATCAAAAGAATAGACTTCTAATGCCTATGGGAGCTGTTGAACATACAAGGTGCATTTAGGCTTTGCTCTTGCATCTTTTTGAATTGTCTGAAAAAAAAAATACATTTCAAGTAACCTTCAATATATCATAGATTTCATGATAGATTTCCTTCTGTTAGACTACCTATTCTACTTGGAAAAGAAAAATACTCTTAACTAAATGCATTCACTTTCTACTTGGCTTTATTCTAAAATAATTGTAGTCTTTGCAATGCCAATTCTGAACACAAAGATATATAAAGTGTTTACAGAAGTCTTCCTTTTATTGCTTTGATTTATTTAAAAACTGAAACATGCAACATCCTTAACATTCTCACCCTAAGCAAACACAGTGAACCAGCTTGCCTGTTTAAAGCACACCACAAGGCTAATTTCTGGAACTGGCAGCACAGTGATACTGATAACCACAGCATACTGCCAAGCCCAACTGTGGGTTCCAGAAGAAACAAAATAGCTGAGGAAAAAGCCATAGACTTCTTAAGAGAAGTATTCACCCTACTCTTCAAGGACATTTAACTAGCATCATATCACGTGCATTTGTAGATGTGCATGCTGTTTACACACACATCCCCCTTTCTGTAAGAGCGCTGCACCAAAATCTGTACTTCATCCTTGAAAAGGTGAATGCTGCAGTACTTCACCTGGCACTGAAAACGACTTCTACATTAAACACAGAAAAATTTTATCATATTTCATGTTTCATATTCATATTTCTGTCCTTCACTTTTTCATGCTTCTCACAGCCCTGCAAGCCCATGGGGCAACTCCATCCAGCCCTCAAAGGATTTTCCACCATCATGTAACATTACAAGGTTTTTGGCCCTTCAGTAGCAAACTTCTACAACTTAACCCAGTTTTCAGGGCACAAGGCCCTGTCCCACCTGCTCTGTAACAGGCATTAACACAGGTTTCCTGTGCCAAGATAACAACTGGTCCACATTTGCTCTTGCTAACATGGCAGTCCACGAGCCACTCCATTAAGCAGCTAATAACCACATTCTTTCTAGTTTCAAAACCCCATCTTGAAATACAGGGTACCCCAATGTACGCAAAACAAAACTTTTGCAAAGATTCAGTTAGCACATGGTCAACAAAATAAAATACAACCTATTAAAAGCAGTGAGTTACTTTCACATATAGTAGCACAGTAGCTGCAAACCTCCACCAACACCACCAGAAAAAAAAAAAGGATTCTTATACCTTTGAGCCTGAATTAAAAAAAAGTGGCCACATCTTTTGGCCAGTTCAGCTCAGTGTTTAGAAAGTCTACTGAAACTAATGAATTTTTGTATATGCTTCCATATATAAGCATATATTTACATGCTTTTGTATAAAAGCACATATATATTCTTAAATATGCTTTTATATATACGTATCTTTTTATACAATCACATTAATTTAGAGCCAGCCACATCAGTCTCCCTTTATCAGAGGAAGTTAGGGTAAAGTTCCAAAAGACTTCTTTTTCAGCAGAAAAAAATGTCCCTCATCTGGTTCCCAGCATGGTGGTTGCCTCACATGCCGGAAGAGCAGGAAATCATGGTGCCCAAGCAGGAACAAGTGACCAGGAGGGCAACAGGACAGGAACCTCTGACATGGACTTTGCTGGCAAAGAAAATATTACGTGGAATTATACCCTCAGAAAATACCAAGAGAGAGGACCGAACTCTCTCTTGCATAGGTGAGGGCCTGAGACAAGTCACACCGTTTCTGCTCTGCCTCTTCCGAACAGAGATAAATGGAGTTTTTTTAACAGTGGATAGTGATCAAAAAAATGATTTCTATTTGCTTTCTAAGACAAGGCTAAAGAATTGCCAGGGTGAGGGGAGGGAGAGTTCAATCTCTTGCAGGCCTGGACTCCACATGGAGCTGAATCCCCTGTCCAAACTCCCAAGGGTATTATTCCCATGGCTAAATAGGGAAAAACAGGTACTAAACCTCCAAACAGGGTGAATGAGTCTGTGTAACACATATGCTGTCAGTCACCTCTCTCAGTGCAAATTCTTTTAGTAAACTTAAACAATGAAGAATAGTCTTTGGCTTTTCAGTAGAAATACTCACATATGTTAAAGATTTTTAAGGGTTTCATCATTTCTCAATTGCTTCAGACTCCTACCTTGGTCTTTCACTGGCCACAATAAACTTATTACCAACTGCCGTGGAGAGCTTAGAGCAGACAGTAAAGAAACTCTGCTGTTTGCCCTTCACAGAATCACAGAATGGTTGAGGTTGGAAGGGACCTCTAGACACCATCCAGTCCAACCCCTCCTGCTCCAGCAGGGACACCCAGAGCACGTGGCACAGGGTGGCATCCAAGCAGGTTTTGAAGATCTCCGGAGAAGGAGACTCCACAACCTCTCTGGGCAGCCTGTTCCAGGGCTCTCGAAATCCAGTTCAAGGTTTATGCGGTCCCAGAGCCAGAGGTACCAGAAATCCAAGTATCAGAGAACTGGGAAATGACTAAAGAGAAAGCTGCTAAAAAAGGCACACTATTTGGGAATATTCAAGACAGTTCCACTTCTCCCACACTTTTTAAGAGAACAGGTATTTAACAGCATGTTATAGCTGGAAGAGAGAGAGAAAAAAGAGAGAAAAAAGGCTATTGCAAAGAAAGCTCATTTTGAACAATGTTCAACCCTTTTTCAGATTTTTCAGGGCACCTTTTCAGATTTCCCAGTACTTCACCTTTCAGTATTCCTCCAGCTCAACAGCAACAAAACCACAGCAATGTGATGTTGAAAGCGGCAGGCATGAAGGAATCTTCATAGAATTGCCTCTTCAGAAGAAAGCAAAATAGCATTAACTTCACAGCCAGAGGAGCTGAGATAAGGAGAAGCTCAGTGGCTTGGCACAGCTGGAAAACTGCTCAACAACTCTACCGCATTAACATCTGGCCATTGTTACTGTTAATACTTTTTTTTTTTTTTACAGAATCTCACACTAACATGGGACTTTGCAGGTAAGCGCAGGACCCCGGCTTTCAGGAGTACATAAAACACCAGCAGCGACAGCAAACTCGCGTTTTCCATGAATGCTGAGGAGCAGGTGAGCAGAGCCAGCAGCACCGCGGGAGGAGAGACACCGTGCTAAGGCAGTGGAACCGCACGCGGGGCACTTCTTATCCCTTTCCATGGAGAAGCTTTAACCTTCTCTTAGAAATAAATATAAATGAAATGCTGCTTGTTTGGCCCTTGTTTTTTTGACAGAACCCAAATCGGGTGGCTTCACCCAGCTTTCAGAAACCCCCTGGAGGACACATGAGGATGCATCTCTCTGGCAGTTGTCTGAGGAGCTCCTGAAGACAGCCGAAAGCGTCGCAGTCAGCCATGTCCATTCGGGTCCGGTTCTCCAAGCTGAAGCAAGGTGGTCCATCTTGGGGCACCCCACAGCCCTGCAGGCCTCCCGCACACCCCCAAACGTCCCCTCAAGGGACATCCAGGTGCCAGAAATGTCCTCCAGGTTTCTTTTGCCCGCTGCATATAGGTAAAACCTATGCATTTCTCTGACCCTAACGGTTCTTATAAACCAACACTCATCAAAACCTGTGTATCATTAGAGTGCAATGGCCTCTGGGGCTTTATAAGGCAAAATTTAGTACAGAAGCCAATGGAAATGCCACTAACAGATTAATGTCAGCATGTTTTGTTAAACTGTCATTTTTTATCTACCTTGAGCACTCTTACCTTGAAGACATACACAAGAAGAGCACACATACACAAAATCATACACAAGAGACATACACAAGAGACTCTTTTTAGAAACTGTCATCACCAAGATATGTGCTTTTAGAAATAAAATTATTCAGTCATTGCTTCTCTTGGACCCTTGGGCTAAGACCTAGCATAGTACTAGTTAAATATCACCAAAACAACAACAACAATCTGTCAAAAGACTTTCACCTTCACTTAATTCTACAGGTTTAGGATCTGCTAGAACCCAGCAGCCATTTGCTACCATGGAAATATCTTGCTGTTTTTCTTTTTTTTTTTTTTAACATAGCATTTCAAAGTGCTTCTTAAATGCTGATTACTGCTGTTTTAAGTCAAACAGAAATGCATACAAAAATTGTATAATATCCATTACAATGGAGTCCCAGGGTTTCTAGCTGTCTTGTTAATGTGAACAGTATGACAAAAAAGAATGTATTTGTCTTCCAAAAATTAATACAATGGCCATCAGATTTCCAGTATTCGCCCTAGTATTTCTTCTCCTGCTTTCAGTGAATTAAGAACACATTCTGAACTGAATTAAACCCAGAGCGCTTACAGAAATTAATTTGAAACCCAAGAACGAAGATGGCTTTAGCCTTCCATTAGCAGGCTTCTGCTCCATGGGAAAACCCCCTCCCCGGTTCCATTAAGGAAACTGCAAATTTGAGGCCCTCCATGCAGGGACCGAAATGTAGCACCCCTCAAAGGGCACGTGAGTGGAAGCCCATTAGTGGCTACTTTCATCATCCCTGAGATCAGCTGTGCGGAGATCAGAAGAGACTGGGGAGAAATGCCACACAAAGCTCAAAAACATAATCGTTTGTAAAATATTCCCTTTTATGCCGTACTATGTCCACTAAATAATTAATTACAAATACATCAGCAGCTGTTAAAGGGGAAAAAAGAAAAAGAAAAAAGAAAAAAAGAAGCTCCCGAATCAATGAAAAGCTTAAAACTGAAGTTAATAAGAAAAAGTGCAAGCAGGAGTGCTGTTCAGGAAGGCGCAGGTAAAACGCTGAAGAACGCACTCCCGGCAGCGATTGCCCATGGGCATCCCCACACATGATGAGTGAGACCCAGAACCGCGAGGCTGCGGAAACCCGGTGACCTGAGGATCGCGGCAGCAGCAGCTAATTGCAAACTGTGCAGCTGCCCTCTCCATAGCACAGGGCTGTGTGGCTCGTGCCCAGGCTTCCAGAGCAACAGCACCGTGCAGGTCAGGGGGAAGATGCGTTAATTCCTCACCTTCCACAGCACTACAGCCAAGTTCCCAATGCATTTTGGATCTTATTTGTAAATAAAAATTCCCATTAAAATGCTGTGTGAGAGACTGCTTTCGCTTAGTTAAGGATGTGAATTACACATAAGCACCCTGCTTATTAATGGGATTTGATGGGAATACAAAATGAAGTTTTTCAAAAACGTCTACACATAAAATATGAATGCTTTTATTCCAGGAAAAGGAAACCATTACAGTGGAAGAGTCACTCTCCTGTATTCCCTTCCAGGCTATAGCAGAGACAGGCAATACATGTTTCTGAGATTTCACATTGCCACAGTCGGCTCCCTTGCATGTTACGTGTAAGACAACTGATAACTTGCTACCTGAGAGACAACGGCATGGGTTGCGAGCCCTCTAAAAAAGGGAAATGGCTCAGACAAGAGAGTTCACAGTGGTTAACCTCCTGGAACACATTAGCTGCACCAACTCCCAGTTGCCCAGACTAAACAACCCAGAAAACCTCTTGATTTTATTCACTAACAGGAAATGATTCAGATACAGTTCTGCAAAGACAGTCAACAAGGAGAGGTAAATTACACATACTGACTTTACTATGTTTTTCTGCAAAACAATCAAGTATAAACTTATGTAGCTCTGGTGCAATTTTATCTTCCCTCCTTCTTTTAAGTGTTTCATGTTAGCACATCTAAATATATCCTGTGATATTTCTGTTTTACAGGTCAATACACATCACTTAATTTTTAAACGCACATATCCTCCAGATTCCTGACAGAACAATGAACCGCCAGGTGTAAAACGATGGCATAAACTGTTCTTTTTTTGCAGAGAATCTTGCCTGCAAATAAATAATAATGAAAACTAAAGTGCTGCAGGGTCTGGGGCTTGAAACAGAGACACACTTTTTTTTTTTTTTTTTCCCCCTTTAGAGCTTCCTTTTGCTAAAGTTGTGCTAAGGGAGATTTACTTACTAACATAAATGTTACACACACATAATAGAACCAGCACGTAAAAGGCTCAAAATCTTTTCTGGCTCCACAACTCATCCCAACCGCTCAGTGAAGCATAGCTGTGGTCACAAAACCAGGTTTGCCTATCCCTTGTCAAATTACACATTGCCAGCACTACAGCACTAGTAGAACAGCCCCATTGCATGAAAATAAAGCAAACTGCCTGGGTCCTATGTTCATCTACACAAATGATTAAAACAGACTTCAGATAACGATTTTTTACGATAATGCAGAAGGAGAGTGCTTACATTTTGCAGAGCTTTTGCTGTACTGGTCTCGTAGTACTTGCAACCACTCTGAATGTGCAGAGGAATGATATCTGAGGTAAGATGTCAGCATTCCTTCATGTTTTGCTGGTCAAACAACACCTAGGATGTTGACTTCTTCCTTATCAGGCACCTGGAGCAGTGCTGCGATCAAGGACAAAATACAGACCTAACAATCCGTATCTATCATCAACTCCAGACTTTGTTGACATAGACTACTACCAACTATTTTACATTTTCCTTAAAAAAGAAAAGCAGTCCAAAAGAGCCTGGCAAAATCTTCCTGGGATCCATCGCTGTCCAGGTTTAAGAGTTGCAACCAAGTACTTACAACACATAAATGAGGGCCGATAGGCAAAACCAAAGTTCAGGGTATCAGCTCTTCTGATACCATTTTTTGAGTTTTAAATGCCAAAAAGACCTACCTAAGAAGGAAGAGGTGAGGGTTAAAGAATTTAACTTCAGATCAGTCTGAAGTAGCAATTTGCCCAGTCACATGCTCAGTCTTCTTGGGGACTATCCTTTCTTTAAAGGAGTGGGAGCAGGCACCTTGCAAAATGCCAGCTTGTGACAATTTTAAAATACAGGTTTTCCAATGTCAGGATTCCCACAGCTGGAGAAGGGACACTGGTGGGGTGCAACGTGGAGTGTCGTGATGCTAAAACCACTCACAACTGCAGGGTGCTCTCTTCCCATACTCGTGCTGGATCCCCAGATAGGAGCTTTCCCATTGCTTTCCCACATATCTGGATATGCCATATTTCCTGAGACAGCCTGAGAATTCTACTTTTTTTTTCCATGTTATGCTAGGGACCTATAAACACTATCAGGGCCTTTCCTGCTCCTTCTGCTATTGTCTAGCTTAGGACTCAAATTTGTAAAATGATGCTGGCAAGCGACTTGTGGCCTTTCTTGGCCATGGAGAGGAGATGGTTTGTGGATCTTTCTGTTGTAAACATCTGTACGAAGTTGTCCTCCACTGGAGGAGGCTGCAAGTGGTGGCCACGCCATCCCCTGCAGTCCTCCTTCCTCTGGAGACTGCGTGCTGTCCCATCCCTTCAGATTGGCAGAGGTGACAACTCCAGCCCTGTGGAGAATAGGCCTTTGGGGATACAAGGAACTCAGTGTTAGTATTCATTTATGCACACAGTGCATGCAAGGTCTCTTCTGCCTTACCCAACTGAAAATCAAAAATGAACCTCAGGGAGAGGCCTTCCCTCCCCCAAGGAAGCTAGGAATGGAGCGATGCTGCCAATGGCCAGGTCCCTGAGGTGACACTGCCCCCGCGCTCCTCCCTCAACCCTGTAGTAAGAGGAGGGTGACTGTGCCTCAGGAATGGCCTGGGACCATGATTCACATTAAACCAATAGCAAATTCCAGCATACAGAAATGACTGGTCACTGCCCTTGGAGGGCTATTGTCAGGCAGGATCTAAATGAGTTACGTTATTAAAAGAGCAGAACATCCTAGAGACACCTCTAGTATCCCATCTTCCACCTGCACATCCAGGACAATCTAGTTTCCATCCCCTACCTGTTGCCATCTGTAAAAGTTTAGTGTTCCTGTTTCTAACACAACCATATTTTAAGTGCAGGCGCAGCTCTGTGCAGACTAGTTCCTCTATTTTTACATTTGCTTCAGATTGGAATTCGCACAATTTGCTAACCATATGCTTTATGGGACTCACCAGTCCTGCAGGGCTCACAGGACTCATCAAACCTAAAACTGAAGAGTATACTTGCTTCTGAATTCTGCAACACTTACGTTTTCATATAAATCACAGCCTCTGCTCCCCAGTTGCTCATCAGCAGCCAGGATTTTTTCACACTTAGAGTACTTAGGACTTTAAGATACATCTAAAGCGATTATTATTACAATGTGGTTTACCAAAAAAGATGACAGCTTTGATTTTTTTTTCTGTAAATGCAGTAATCCAATCATTTTGCTAGACAAAGAACCTGGTAAGGGAATCACCTTGCAAATATTTAAGAATAACCTTCATCCCTTCCAACTAGAACTTTCATATTATATATCCTTTTCTTATGAATATTTCAGTAAGTAGACCATATATAATTAAAGAAGACAGCTGTGACACTTGTTGTTATGCTTATCTTCCCTGCAACAGCTGATGAAGAGCAGTAACCCTGAAATTAGACTTTAAAGTTCTACTTTTTTCCAACTTCTTCAGCTTCTCTCATGAATTTGTGAAGTGAAAGACTTCGGCCATGTTCTTAATTGCTAACATGAGGAAGCCACTTTATCAGTCTTTACCTTGTTCTAAATACGTACAGATAGGCACAGGTAGAGCAGAGTTCAGCAGTTACTCAGGGAAAATTATCTCTAACCTCAAGTCAGACGTTTATTTCTATAGGGGAAACATTAGATACGTTTTTAATTTAGGGCATGCTGCTATAGTTAACCATAGGCAAAAATGCTTTAGCAGAGATTAACACCAGCAAGCACTTAAAGCCTCTGCAGAATTGGACTGCAGTGAAGATCTCACTTGGGAACAGACAATTATCATCAGAATACTGTATTTACAAGAGACCACGGGTACCTTTACTTTGGAAACATTATGTTTTCAACATCCTGTATTAACTTTACTTTGGAAGCAATTGATTTAATTTAGAAAAAATGGTTCACCAAACAAATGGACCACGTGTCACTTCTGGGCTCCTTCATCATTTCTTTCCTTCCCGCATTTTGAGAAAAACCATGAACACCTAGGGGAACAACAGTTATAAATCCCATATGCTATGAATATATAAAACACCTATACTTGCATCCTAAAGCTGTTTGGCAAGCACATCTTATTTCTGTTGCCAATGAAAGCGTTAAGGCTTTGTGACCTCTTTGTTTATCATGTCCATCCATTCGACACTACAGACAAGTACCCGCTTGCTTTGATGGCTTGTGATGAGTCCTGCCAAGTTAAATAAGGAGCTCCCTGCCATTAATCTGCTCTTCTGAGGGCTCTTATTCGGCTGAACCTGTTCATCAAGCAGCCACAATAGCTATAAATACTTTGGATTTACTCACCGAGCCTCAGAGCAAAGACAAGCCATAAATATTCAGGACAGGTGACAATTTCCAAAATCTGATGGAAAAGAAGGGCTCTCACAGCTCAACAACGGGCGCGACAGCTCTGCTCCCCAGCTCTGCCCATGGCCGTCCACACAAGACTAAAAGCACCCCCAACTAGCAAGCTTGCCAACACCATCCTTTACAGTTTAACAAGGAGGGATGCAATTCCTAGTGACAAGAGCCAAGGGTACACTGGTCTGGGGACATCTTACTCCTGACAGCACAGTCTCCATTGCCCAAAGCAGGCACTGCACTCATTTGCTGTTCAATACCTGCTGTTAAGACATTGGGACCCACTCCTCATATCCAGTCCCAGCTCCTCCTACACAGCCCTGGAGGGAGATCCGCCACTTTCCAGACACTTTTTTCAGTGCTTATTTCCAGGCTGCTGTAAAGGACCCCTTGGGCATTTCCATCCTACGCATCACCTCCTCCTTTTCCTTTAGTTAAACACACCTGATGGCAAGTGCTGAATGTGGTAACCCAGCAGTTTGCCTCAGCTCCTTTAGTGGGCTGCAGAGCATTAAATAAGCACACAGCATAATCTTAGAAATGGTTTAATAATATACACTGCAGAGTGGCAAAGTTTTGTGGCGAAGTTAATAGTCTGTGCGTGCCTAGTTCAGCTTTAATCACTTTAACAGGAAATAAAATGAGCAAAACATGATTCAGAAGAAAGAAATGACCCACAGCCTTTCCATGGGCAAAAGAAAAATACACAGACTGGTACTAAACAGCCAAGAGAGAAATTTGTGTGCCTTGTCCCAAAAAAAATAGAACATTCATATAAACCTCAGATTAATTTACCTTAGCAGATAAACATTTTCCAATCACTAATTCAGTTATTTTTGAAGGGTAAAAAATAGCTTTGTTTTAAACTGAAGTAAAATCACCAAATACGAGTTGCACTCTGAGGTGCTGCTCCTCTGCCACTGAACTTGGGATGAACTTTCCCAAGTTCCCATCTGCAGAAACTTAAGTCTGAGTTCAGGTGAGCTCAATATTTCTTTTTTAACACACTGGCTAGCAATCTTCAAAGAGAAACGCAGCCATAAATCAACACATGAAGCTGTGTCTGTCCTCGTTCACCTTTCTCTTCTTGCTGCAGGTGCCAGCAAACAGTTTCCAATGAGGTGCCTCCTGCATCTCTGGGGCTGATGCACTTGCTGCTTAAGGGCTACTGGCCCAACACAGCTATTCTGGCTGACAAATCCTAGCACTTTGGGATAGCCAAAGTGTTTTGGGGAGATAGCCTCCAAAAATAATTACAGTTCATGGTCCTTAACCATAGGTTTCAGAGAAAGAAACTTCCTGTCCCTTCCTCTGGATCCTGGGAAGGACAGCGCATTCCATCAGTAGAATTTAATCTGGACAAGAACTGGTTTGTGTCGGAGTTACACTTTTATTATGGCTGTGTTAAAAACGCTAGCACAAAAGAAAATTCTCTCCATTCAAATTTGTAGAAACAAGTTTTAAAGGATAAGAACCCAGAGAGAATACATGTATCATGGATGCAAACTCTCTTATATGTTTTTTTTTAAGTTTATTCTTAGTTTATTCATTAGTGCTCCAATATTGCCAGTATCTCCCCTAATTAAAATAATGTAACCTTCCGTAAATGAGATCACAGAATCACAGAATCACAGAATGGCTGAGGTTGGAAGGGACCTCTAGAGATCATCTAGTCCAAGCCCCCTGCTCCAGCAGGGAGATGTACCAAATGTTTAATATCTTGCTTTCCCAGGGCAGATGTATCTAAGATCACACTGGACAAATGTAAGGAGAACTCTCACATCCTTTATCTACTAGAGCAAGCACCAAAAAGAAGGCCCATTCTTCAAGTCCTCAGGTCTTCCTCAGGCAAATGTAGTATTTTCTCTTTCAGCCTTTCCATGAGAGTCACAAGAGAAACTGAAAAATTGAACAGGCTTCCATCCACTACTGGAAGCCTTCCAAAAGTCAAAAAATAAAATTCAAAACTACCTGAGGAGCACCAAAACAGGTAGTCATTTATATTAGAGTTGATAGAGGCAGTATCATGACTTCCACACTTCCCATCTTCTCCAGATGTGGAAAGCCTTCTTGTAACAGCACAGAACAAAGTACCACATAGCAAGAAAAGTAAACTGAGGCTGTGCTTCATCTTCATCCTCTGCAGACACAAAGAGGCTGCCAGGAAGAAAACTTCAAATGTGATTGTTGTCACACTGTATTAACCCTCTGAGTCCCATAAATGTAACTGGTCTTTTTTGTCTTAAGAGTGAAAAAGCACATTTTAAACTTCTGAAAAAAAAAATGGACAACAGAACCTGAAATCATGTTCTTGTATACATTCACAGATAAACCTCCGTAAGAAAGAAAAGCTCTTTTTTAAATTAAAGATATAATGCTGGAATTATTAATATTCCTGGGAGGGAAAAAAAGCACAATCTTTGCACATCAAGTGCCAAAATGTCTAAGTGAGCTATGTTTAATAAATATTATTTTTTCCCTTTGAGTTCATACATTCAGTTAATCACACACTGATAGGTGAAAAACATTTCTGAAGCCTTAAATATTCCCAGTATTTTAATACCGCTCGCGCTTTCTATGCATTCCCTGAAGGGGACTCTTCCCTCCTCAGGATGCGAGCCGGCAGGAATTAACTTGGAAAGGACTGGGGCTCTCCCATCCACAGCGTCTTCTCACAGCTGCCAAGTTTTATTTTGTGCTCCTTCTTGCAGGTGAATCACTAATGATATTAATTTGCACGATGCAGGGGCAGGCATGCTTGGCATTAGGCTGGATGGATGCTTGTGGCAGGCGAGAGCCCGGCACGGTGCTGCCACAGGTGCCTCTGCAATCCATGTGGGAAACCTCACGAAACTGGTCCGTGTCTAGCCAGTCACATACATCACATACATACATACATACATATATACATACATACATATATACGTAAATAAATAAGACAAGTTACAAGCACAGTTGTATGCTTTAGCAGCTAAGCATTGAGCAGCTGTATTTAAAAGTAGCCGCTACCATCCATGGAAAGAAAATTAATTATTTAGATATATTTATAGGATTTATAGGGCAACTGAAGCCAGAGCTAGCTAATTGAAAAACTGGCAACAGACTGAAGCCCAAACCAGATCATATACTGTGAAATG
Organism: Tinamus guttatus; assembly: GCF_059628265.1. Lineage (NCBI taxonomy): Eukaryota > Metazoa > Chordata > Aves > Tinamiformes > Tinamidae > Tinamus > Tinamus guttatus. Next base: position 2,416,051 of record NW_028288564.1, on the reverse strand, counting down.
CAAAGTCTTTATTAAATAAGGCCATTAAGAAGAATGATAATCCCTGTGGCCTTAAATATGAATAAGGTGCAATGTAAATAATAAAAGGCAAAAATCCAATTTTCATGCAGTGAACTTTCAAATACGCTGCTGTTTCCATTAAATTACCTTTTTTTCAGCATATTGTAATGGCACTGAGGTCACATCAGGCTTCCTTGTAATACAGTTATTGTTCAGCATTAAAACTGGTTCTTAACTTGAAACAGAAATGTGAAATATTTTACTTGGCTTCTCTCATATGTCAAATGGCATGAAAATTGAGAACAAAAGCTTCACAGATGCAATGGAAGAGAAAATAAGCAAAGGAGAAATAAACATATGCAAACAAGCATACGAAAAGCCCAGAATATACAGAAAGAAGGAAAAAAAACAGAGTATATTATAGTGGTTTTCCAGTTAATGTTACAGCGATTTAATATAGAAAATTGAATACGGAAACAGAATTTCAGTAACTAAAGTAACTGAACTTGGATACAGACCAAATGGAGCTCTACTATGCAGTAAAGTAGGTGAAACTCATAACAGTGCCTTAACCAGTAGGAAATCTGTTGTTAGCTGTCTGTCATGATCCTCCCAAACACACGGATGATGACAAGAGCTTAAACACATCAAACACCATGGACACATGGACGTTGAAGCTGGTAGTTGGTCACTTTTAACATGAGAAACTGAAGCCCAAAGGGTCTCAGTCCAAAGGGAGCTATCTACTACTTTTTAGAAAGCATTCTGTGGAGGTAAGAAGTATTAAACAGAGATATCTCTATTTATTAAGGAACTCAGAACTATAATGCAAGGTCAAGATTTTACTATTATTGTTCAGTAACAGAATATTCCTGTTGGGAAATTTAAACAATCCATTAAAGCAAGAGACTATACTTGTTTTGGATGTTAAACAATTTTTCCATTCCAAACCTTTCTGCAAAGCAAAGAATTTCTACAGTAGAGCTGCAAATAAAGAGAACTATTCTGTATTTGCTCAACTCTATATGCAGTTTGAAAGCATTATACCCAAACACAAAAATGCAATTTTCCTGATAGCATCTTCACAGTGGCAAGATGGTTGCAAAATCAACAGCACAGACCTAAACTGCTGTCACCCCCTAAAATACATAAATGTGCATTTTAAAATATTTACTTTTTGCTGTCTATAGCTCTGTCTGCTAAGTGGCATTTGCTGTTTCCCTTCTCCCTTTCTCTCCCAAAAAGTATCCCAGCGAGTCAAGAAGAGGCTGCCACCCTAAGGGGGCAGAGTCTGGGGACTATGGAGATGATGCAGTGGGGCAACAGGGCTAGGGACAAGAGGTCCCCCACTCCCAAAGGGAGAGCTGGACAAGACGCCTACCAAGGACGTGACCTCCACGTGAGGTCTCTGCTGGAGTGGAATCATAGAATCAACAAGGTAGGAAAGGACCTCTAGAAATCATCTAGTCCAACCTCCCTGCACATGCAGGGTCACCTAGAGCACGGGGTCCATTTCCTCCTATTTCTTCCTTGTGAGCACAATGGAGGTAAATCCATGAAATAAGAGGGAGAAGGCAAATCTATTCCTGGCAAGCAGAGCAGAAAAGCAGGAACATCTGGCAGAGCTAACACAAAGTAACAGGGCACAAAGCATCACCCTGAATAATATCTATATCAGGTCGGTGAAGAAAAACTATCCAAATCCCCTAACTCGAGTTTCCCTTCCCAAAAAGAAGACTCTCCTCTTCCAGCAGCACTCTTAGAGCAGGGCTGGCTGAGGCACCACTACGCGCTACTCACTCCATCAGGGATTTCCCAGAACTGAGGAAACACAGGAACAGAGTCTGTAGGGTGTTCAAAGCTGAGCGAGCCCCTGTGAACAGCCCCAAGAGCAGAGATTTTCACTCTTACCTTGAGATCTGCAGCACCTGGGAACTGCAAGGACCAAAGGGGAAGAGCCCGCAGGAATGAGAAGGAATCTGTGCATCCTCTCCACGACGGAGAGAGAATTTCACTCCCTTCCCACGTGCCCAGCACCATTGCCAAGTAATAGATTACACACTCTCCTTCATTAATTACTGAAAAAAGAGCTGTGGAAAACAAAATTGTGTTTACTTGCAGTTCATTCAGACAAAGTTACTGAATGACCTGGCTACTGAACATTACAGAGATCAGGATCTCCCTTCCTGAGCCCGCAGCTTCCACAACTCCATAAAGTGAAATACTGCCACAGATGCATCTTTTACTGCACTTCATCACCCAAGGAAGCTATTCAGGGGAGGGAAAAAAAGGAAAACTCAAACCTACTGTGTCAACTAAGATCCACTCTAGTCTTAACGGCTTGTTACCAATCATTCTGGATTTATAGACTTACAATTTCAGGCTGACCGCAGTCCTTTCTTTTTTTTCTGTGTGCTCAGCTATTATTTATTTCAGCAGCATTGGGAAGGAATCATTGATTCAAGGAGTTGACATTGCCATTTGAAACCTTTTAAGTCTTGAGTTTCTTGAGTTGACTTGACAAGTAAGCACATGGTCATCGAAAGTATCAGAGTAGCTGAGAAACCTCAATTCTATGCAGTTTCCCATGATCTGTCATTGTAAATGTGAATTCAGCCTCTTTAATCTCAATGCTGGATAAGACTTTTTATGTAAAGCATTACATTAAAAAAGCAGCTCCTACATGAAAGGAAATGGAATGATATTTTAAAAAATCCTTCCACGACAATTATTGCTATGAATGGAATTCCCTCCCGAGTAACCATATCAAATAGTTGCAAAATGCCCAGCCCTGTAAGACTGTCCTGTAACAGAGGTCTCTGCAAGTGGGTAACAAACCAAAATATTTTTTCTTGTCAGTGGCAGTTTGCACCCGACTTGTACAAGTATAAAAGAACATGCAAAGTTCAGGGTAACTCAGGGAACTGGGCTGCACAAGTGTATGGTTCTCCCCTACTTCTCCCTGCTCTACCCGAGTTGAAGGATCAAGGAAAAAGGGCCCCTTTGGCAAGGCAGCATCCTTGTACAGAAACTATCCAGCACTAATGGAGTGATATCACTGACAGCATTTAAACTTTTTTCATTATTATGATTTTTGGAAAAATCTAAGACTCCTAATGTGTTATAAAGTCTGATAACTGCCATAATTTTTATTCTTGCTTGATGAAAAGTGAGGAACTGGTAAAAGTTGAAAAAATCATCCACTGGTGATCACCGCTTCTTCCTCCTCCCCTTTCATTGCAACTTCCTTGCACGCAGCAGCACCTGTCCTTGAAGTCTTGGCCTGTGCTTACCGGTACAGTAGGGAATGTCTGTTGTTGCCACCTCTTTCTAAGCCAGATATAGACTGGTGGAAGAACATTCAAAGCAAAGTGAATCCAGCAAATTTTAATTTGAGGAAATATTCTAGGGTGCAAGCACAATGATTTCATTCTAGCTGTAACCACAAGAAAGAGACATATCAATAGTAAAGGGTCATGTCAGTGCTGTGACATGGGACCCCAAGCCCCAGGAGAGGTGACAACCCAGAAACAGATTTCACACAACACTTATGCGCAGTCTGAAAATGCTGCATTATTGCTGACCACAGTGATGAACTCCAATCTACAGTAGCAGCAGGGCAAATTCTTGATAAGCTCCCCTTGTATTCCTAAGGTAAAGCTGTCACTCCTACTAGAACAAGACCCCCATGGTGACCACCTCTAAGATCCTGCAGGGCCCTGTCCAGTACGGCTGGGCTTAGCAGAGTCACTGTGTCCTCAGTTGCTGCCAAGCACCCTCTCCAGAAGCTCTTGGACCTCACAATCCCGTATCACTGATATTACTGCGTCTCATAATCCACGTGGAAAAAGCCTATACTCTTGTCCCTCTCTGTGCCTACAAAAAAAGCAGTGATGATGCGCAAGTAGTAATGATGCCAAGCCCTGCAATATATGCCATAATTTTTTAATATAAGCTATACATATTTTTTTTAATTTGAGAAATTACTGAGTTGATGACCAACTCCTGCCCACAACTCCACATCTCACCTTTGCAGGAGCCCTGTGCTGGCCTGTTTGTGAGCCGCATGCCCATCCCACACTGCAGGCTTTTGACAAGCAGCAGAACATGTTGGGAAGCAGATGAGGACAAAGATCCTTCCCTGGAAATTCCCGGCAGCTGGACTTCTGTTACCACTAATAAACACAGCCGTTTGCTCCTGGGATGCCTATTTATAGTAACTTTTCAAAGGAGGACAAGCCATTTTGGAGGGCAGATATGCACGCTCTCCAGCTCTCTGGCTATGCACTGCGGGAGGCAGCAAAATCGATGCAATGCTCCCTATCCTTAAAAATGGAATAACTAAAAGCAATGCTCAGCAACAAAGACTTGGATGGTACAAAACCCATCCAAAAAACATCAGGAGCACACAAACTGGAAGCTGAAAAAGACTTGTGGCTCTCCGTACGTCTCTCTGTCCCTTTGGCAGAACAGAGAGAGGAAGACAGAAACCTTCCCCTTTAACTTCCTTGTTTTTCAGGTTTAGGATGAGTGGGAGATGTCTATTCAGCTCTGCCTGTTGAGCTGCTGTTCGTTAGTAAGTATAAAATAAGCTCTTCCTGACTGAAAACTATTGGTACAGATGTTGAACCCTCTACAGACCCCCTATTTGAAATATGCAAAATTATTTTTAAAAGCACTGACTCAGGTGCTGGCCCCATCATGTAAATATGCACTCAGATACAAGCAGGCCTGACTGCATATTAAAGGAAATCCTGTGTTTATCAGATAGACAGATACAACCCAAGCTACGAAAAAGCAAACTTCCCTTTCTGCAATATAGATCAAAAGTACCGTACTTTCATTCTAGAAAATAATGCACTGATTTTTACTTATCGTATGATTGGTGCTGATTTTACATTGCTGCAAGACTGCTTGACTCTGAATATAAACTATCAAATGCTTTCCACTATGATCTAACACTGTGAATACCTACAGAGCAGAATAAAAAAAAAAAAACACACCTTACAGTTGTCAGTTGTTATTGTATGTTACAACGTGCAATATGATTATATTCTAAGGGTCTTTTTATTATTTCTTTTATGAAAGAAATATAAGGAGAAGAATGAGATGAAAACTGCTGGCTGGGCAGTCAGGTGCCCTGGCCTGAGCAGGAAGTCTCGCACCGCTGATGCCCTGGCCTCTAGAAGCTGCAGTGACATTGCTCAGCACATACATCCATGCCCACTGCGGGCTGGCACGGAGGCATGGTTTACCAAATTGCATATGAACCTAAAAAGCATGCAAAAAAATCCAGGAGCTTTGGTCAAACAACTATAAACTCAGGAAGACATATCCATCCATCCATCTATACACTAATATATGTATGTATTATTTACAGATAAATAAACTATCTCAAAACAAAGCCATCCTTCTGTTTCCAAAATATTTTACAAGATTGATATAGCTAATCAATCACCTGAAACTATCACCTGAAATAAAAATGTATTGATTTGATTACAGGGTTTACAATACAGTAAACTTGGAACAAGCTACAGTAAAAGTATTTCAAAACGTGTAAGAAGTTAGGCAAAATGAAAGGTTGCCATATTAAAAGCTGTCTCAAAATGAAATTAGAAATTAAAAAGTAAATTCATAAAATCATTTCTTTTTACAGTAGCTCACAGAGGAGGTTTTTATTGGAATTAGCCTGAAAATAATCTGCAAGTAAACATGTTCACTAATATTTACAGAGACTGCAATTTAGTAAAGTAAATATGATAGTGCTTGTATTTGGCTGACTTGTTGGCTGTCACATGGAAGGCAGTGAACATGCAGCACACCTAACACTAGTGTCCTTCTCTTTCTGGTTAGGACTTTGCATCTTTACCCTCAGCGCAGTCATGTCTGCACAGTCAAAATCTGCGGTCTCTCTTTCTTTCTCCTCCGCACCTTGCCCTAAACCCACTTTAATGATAAATCAACTGCACTGATTAATAAACCTTTGTCCAGAAGGACAAAGACCCTAACAGCTTAATGAGCTAGTAACACATATTTAAATCCATAGTGTTCAGAAGATAGGTCTATTCTAGTCCTTCCTCTAGAAATAATTGAGACTGCAGGAGAACTGATCATTAACATTTTGATAACAATCTAGCCAGCCTTCTGCTAAAACACTGTTTTCTTTAACTAAAACTAGCATTTGTTATCTCATGCAAGCAAGCCACTTACTTACTTAAAAATTAGTACGGGGAAATTCATATTGTTTAGATCAGATTTTTTTAAAAAGGGGGAAAAGTAAAGTTCATGTTAACTTGACTGAATAATCTTGTGCCTGATGCAGTGTTACTGGAAACACTTCCTAATCATAGCCCACAAAGCAGCCTTTTCCCATAATTTTGTACACAGAAAGGCACTCGCTAACTCTATAAGGCATTCATTTCCCTCGTCTTGTAAATCATATTCCATCTGACAGCCAACAAGAGGGACGAATCACCACTAACACAAATCACCAAGGTATCTCTGACACGAGATGCAGCTGCATTTCACGGACAGGGTGCTTTTCTCCCATCATCTCCATGAACACACACGGAATCCTGCAGCGTCCCTCCTATGTTATGGTATTACCATGGCAAAAGAAAACAGTCCCAATCTCTCTCTTTTTTTTTTTCTTCTTTTTTTTTTTAATTAACAAGGCTCGCAGTCCTCTGGAATCTGTAAAGGATCACTAAGCTTTCCCCTTTCCAAAACAGGACAGGATCAAGACCTCCTAGAGGAGCGAGAGTGACATTTCCACCAGGACACGTGTTCTTCATCAACACTCGCTGCTTGGTAAACCCAGGACAACCAGAGCCATTGTGTGGAAAATCCAAACTGCTCCGATGGAGCGAGGAAACAAACTTCAGGAGGGGCCAATCCATGCCTCGAAAGTGCCGGAAAGCCATGGGGAGACAAGCTGATCGTGCTCCATGGCACTGCTTAGCCCATAGCTTGTCTATGGAGGTGAACAGCCAAGCCAAGCCCAGCCCAGCGTCACACATCCAAGTGGACTCCAGGAACAGCCCTGTGAGCAGCTCAGGGCAGGATTTTTCCTCCAGATCATTTCCCAGATGGATCACTTCCTCCATCTGGTTCAGCTGCACCAGGCAGAGGAGAAAAAACAGCTGGGGAAAAAGCAAAGGCAATGCCAGCCTGGTGGTGAAGCCACCAAACGTGCATCACTCGCATTAAGCCAGGACCTCAGCTGACAGTAAAGCACATCATATATTCCTTGGAATGGGTGGAATTAAACTAAAAAGAGCATGCTCTTCATTCCAGATGTTTCACATTTTTCTCCCTGCTTTTAAAAACAAAACGCCTTTCTTTCTGATACCAAATGCAATATTCCCTCCTTCTGTACTTCCCCTGCACTAAGATATGTCTCGCGTACATCTTCAAATTAATGTTTGTTCTTTTTAACTGAATAAAAAGGATCAAATTACATGCAAGGAAAATTAAATTATCAGGCACACACAGTGGCTTTTTTTTTTTTTTTACAAAGCTACTCAAACAAAATTTGAAGGTTCTTCATCAATTCTCTATCGGCACAAAGCAAAAATTCCCAGAAAGAGGAGGCAATGAGCTTAGCATTACTGCTGAGGAACACGACGACGGACCCACACAAGTCAAAATAGCACATGAGCAACGGTGACGGGGAGCAGCAGGGTCAGCATAACTTGGTGGCTCCCGGCTGGCACCGCTTTTCCTGACGTTGCTTCCCAGCTGCCGTCACGCAGCTGCCGCAGGACCTGGTGCAAGGCCAAGGCCATGCAGCTTTCCCAAATCCCCTAGTTTATCTTTGTCCGGACTCGTCTTGGGTCCTTCCCATGACAACTTGCCCCAGACGGCGAAAACCTGCTGCAAAACATCAGGTTTTCACAAGACCGCATTGGAAGCACAAGCCAAAATCCAGCTCCGCACGTGATGAGTGACTGCTGGGAAGCCAAAACCACGCACATCTCGGGCAGCTTTGGATGCAGGAGTCACCAAGTCCCTGAAAATTGAATGAAGTCAGGGGAGCAGAGGTCAGCAATTACAGCGCTATGGTGCTTAGAGATATTACTTAGAAAAAACTATCATTTAAAAGTGCCTTTTACAGCGTAACAAGAAATAATCTATGACTTCAGGAGGAAGCAATTTCCCAGTTCCTGATTTTAAAAATGGGTTACTTAAGTGTAAGAAGGAATTAGGCTTTTTTTTCCCTGAAACTTAAGCAGTGCTTCTATACAGAGAAAGCTTGAAATGTTGAACAAAATAGTGACATTAAAGAGGAAATTCCAAATACAGCCGTGTAAAACTTGAGAATCAACCACTTTCCCAGCTGAAACAGTAATTGGGCTCTTAACATAAGACTAAGAGATAGCTTATTAAATAAGCGATGATAAAAGACCTTCCTAGAGTGCATAATCTTCCCCCAGAGTGCATAATCTCCCTCCAACATAACTAAAAGACTGTAGTTTATGCTTGTGGACCGAACGGACATTGCATGGTCTAGAAGAGCTCCCGCTGCACGCAGCGCATCTCACCCTGCCCTGTGCGTACGGATGCAGCTGCATTAGCAGTCAGCAGTGCTATCGGGTCTGACCTGTTGGGCATCAGGCCAGCGACAGGAGCCCGCCTGGGCTGATAAGATTAGGAGCGAGGAGCGGTGCGAACAGCCACAGCATTGACACAGTGCTGGCCGCTCAGGCTACAGCAGTAGTCACAAGCCAGCTGAAATGATTCTTCTGTATTTGTAAAAAATAATAGACATAAGGATGACACCTGAAAATTATGGCATTTCTAAGAAAATATGAATTATGAATTAATCTGACTCATCTTCCCAGCCTTCCTCCTCTCCTGTGCACACTTGCTTCTGTGACCACGTCTTTGATTGTTGGGATTTGAAATATTCCTCATTATATACTTTACAATACCCTTTAGTAGGCTTGCTAACTTCATGAACTGAAGCACATTTTTTAGCCTTCTGCAAGACAGTAAAAAAAACCCTCAAGATCAAACAGATACATGGAATATTAGTCCTATTTAATGACATTATGACAAACTTCAAAGATTGGCCAGCAAAACTATGGCACCAGATGAAAAATAAATCAGAGATAAAAAGCAAAGCGAACTCAAGTCTATTGCCTATGCACACCATGCACTGCCGAGCAGAATGACGCTCCCCTCTATGCAAATCTGGCAATTAAAAAGCCAAGGGCAAGATTCTCTTCTGCCCAAGACAGAATCTGTGTCCAGCTCAACCCTCTGATGCTACTGTGGAAATAAATGCATATAGACGCAGGGCTCCACTTGTTTCCTCTTGTAAAACCCAGTGTTTGATCTTCACACAGCCCAAAGTCTATTCAACAAGGAAACGCAGCAGTGGAAAACGACTGCAACTTCTACTCCTAAAACACAGAGACAGTGCAGGGTGAGACAGGGATCTCACAAAAAGTAATGAATCAGTGTCTCCTGTAGAGAATTTTTATAAGCAGGGCACCTGAAAAGAGCACACAACAGATTAAGGCTTTGCTTGCAAAATTTCAATGAAAGCGAGGGCAGTCACTTTCAGCTGAGCAGTGAAATAGGCTCTGCAAATCCAGTTCATGGAGGAAGCATCAGGGAAACAGGAGGGCAGGAAATCCACTGCTCACTTCATTCATGCTCGTTGACACATGATCTTCCTTATGTGCCCCTCTTACTCTCTGCTCTAGCACCTTCTAGGGACGCACCACATGCAGATCTGTCACTCCAGTCATGCCCTCTCTTCAGGAAAAGCTGTGAGTCACATTTTGTTTTTATAAGTTGTTTCTTTTTCATGTAAATGTTATTCTCGGATTGGGTTTAAAGGAAGTCAGCAATAAGCCTTGCACCTGGAGTGAAAGATGACTGGTTTGTGAAGAAATTGCTTGAGACTTGCATGCATTCAGCTGTGTATTCTGTCTTGAGAACTACTGAAAAAAAAATCCCGAAGTGATAAACTCTAATAATTGTAAAACAAAACAAAAGAAAAAGCCTAAAGAATCTGTATCTACCATAATATCTCAACAGTCTAAGGGAGCCATTTACTTTGACAGAACCTGAATTCCCCAAGCGGTTCTACAGTGGTAATGGAGACAGAGGAGCCAATAAATTATAACCTTGTGTGTAATGCGACTACCATTATAAACCACTCTTAGCCTCCTGTTTTATCCCCAGGGGTGGCCTCCTCCTAACCGCTTCTGAATTTCCTTGCCTCTGCTCTTCTAGTACGCTCTTTCAGCTTGCAAACCTACAACAATACTTCACATTTACATAGCGTCTTTGATGCGAAGATCCCTGAACACTTTGCACAGTTCAGAAATGGGCCATCTTTTTTTTTTTTTTTTTTACAGGCGGAAATAGAGACACTGAGAGGCAAACTGTCTTATCAGAGGTCACATGTCTCTGTATGTAAATAGAATCCAAAATATCTTTTCAAGCATTATGTTAGCACGTAAACAACACTTTCAGATCTCTAATGCATAAGAGGTATACCACGTATCTTCAAATAGCTACATTATTTCAGAAATATTTCTGAAAAAAAATGCTCTTGGCTTGGCCAGCTTCTCACCTCCCCCTTCAATCAATTAATCCCCAGTCTCTTTTGCTCGCAGTTTCAGCACTCTGGATAGACTGCCACTAAGTCTCTATGAAGCTGTTAGAAGGTAATTCCTGAAGACCAGAGAAAGAAATATGAACATCTCCAGAGTTCTGCCAAAGTATTAGACAACATGCACTGATTTGAGAAAATATCAACTCTGCAACAGAGACCCCCCCTAAGTGTAAGATGCATGAGACAAAACACAGACGTGGAAGCTGGTTCTGCTCTTTCTTATAAGGTTAATTAAAATTCTCACAGAAACTTATCTCTGCTGTGGTTCTCTCACAGCCGTTTGACGATCTTCTGCGCGGGAGTGAAGGCTGAGAGAAGTGACCTGGCCTTGGCTCTGTGCCATTAAATTTCTCCTGTTTGCAGCCGATGTGTCCCAACCAAAAAATAAACCGTAATGGTATGTCCCATTTTATACAGTGCATTATCTAAAATGAAAGGTATTAATTAGCAAAACAGTGCAATTTGCATTTAAGCCCCGGGCTGCAAATGTACAGTAATGTCTAAAATTTAAAAAAAAAATCATTTCATCTCTCTCTAGGAGAACCAGGCTGTCAAGGACTAATACAAGATCGAAAGGTTCATGATTTGGCACCAGCATCCACAAAAGCCCAATTATAAGCAGGTTTGCACCACATACTGCTCAGTGCAGCATTTCCAGGACAGTTCAGGCCCATCAGCAGCTCCAAGGAGGATTATTCTCCCTGATGCCTTTTTTTTTTCTTTTTTAAAGCAGATTAGTTCAGACTTTCTTTCTTTGCGATGAACCTTGTAAGGATCAAGCACCCTGCACTGTCCTCCACAAAAAAATCGTGAGGTCAGTCCAGAGGCTAAACCAGCACTTCCACAGACCTCTGTGCCCCCACAGACCCACTACCCAGAACCACCCATGAGCCCCCGCCAGGGGAGCAAAAAGTAGCTGTTAACCCCGACAGCTAAAACATGACTCTAAGGTCATGCACTATGTTACTTTCTGTCAAATGCAGCCCTTACCGACGGACACAGCAGAGCTAAGGATGCTCCCTGAAGTGTTGGTCAATCAAAGTCAGGAAAAGAGCAGAACATTTTTTTTTCCTACTATACCATGTCTTGCAGTAATGGCTAGGCAAACGCCTTCTTAAAAATATTTCAAATTAACTTCAAACAATTTAAATTCCCTCCTCTAAAAATTGCATTAGCACATAAGATTACACTCAGTTTAGCCTCCCCATCAAGCCTTTCCAGGAAAGAGGACTCAAGTTTTCTTTGTAACATCCCATCTTAACTGGGATTCAAGAGTACATCCTCTTGCTGGATGTTTGCAAGACCCCAACGCTGCAACAAGAGTCCTCCTGCAGGCGCAGTAGGTCAGTCCTCCCCACAGACCCTACCACCCTTAAGGGAAGCTGGACCAGGAGGACATCACATGTTGAAGACTTTAATGAGTGTGAACTATTTTTTCTGTGATGCTGAAACTCTGATGACAGAGAAGTTGCCTGCTGTGATAAAGCAGCAAGTCAAAGTTCAGCTGAAATGCATGTGCCTAAAATACACAAGCAAAAATGGCAGAGGGTAGTGGCCATTGCCTTCCGTCACCTTTAAACTCTGAAAATCATTATTAAATACCTGAATATCAATGTGGTCTACAGCTAGGTTATAACAGACCGGCCCTTCCAGAAACATTACCGAGCATATTTCACTTCAGACTCCAAAACTGAATTTTATGGAACAATGTATGGTATTTGCCATCATTTCCTGCAGGCAAAACTTCAAAACGCTTGCACAGGTCCATTCATTTTTCTCAGAGATGAGGAAATGAACTAATTGAAACATCTACTGTAGCAACATAACTTTGTACTGACCTTTCCAAGCAAAAAGCCAGCACACTAATGCAGCTCACGCAGATTTCATGAAAGATCAAGATAATTAAATGCATCTTCTCTGAACACACGACATGAGAGACAAGATAAAGTTCCGTCTTCAGAGCGTCTCCGTCCCAAAGCCTCTCTAAAGAGGCTCTATAGCGAATTTTACGCTATCACGTTACATAACGGAGAACACCAGGGGCAACTGATGTTGCTCCCCTGGCCACTGATGTTAAACGTAGCACGACCAGGCGCTCCTTACGAGCACGAACAGCGGCACATGCCCGCGCCGCAGCGCTCCAACAGCCCGCGCACCCCACCGCGCTCCCGGGCCAAGGGGCAACTCCAGCCCGCCCGGCCGCGCCGCGCCGCCCGCACGCTCCGTCCAGCCCAGGAAAATCAAACAAACGGACACGGCGACGGGCAAGGGCAGGGACGCGGGGGCCCCGGCACCCACCTTGGCGAGCAGCGCGCTGCGGCCCGCGGCGGCGGCGCGGGGGGCGGCGGGCGGCGCGGCGGCGGCGCGGGGCCGCTGGCGGATGCCGTCCAGGAGGCGCACGAGGAGGATGTTGGCGGGCAGCTCGTCCACGCCGCAGCCCACCAGGATGCGGCACTCGGGGCAGCGCAGCTCGTGGCGGGAGCTCACGATGCTCTCGAGGCAGCGGCGGCAGAAGGTGTGCTGGCACGGCAGCACCTTGGCCGTGGTGTCCAGCCGCTCCAGGCACACGGAGCACTCCAGCAGGTCCAGCAGCGACGACTCGTCCATCGCCGCCGACGCCGCCGACGCCGCCGCCGGCTCCCGCGCCGCCGCCGCCGCCGCTCCGCCGCCGCCCCCGCGCCTCCGCCCCCGCGCCCGCCCCGCGCCGCCTCCGCCTCCCGCCGCGCCCGCCGCGGGCCCCGACGCCCCTAGGGCCGCCGGTGGCGGCGGGGGGCGGCGGGCGGCGGCCGCTGGGCGGGAGCCATGCGGGGGGGCGGGCGGCGCGGAGCCCCCGGCGGCGCCGCGGGGACCTCGGGGCCGCCCCCGCGCGGCGCGGCAGCCCCGGGGGCGGGGGGAGCCGCGGGGCACCTGCCCCCTCCGCGCCCCGCCCGCCTCCTTCCTCCTCCTCCTCCCGCTCCCCCCGCGCTGCGGGAGGTGCCCAAGGGGCGGCCGGGCAGGACGGGGGGCGCCGGGGGGACCCCCCGCCCCGCCGAGCGCCCCCCCGGGGCGCCCCCTCCTCCTCCCGCCGGGCGCCCCCCCCGCGCCGCGGCGCGCCCGCCATGTCCGGCCGCGCGGCGCCCCCTGGCGGCCGCGCGCGGCGCCGCCGCGTGCCGGGGAGCGGGCGCCCGTCGGGGGAGGGCGGCGGTTCCTGTCACCCCGAAGGCCCTCGGCGGGGTCGGGTCCTTGCGGAAGGGAAACCCCAACTGAGCAGCTCTGAGCTGGTTTAGGTAAAGCTGGCGCCTAAATATACGAAAAATCTCACAAAATGTGGCGGAGAACTTGGGAGGAGAACGGGCATCGCCTCAGCAAGGAGAGGTGAGGCACTGGCGGTGGAATGCACAGCCCTTTCCTCATTGAGGCTAGTTCGTTTCAAAGGTGAAAGCTGAAAAATCGCTCTGGAAACGCGTGTGCTCCTGCCCCATTGCAGTGGTGGAGCGGCCTGAGCCCGGGAGCAGCCGGTCCTTCCTGCCTGCCTCCTGGTCACTGCGGGACTTCAGCCAAGCCGACCTGCCACCTCCTCCCACGTCAATCCGGAGAAGTGGCATTGGCGCAGCTTTTAGAGGGTGCAAACATGGAAAATATTCAGTGGATGAGGCTGCAGACCCAACACAGAAGAGTCTGCACCGAAATCGCTGGTGATGCTCCCCGGGGACCACAAGCGGACTGCCGTCACCGAGAAGGGTGAGCAGCACCTGCAGGGAAGCCACAGCAGGGCCCTGCGAGCAGCAGCAGCATCAGGAGCAGGAGGAGGTGAGGAAACCTCCAGGCACGCGGGAGGAAGCCCACAAGGGATGCACATGGAAGAGGAGCAGGAGAAAAGCAGCAGGAGCCTGGGAACCTGAGAAGACCCAGGGAAAGGAAAAATGTGGGGAAAAAAAGAGGTGAGGAAAAAAAAAGGGAGGAAAGAATTAATGGGAGGATTTATAGAGAAATTGTACGAGAGAAGAGAGAAAAGTAAAAAACCCCTTCCATGAAGAGGATGGAGGGGCTTGAGACAAGAAAAACAAAAGAAAACTGAGTAGTTGCAGCCTTTGGTGTCAAAAAGCATTTTCACACCTTAAAATTGAGCATGTGTTCATACGTGTCTCTGTATCTGGGCTAGATGAGAGCCAGGCAGGCCCAAAGGATCAGAGAGAAAGTAAAAATAATCACACATAATTTCTCTTGTTGCCAAAGAGACCATGGGAACAATTAAATTTTAAGGAATTAAATACTCAGAGTGTTAAGAAGTGTGGGAAAAAAAGAGGAAATACTCAGAAGTATGAGAAAAAGCACATAGAAAGGAATAAATATACAAAAGACACAACAGTTCTTGATTTTGTTAAAAAATGTAGACTTACTTCCCTTTTTTTTGTCTCAGGGCCAAAACATCTAGCTTCAGATTAGAAGTGTAAAGTAATTATTTGTGAACTAATAAATTTATGTTAATAATATGGTTCTTAAGAAGAGGTGCGGTTTTACACAGCCAGTGGAGTTGCACAGTTTGCCACACATTCTTCCGTTAGTGCATTTTAAGAGACAGCTGTTAAACAATTTCTATTTCGAGTTATGGAAGTGACTTTGTTCCCACAGTGGATGAAAAAAATCCTTCTGGATTCGTTAGGTTTGAAAAGTACCCGGGGACAAGAAGTGACTCAAAAGGCAAAATGCTATTGCAGGAGAGTAAACTGATATTGATGCTTTCAAAGATTTCATTTGCAGTTATACTTAAATTATAATAATGTATACTAGGTATCACTCAGTGATCTCAGTGTTATTTTTGTTGTTTGTTTTTCCTTTGAAGTCTGCTCTGCTTTCATAGGGGTTTTTTTGGGGTGATTTTTCCTTGCTATTCACTTCGGAACAGGAAAATCTGACAGTTTTTGTTGTCTCTGGCTGTATCTGTACTGTTTTTGAAGGGGTTTTCTGCGATTAGTTAAACCTTCAGCTTTCCCTTCATATACTTATGTACTGCTCTCGAACCTGGGTAACTTGTTTCCAGTCTTACCCCAAATGTTACCCGGAATCTATTTGATTATATAGAAATTGCTGTAATTTCTAGCTGTTATTCTTGCTCTGCTTGGAAGGATCTACAGCACAATAACTATTCAGTTTACACAGCTAGAGAACTTTTGCCTCCTAAATAATGATTAGTGAGAAGCTTTTATTTGTGCAATTCTTCAAAAACTGGTAAAGCATTACAAAAATGCTAAGCATTTTTATTATTTTGGAATGAGCAGTCTGTTTTTACTACTGCATTTTATCTCCATGTACGATCCTTCAATTGTGCTTGCTTTACGTGCAATATTTACATTTAGATGCAAAGAATTAAGGCATTCGTGGATATCTGAATGATATTAATAATAAATTAATATTTGTGTCAGGGCCTGGGGAGTCTGGCTGGGGTTCCCGTATATAAGACAGTCAGAAAATACATTTAGACTCTTGATTTTTTTCTAGTGGCAACTTAGAAGCGTGGTTAAGGAAGATGTTTAAATTTCCCTCAACAGTGTTATAGCATTGAAAGAAAAATAAAAAATGCTACGGCATCTGCACGGCCTTATCTTCCCCTCCAGCCCTGGCTCCCAGCTCTTGCCCTCTCCTTGCACCCAGATCGGGGCCTGGATAATCCGTGCAGGGAGCCAGTCATCACGAACCTCTTCCAGATGAAAAATACCCTGAGAAAGAACAATCCAGAGCACTTTGTGAAATTCATCAAAAAAGAGAGTCATATAAGCATTAAAACTCTCTTACATCTTAGGAAAACATTATGGGTTTATCTCAGTAAATGTGTGAACTAAAATGGGACTTCCTGGGACAAGATATTGGGTCCAGCCTTAGAGAGCCAGCCTATCCACCACTGCAGTTTTTCCATGAGCTTTATCACATTTTGGGTAGTTGGAGCTTTTTCCAGATGTGGAGGCAGTCAAGCAGGCGTTGCCTTTTATGCAGTTTTCAAGGTATATCCAGCCCCACGATAAGACACTGTACTGCCAATACGATTATGCAGTATTCCCATGCATGGCTGTTAAGATTTAGCTTGGGCTTTTATAAAATTAAAACTTGAGCCTTTACATTTTGTTTTGGAAGAGACTGAAAGGTAGCTTCAAACATTTATGAGATCGCTGTCTTTAAGTGATGCAAGGAGCTTTTAATCTTGGTGGAGTTGAACTGATGGCATCCAAGTCTTCGGAAGGATATTATTCTAGTCCAGGGGAACTTTTTTAGGTCGTGGCTAGAGTGACACCTGCTAGTTTTATGCTCTTTCTAGGAATCATTTACAATTCTTTAATATGATAAAAAACACATTTTATTTCTCTTCTTCACAGTTCATAAATACAGGCAGATTGCCTTTGCTTGGCCATGTAGATTTTCATTAGAAAATTAAAGAAAAATACTTCTGTTAATGCCTCTATTTACCCTCTTTATCAAAGTACTTTCCCAGTTCATTGATTTGTTCACAGTATTCCTGGCACTAATCCTTCCCACTAACACCCACGTACAATTAAAAAGACCTTTGAGGCTATCTAACCAAGTATTTTCTTGTGATCCTTTGCTGATATGAGAATAGCAGGATACTGCAGCAGCAAGGAGCACACAACTTTGGTGGCAACGTTGCACTTTTCAGAGTCACAGTACCTCACTAGCAGAGGCCCAAGTACAGCATTGTGGAGTTTTCTTGTCTTATGTGCAAGAAGACACATTAAAGCTGCCCCACCACTAATGAAAAGACAGTCCAGTTATTTTAGAGAAATCCATTGAAGAGATTACTGTAGTTAATCTGTAGGTTTCTTATTTTCAGTTTTCTGGATTTTAAAAATGATAGTTTAATCTTCCTTTAGTCTTCTAGTTTTTGCTAGAAACTAAGCACCCAAGTTTCTCAGGTTTGTGTGCCCTTAGAGACATCAGGATGTGTTCAGCAGGAGATGCTCAGTATTTCTGGCTTCTAGTGAGGGTTATTCAACTTAGAGCAGCCAGACAAGAAAACTGACTTGTCTGCCAGCCCCCCTTTCCCCTCAAGGCCCATCCAGGACACCCGTGGCCAGCCGGAGCAGGGCTCCTCAGGCCATGGAGGTGCCCCAGGGATGGTTCTCACCTGCTGCGAAAAGTTCCCCACCTCCCTAGAGGTTTTGGGTCCAAAGGAGACATTTTGTTCTGTTTATTAGCAGCACATCTCACGCCACCAAGAAGGCTGGGGGCTACCACTCTCCACAACTGAGTTATCCCAAAAGGAGCACGCTCATGCAGCAGAAACTGCTGCCACCAAGTCGGTCAATGCGTGATCAAAATAATGGACCATCTGCAGTGAAAGCATGAATGGAAAAAATACGATGCGCTGTAAAACCGTTCATTCCTGTATCACGCTTTTGATTTAATAAACGCCTTTTAAAAGGAGAATTAACTTTTATTCTTTTGCTTTTGATTCAGAAACAAGTTTGACTTTTACTCATAAAAGTTTGGAAGAATAACAATTAATTGCCATATATAAAGAGAAAGCACGTGTTCTCTCAATCAGCACTGACTTATTTAAATCAAATAGGGGAAACAGTAACCAACAACACTGCCAAAATAAATGTTTAATGGAGCACAAGGATGTAATTTTCTCTATAATGAGGCATAGGATCTCTAGGAACAAAACGGGTACCATCTCCATAGTCAGGCATATACTTAGAAACATAAAGAGGCAATACACAGAGAAGTCTTCATAGTTTCAAGCTACAAACAATACAGGCAGGGAATAACTCAATAGACTTTATTAATATTCAAACAAGCAGCTGTCAACACTTCAACGCAGAACAAGCAGAAGCTCCTGACGTAGCTTTTACTACTATAATAGTTGGGTTCATTGGCAGTAGATTGGAACACATGCAATCCTAATGAACCCTCCTGCTTCTCCTGGCCTACCATTTAATGCTTCCTAAAGTGAAAAACATTTACTATGTATGCAATACCATTCTCCCAAGAGGCTTCAGGTTCAAAAGAGACATTTCAATTTTGTCTCTTAGCAACATACATCCAATAAAAGTGAAACACTATAGAAACTGTAAGTGTTTGTGTTGTTTTAATCTATAATGCAGCACTTTGCCACTGCTAAGGAGGTAGGCTGTTACGATATCTTTTCAGTGCCTCTTATAATTAGATATATGCATTAGATACAATTTTGTTTCTCCTATGCTAGATTACCTGCTGCAGAATATATTTTTGAAGACATTATAATGTATTCATGAATAATAAATAAAGTCATAAGTAGTGCTTTAATAAGGGCACACTTGCCAGGATTACAGCATGGTCTGTTGCACAGGGAGAGATCTCTTGATGCTTCATTCATAGGCAGCATCTGCAAGGACTACCATCTTGCAAGGATGTAATTTCTAAAATGAACATCTACCAACCTTGAATTCAGGGCTAAAAATACCTGCACAGTAAGATGTCTTAGATAGATGGTAGGCATAGATCAATACTTTTTCTCCCCCTCCCCACCCCCAGTCAATGACTGACTGGATGTGACCAAAAACAATCTTGTGTTTTCTTGACTTTTATATACAGCTGAGCAGAAGGAGGAGCCGCAAACCAGGTCTCCGCAGCACAAGCTCCGATGCTCGACAGGAGTAGCTTTCAAAATTTTACTCTCTGCAACTATAACTCAGCAAATTATTCTCTGGTCATTCAGCATAATTGCTTTCCCAATGCCTGCAAAAAGGAATAGAAACAGTCCTTTCACATGTGGTATTTAGCTTCTTCTTATATTTTTATCCTCTTCCTGTATATATTTAGAATTAAAATTAAAAAATGACTCATATCTAGAAAAACTCTGTAGTGCTTACATTTTTAAGCCTAGGACTGCAAGTGCCTGGTAATAGCAGTTACAGCATGAGCATTACATTGTCAGTAGGCAAATATTAGAAAGGTGGGAACTACTAAATTTACTATAAAAAGAATTCCTGTCTAGTAACCTAACAGTAGGAGAGATAACAGAAAATAGTACAGATGGTGTCCTAACCTCCATCAGCTTGGCAATATGCTATTCAAGCAATGCTGAAATATTTCTGGTTCACATCACCATTTGCATTCCCAATAAACTTCTTGCTCCTCATCTTTACACTGCTCCTCAAACTGATTTTATACTTCAGGTCTCCTATATTAGGCAGTGGTACAGACTAACTCATATATTCTGCCAGCGTGGGTTGAAAAAGCAGTCTGAAGCATTCGCAGCAAGTTGATTTGTGAATAAGTCAGCCTGGAGTATCTAGCACCATAAACATTGCTTATGAATATTTAACACTGTAGAAAGTTTTAAAACGAGGGAAAAAAAAAAAGCAATACCATGCAGAAACACCAGGTGGAACTAGGAGGAGAGGAAAGAAAGAAAAATAACTCTTTAGTTTGTTAAGTTTTATGAAGAAATGTCTTTTCCAGGTATACTCTTGATAGATACTGTTTTTATATACTTCTCTTCCACTAATTACCAGCTTCTCTGGGAGCATATAAAACTTATCAGTGTGACTGGCTCTTTAAAATAAAGTAGTAAACAATCTATTCAGAAGCAATTAATTCCTTAATATGATAAGCCAGCTTGGCACCCCTTTTCCTGCCTAAACATGATGACAAGACACAAATCTTCCTGCAACTGTGTTCTAATTACCTGACTTTTTAAAAATGCTGAACACTGAGTAGCTCTTGCTGAGCTGAACTAAAGGTTGTAGCTGCTGCCTGCTTTTGTCAATGAGCACTGCTGGAGGAGATGGCTTGTGGTGGCAGCTCAAAACCACCTCCTTCCCCAGGAAATAGCATTCTGTACCTAGAGAATTATACTAGGAGGTACATAGAAGAAGATTGATCCTTCACACTAGGTTTGCTGTGTGAATAGTCCTTCATAAACCAGCTTTATTCTTCATAGGCTTCCCTGGGGTTTACACTCCTCGTGAGCATTACAATCAGAGCGGCTATTTGCTAGGCCAGTCTTTAATATAATGAAAACACATTTTCTTTAGTTTGTGGAAATATTCACTATTCAGCCAGCTTTCCATTTACAGAAAAATGGCATTTGTTTCTACAATGTTAATTTTCCCCTTTTTAGTTCCCATCTGAGTAGCCAGATTATAAAAGGTTGTAATAAGAAGGCCATCTTACCCCTTGTTTAATAATTCACCCTTGTGCAGAAGCCGTGTAAAAAGTTAATATGGGTCATCACAGCTCCATTTATACCTCATTTTCAGAGCATAAATCCAAGTTTTTGTAGATTCGGTGTTTTACCCCATAATTTAAAACTGAACATGATCAATAAAATTCCTGACTGTGCAAGATTGTCTTTGCAGTCTACCCTTGTATGTCACTGGAACTACTGTGTTTCATAAGAATGTACATATACATATATATATATATATAAAATATATATAAAATACAGGAAATGCTAGTGCAAGAAGATACTGAGTTTGAATGAAGATCATCTTTCTCCCAGCAAAATCATACCATAAATTGTTTTCTTCAAAATCCTACCCAGGAACTTGACACTAGTGGAATTATGCAGATTATAATAGGGATGCTTGTAACCTAACAGTAGGTTAGAAATTAATGTGTATAATTAGAAAAAAATATATGCTTTGGTCAAAAGTCAAGTTGCCGTTTAGACCCTCCCATGCTTTTTTACCAAGGCACACAAGAAAAAAAGTGGAATGGCAATTTAATATATGCGTCACAAAAGTGCAAGAGAGAAAAGCTATTAGAAGGAGTGGAGTGATAAGAAAAACAAAAGAGAACTGAGGCCAGCAGCAGAATGAGTGTTTTGGATAACCCCACACCTTGACCAGCACTGTCTCACATTCCTTTGGAAGCATATTCCTGCCAAGGAGGCAACAGAGACCTGTGGCACTGCAGCCGGTCCCCACAGTAATGAAAAAGGGGGATTTTGCAATGCATACTCAGTAACTTGAATAAATGCCCTGCTGGGGGGGCAATGGATCCATAACTCAGCATATCTGAGAATTGTCACGAGTAGCAGGCACCTAAGACCTCCCCACGACACTGTCATGTTCTCATCTCATGTCAGTCCTTTCCCTGTTGCCCTCTCAAACACATCCATAACCCTCCCCACCAGCTGCCTATATACATACATTTTTTCCCCTGTAGATTCTGTGTTAGTACAGAACTAAGTAAAGAATCAGTAAAACCTGGAAAGAAGTAGGGTTCATAATGTCCACAGCGCTGTGGAGGCTGAGGGAGACAGGTTTTGCAAAGCAATATTTCCTAGAGGAATATTAAGGAAATAAGTGAGGGTTTGTGCTGACAAAAAGAAAAGAGAGAGAAACAAAAGGACTATGTTATACCACTATACTACTGCATTTCAGAGACCTGTTTGCACAGGAGTAAATGGAGGGAATGGTCTACAATGGATGGGCAGAGTCTGTTCATATAGTGAGTATGGGGATGGGGAGTAAAATACTGTAAAACAGAGAACATTTGTCCATTGGATTAAAAATACAGAGTACATGTGGGTTTTGCAGTGGCACTACAACAAATCCATTCCTTCGAACAAGATCTGTGCACACACTTTGCAGAAGCTGTGAGAGAAATTGCACTGGTGTAAGAACAGACTTCAAGAACCAGCAGAAAAAAAAACATATAGGTTGAAATGTTCTTTTCTCAGTTTCCTGAACTGCAAGATTGGTTGGTAAAGAGAGACTGAGGCTACCAGACTGCGTATGCCCCAGTCCGTGTGGCATCAGTGGCAGGGCCAGCCCGTTCTGAGTGGGGCAGCACGCAGAGACACACGTGGGGCACGTGCTCCTCAGGACCCATCATGGCACTGCCAGGGCTGCTCAGAGCAAGGCCAGGTCTGCCAGGTGCTGGTGGAGACATCCTTTAGCTGACTGGCTCATGCATAGCTGGAAGCATTCTGAGGAACATCGGACCCAAGGAGCTTTAAAAACATGGAAAAAAATACATTTTATAAGTTAAAATATGTTTTTTTTTCAAAGTCAGATAACAACAGAATATCTTAGAAAGTCTATCTCTATTATGTTGCCTCTTAAGATTTATTAATGTGTTTTTCTTGCTGCATAAAAAAATAAATTGTGTTTTGATGGGGAAAAATATGGAAATGAGAGAAATGAAATGATTACAATTGACAGAGATATGTTTCCACATTTGAAAAAGTTCCCCCTCAAAAATCCAAAATCAGTCCACAGCATCAGTAAATGAGACTTACTTGAAGCATCATCTTGAGACAGATGAGTTAAATTCCTGAAGTATCTTTTCTGGAAATAAAAGTCTCTTTCGGATAGATTACACAGAATCACAGAATGATTGAGGTTGGAAGGGACCTCTAGAGATTATCTAGTCCAACCCCCCTGCTCAAGCAGGGACACCTATAGCACGTGGCACCTGGCACAAAAGTCTGGGGGAAATACTGCCCCTGGAGTACATGCGAGTACGTTAAGGGTGCAGCTGGAACATATCTTCTGGGTTAGTCCTTTCCAAGCAATGCCATGCACTCAGGCTGCAGCTTCTTTGAGATGACGCCTACGCTGCATTAACTGGGGACCATTTGTTCCAAAGCTGCATCCCACTCTTGAATTAAAATCCTGATGTAGATGCACCCTCTAACAACACACCTGAGAACTTTATGCACCTCAGTGACAAATTGTGGGATTTCTGAAGGCCAGTGGTCATGTTGTGAGCAAGCCAGACCTAGGTGAAAGGGCAGAAGGACCGCTGACTAAGGGATAAGGAATTCGGCCGAGAGTCAGATAAGGAGTAAAAGAGTTGAGACAAACAACTAGAGGGGGACGGTCGTTAAACGTAAGGACGTGTGGACACTGCTAGTTAGCCTATCACACTGTGTAGTCAGACACGTGGACGCAGGGTCTTAACCAATCCTTGTAAAGAAGCGCTCGCGTGTTCGGGGAAGCCTTGCATATAAGCACGCTTGGAACCCTGAATAAACTGGCACCGCTTGATCACATTGATCGTGTCCGTGGTGTCCGAGACCCCCGCGTCGACAACAAATTATATATGGAGTAAGCAAAGAGAAATTCCTTCTGTCCCCAATAAGGGACAGAAAGGATTAGTACTAGGTATAAGGACGTTGCAAACAAACAGTAGAATAATATCAGCTCCTCTTGCATATAGAGATCTCAGGACTTATATCACAAGTTCTCTCTCTGGGAATTCTCCCTTTATTTTTGCATGTCCTACTGCAAAGAAAGTGGGTAGGAGGGACATGGATTTCTTTTATGAAGAACAAGTCTGATATAGTTCAGAGTAGCTCAGAAAAGCACTCATCATTTGTAATAACTTAATTTTGGCAAACCTGTCTTTTCAGGCTCAGAGGACTCCTTTGCAGCCTGTGCTTCAGGAAAAAGAGCATGTGCTCTTTTTGTGCAGGTCTCCTTCATTTCATTGTTAGTGAAGAGAAATAGACCAAGTGTCTTTCAGAGATGTGCACAGAGTGTCTGTCAGTTATTGAGTCAGCATCATCGTGAGAGGGACACACGTTAGTCTGAGGTGACCCAGACCCAGACATAGTGAATTAGAGCCTGGAACTGGTGACGCCATCTCTGCCCCAGGCTTTTGTAAAAAAAAAAAAAAAATCCTGTCATACTTCATAAGATACAAACAACAGAAAAAAAATGAGCTGTACCAACTCCTCTTAAATAGGAGTTAGTGCTCAGCTTATTCTTGAGATGTATATACTCTGCTGGGATTGCAGAGTGTCTAGAAGTGCAGACACAAAATATGCTTAGTGTTGTTCTTGCACTCATCCATCCTTCCATCCTTGCTTTATCCATCCATTAAATCAGCACCCATTTATTACCACAACGGACCAAAGTGATCCACATGATAAACGGCTTATTACATGGGAAAGTGATGGAGGGACAATTAGGAATATTTCACAATTTAAATTATGTCATCTTTCTTGTAAAGTTATTTCAGTAATTCATCCTGACTTTAGTATCTCCTGAATTATAATTAGTGACATATCATACATTTTTTCTTATTCAAATCATGGTGTCTTTTTTTCTATAGATAGGCATTACATTTAGTAAAGGAGACTAAATTAACATCCATACAAGGGGATTATTTAATGTAACAAGAAATCTTTCCATGGTTGGCTGAGGTAATAGAAAATTTTAATTCTTGAAAGTTACTGAAATGCATAAACTCTCGATGAAAGGTATGATTTTGTTAAGGATCTAGAAATTTCTGTACTTTTCTACTCAGAAGCTTGCCTCTCCTTTTCAAACAGACTTATTATTCTA
This sequence comes from Tinamus guttatus, assembly GCF_059628265.1. Classification (NCBI taxonomy): domain Eukaryota; kingdom Metazoa; phylum Chordata; class Aves; order Tinamiformes; family Tinamidae; genus Tinamus; species Tinamus guttatus. The sequence goes on along the minus strand of NW_028288564.1, from coordinate 2,391,142 downwards.
AAAATCTCAAACTTCATCAAGAACAGAACTGTAGTGTCAGCAGAAGAACATAAAATATGTACATGTAGTTTCCTATCTCATCAATCACAGGCTCACATAGACTGAACCGATAAACACATTGACCTCTTTCTGAAAAAATAATGTCTTCCAAAGACTTGGATCTACTGGATTTATGGGAGACAATGAAGTTTTATTTAAGAGAACTAATTACACTTTATTATGCATAATGAATGCATTCTCAATTAATATTGTAAGAGCAGAAACTGCAAAATAAAAAAGTCTAATTGCACAAGGAACTCACTTCTGAACAGAGGGGTCCCTGGTATATGGTTACTGGTATGCAGACACAGCAGCTCTCCAGACAGAAGGTCAGATCTAGCAAATCTTTATTGAGGTTACTCTTAGCAAATTATATCACCATCTATCTCTCCATATCTGATATATAATGCTAGCTTAACAGGAAATGTAATGAGACTTATAATGGAGTATCTGCCTTTTAATAACATCATGCTTGAGAGAAAATCATTATGAAATGCAAAATCATTATTATGACTGCTTTAGCATAGGCAGGAGCTGAAAGGCAGTAATCTAAGTAATACAGCTATTTATTAAAGCAAAAATATGTTAACCTGGAGGAAAGGTACTTTCAGGGCCTAGTTCTACAGATCTTTCCGCCTGTGCATAACCTTCTGAACTTGGTCATTAGGTAGTATTTGAGTCAAGCACCACAAATGTAAGTTAAAGGCTAGTAAAGAGCATAGCCTGTGATTTTTTATGACCAACTGCCACACTAAAAAGCTACAGAAATTGATGATGCATCCATTTCCTTCTCAAAATGAATGCTGAGAAAGAATCACAGCCATTTTTAATTTATGGTCCTAAATCTGGGACTCCAGCATGGCCCAGAGAAGTCCAAGGAAGAAGAGCAGAAAGGGTTTCTCCACACAAAAACTTACATCTCAACGAGCTCACCAACACTGCCATCCCAACAGCCCATTCTTCTGTTGCGATTTTCCATAGCAATTATTGTATTTTCAATAGCAACTGAGTATTTCTTCCTTGCAGTAAGAAGGGAAATATTTGGATGTGCCATAGAATCAGTCTGAGACAATCCTGCTGCCTTCTTTTCCCAACCAAACCTCTTTTCTCTTTTATTTTATTCGGTTTACTGGAATGGTGGCCTGAATTACTCATTTCACCGTTAGGCTTAGATTCAGCTTTCCCATAGCCCAGGGTGTTGGATTTGGTTGTTTTCAGAAGAACATAATCCAGGTTCAGTGCAGGTGTCTGAAATTTGTCCATGGTTGATACAATACAATAAATGAAACATGCGTAACTTTCAAGTCCTTTTTCTTCATATTAACAATATGTGCCTTAAGCCACATTAAGCTATTGTTCTCTATTTTCCCATTTCTAAAACCTCTGTAACTGGGGGTCTACACCTTAACAAAATGCATCCTGGAAGCGCACAAATTATATGTTGTGTTTTTCCAGACCCAACAGCCTCTATAAAGTATTAACCAACACATTAAAGAATCACAGAATGGTTGAGGTTGGGAGGGATCTTTGGAGATTGTCTAGTCTAACCCCTCTGCTCAAGCACCTAGAGCACATTGTACAAGATCATGTCCAAGTAGGTATTGAATATCTCCAGGGAAGGAGATTCTACAGCCTTTTTGGGCAACCTATTCCAATGCTCTGTCATTTGCACAGGCAAGAAGTTTTTCCCTCAAATTCAGGCAGATCTTCCTGTGTTTCATTTTGTGTCAGTTGGTTTTTTTCCTATCACTGGGCACCACTGAGAATAGTCTGGCCCCCTCATCAACCAAAACCAAGAACCAAACTAGTAAAGACTGGTGTTCAAAATGTTAATTTCTCTGGATTTTTCTTGGTTAAAATGTTCAGAAATGAAAATAGATTAGAAATTTATAATTACTTCTCATCCTGTAATAAAACAATAGAATGAACTAGTTTGCTAATATTTTTTTCATGATTTCTAGGTTGAAGATTCATTACGTAACATTAATCAATGATGTATTTCAAGCTCTGTATCACTGGTCAGTCATCTTAGTGATGACTGGCAAAGCCATTTATCCTGTGGGCAAACATCAGTGGAAGACTCATTCAAGTATTTATGGAGTATTTATGGAATGAGAAGGGATATTCTGACAGTTACTTATTTCAGGAACATGCAAAAATGTGAGTTCCACAGTGTGAAAGAACAGCACTATACACTTCATCTTATATTCCACCAAATACACTGAATAGTTACTTGAAACATAAATAATGGTATAGGATAAACAGTTCTCTTTACAATAGCTCTAGCTTGAGTATACTTACAGGTATCACCAGCTGTTCAGAAATGAGAATGGAGTGAAAATATAATTTCTTTAAAGTTTAAAGCTGTTCGTTATTATTACGCCACACACTGCTCCCTATGCATTTTGGGTCTCTATTAACTATGTTAGCTATCCGCCATGCATTTTCTTTTCTATCTGCCACTTACTACTTTGGCCTAGACATAGTCATACTTTTCTCAGAGCACCATAAAAATACCTCAGAAATTTTATAGAAGCTTTTTTTTTTTTCCCCCATCAATCAGAAAGTGACAATGCATCTGTGCTTTGCATTTCAGTAACAATAAAGTTGAGGGGAAAACTGAGATAAAAGTAGTCTACTGATAATCCAAAGTGAACAAAGGAGTGCAAAGATAAAGATATTTTTTCACTGAGAGCACCCTTTTTTCCCTGACATTACAGCTTTTTATACATTGCCTAGAAAATCTTACATAAGTGAGATATTTTACTATTATTATTTGTGTTGTCAGCTTTAGCAGAAAGGAAAACACTCTGAGAGACAGTGAGAGAAGGACTTCGTAGTATTATCTAAGCGTGGTTGTGATTGATTTTAACTGATCTGGTCTTATATGTTTCATTAAACAGTTCTGCCCTTGTTTCTGAGAGAGGAGAGATAGGGTAACAAATTCACATGCTGCTAAATAGGCTCCAGAGAGCGTACCAGGATTCACAAGGCTGTCAGACATTGATTTGACATGGATAGGTACACAATAAACTCTGTGGAACAACTACTCCAGGATACAATAGTGTAAATCTCCATGCTGTATCATATTAGGCAACTGCAATCCTTGCACTGTATTTGCTATAGTTCTGCTATAGGTATTACATGCCAAAAGTAAACTGATTTTAGTAGAGAAACTTGGAAATAAATAGCATGTGTTCTGTTACATCCCTCAAGGTGCCAATATCTCTGAAGGAGGATTTCACAGGGAGGAAAGGATGGAGAGGTTGTTCCTTTGAAGGATTTCACTGCAGAAGAGACATTTAGTAATGAGTAGCATGCAGGTTCTCTGTACCCTGCTGAGACAATTTCTTTCTATCAGGAAAAGCTGTTTATAAACACACTTAGTTTTTTTATTCAAAACAAATTTTAAGATTAAATCCAGCATAGCCATAGACATAAGGGAAGACGGAATCTCTCTGCACCTTCTACTGATAGCTATCTAAGTTTATGTCCCAGCAGGGAAAATGCTGCATACTTAATGTAAAACTTTATTAGCTTTGAGAGATAAAGTGGTTTGACTGCATCTTTCACAGTACAGTAACTCCAGTGACTTGGATTCTTCAAGCAGGTTTTCTAAAAAACACCTCATTATTTCCTCTTGATTTTATATCTGTTCTCATTAACAAAAAAAAAAAAAAAAAGTAAGTATCTCAGACTGAAGAGAGAGAGAGATGGAACAACAACCTTTTGCTAAAACCTCGCTATTAAATTTTTCAAAGTCAGTGCAGATGTGTCTTTGGATAGATGCCAAAGCTGCAGATGTGTCACTGACTGTCCCAATGCCTTCGATTTATTTTAAGTGTGGTAGGTATGTCTAAAGCTAATACAAAGAGATGTATCATCTTGGGCTAAGCCATACCAAAAGATAACTGTCCTCACCGTGGAAAACAGATCCATCTTCTTTTGAGCCCCTGCCACTCAGCTGGCCGTTGCACAGAGGAGATGGCCATAAATATTTCCTCCCTGAAATAGGTACATTGGGCAGAATAGAGTCCAACTGTGAACAGGGAATAAGATATGGTAGAGTGGTGCTAGAGCTTGAATGCTGAAATGAAAGTGGTGATGGTGCTAGCCTCCTGTCTACGAAGGTAAAATAGTAAAAGAATTCCTGAGCCCATCCTGCGTAACACAAAGTTACTGTGTGTGATGGAGACTGGGAAAATGTTAGCATAAGCAAAGGGCTCTAAGACAAGAAAGACTGGTAATGCTTCTCCCTAATCTCACCACTTTCATAATTAAAAGGAGGAATGAAATAAAAAGATTCAGATTGTATTGAAAGAAAAGGCACCAGAGAGCAGATTAATTTTGTGTGCCATCACAAAAATTCTCTAAAATTCAATTACAGTGATGTAGATCTGAAATAGGATGTATTATTGTACCCTAGAGAAGGTCAATAAAGTGTATTTTAAGGTCTCCGCAAGATTTCACCCAGACTATAATATAGACAAGTCTCAGTATTTCACATGTTTTGCAGCTGCTCTGACTTAATTTTCAGGGGTGCCATCATACAATTATCAATGATGATTAACTTTTATGCACCCAGATCTTGCAGGTTATGTCTACAGGGAAAGCATTCGAATGTATTATATAATAGCAAAGATATAATTAGCCTCTGGAGAGTGGATAAATAAATCACACTAAGCTAGAACAGGTAACTTATCTACCAACACACCAGCACATTTATGACTGGAATTAATGTCATCTGATAAAAAGACCAAATTAAAGTACTCTGAATTTTATATTTTATAGAACTTTGACTTTTCAACAATTTGTCAAGAAAATGTCTCTAGTCCCTTAGAAAAAAAAATTATTCACATTGAATGATGTTTTCCTTTTCTCTTCAAATACAGATGGCCTACAGCAACTTAACCTCACACATGTGGGCCAGATTTTGCCTCCAATATAATGGAACATCATCATGATCACACGATTTATATATTTAAACTCACAAGACAATAAAAAGGCAAATGATTATTGGTGGAGTTATATCATCTAAAGACAGGTGCCTATTGCCATCTGGTATACTGGTATCTAGGACATCTGAATGGGGCTAGCAGGTAAGACACAGGACACGCGAGAGGCCTGCTTCCTTGTGAAATGGCAGCTAGTGGGGTGCATGACAGGCTCTATAGTGGCTCCAGATGTCATTATGTGTAGGCACATGGATTTTTCTCTGTTGTGTTATTTGGTAGTAGAGGTTGATCCAGTGCCTGATGAAGGACCCAGGAGTTTTGGTCACAAGTTTATGAGTCTATTAATCTACATGGCCCCGGCATTTAACCCAGGGCTTTTGTGTAGTAATTAAGTTCAGTATTGTGGACCATATAACCTTATCTTAAAAAAAATCTGACAGAAGTAGTGGCCAAGTGTTAAGGAGAGTGAGGAGGATCATGAAGAGTCTGAAAAGATAAACTCATTGGTGAACAGGGCATGACATGGATGATCTTAGTTGTCCTTGCTGACTGTTCAAGCAGAAGGGGCAAACAGATGTCAATGAAAGACATCCACTGGAGATTTAGGAAAATACATGATATATGGGAATTTCCTGCCATAATATTAAGTTCTTTAACACCCATCTGAAGCAAACTGTAGGATCTGTGGGCCTCCATTTCCACTGCCTGATAGAGTTGCCAAGTAGGAGGGGGCACATACATGGGTATGAAACCTGACCCAGGTAGCTGACAGCTTGTCTGGAACAGACTTGTTTTCACCAAATACATTTTTTTGGACAAATCTCTGTCAGTTTACAAATTTCCTCTAAGCAACTGTGCCTGTATGTTTGTCGTATTAGGTGAAAGCTGTTTAGAGTTTCTGGAGAGATTTAATGGAACCTTTCAAAAAACTAAGTTTTTGTAATGAGATGTAGATGTCTTTATGGATTTAACTGGAGTATAGTTAGTGTTGCCTGGATGAGGAGTTTCTGAGAAAATGACTAATGAATCACTATTAGTTATATCTAATTCGTGAAAATTTCAGGTTGTTGTACCACAGCATAACTCTGATAAAATAGAAATACTAAGGGCAGCTCAACCATTCACATTATAAAGTAGGACTTTTGTTTTTGTATGCCTTAGAACATCCTCCCTTCCCATCCCCATCCACTAAAATCTCCAGCATTCATCTTTCCTCTCAGCTCCTTTTCTCAGTCTCACTATCCAACTTTTAATCCTAGTTTCCATCTTGCTCCAGTGTCCTCCATGTTTTCCTGCTAGCTTTTTTTCTCAGAAACTATTCAGGTATGCCTACCATTTATTTCCTGCCCCTTCTGAATTCAAGTTGTCCTTCTTCTAAGCTTCAGCAGCACTGGCAGGGCTGTTGATATTGCTGAGTATGCTTTCCAGTCCTGGAGCACTCTCATTTCACTTTCAGGATTATGTATGTGGAGAAGAGAATATGAAGTGTGGTGTTCCAGAGAGGATAGGAATTCCTACTCTAATCTAAACCAAGAGATGAAGAAAAATGCAAGAAGACTTCAAAGTCCAGGAGAAAAGAATGTTTTTTAAGACTTTTAGACAATGAACAGGAATAGAAATCTTTTGTGTATGTATTTAGAAGAAGGAAAACACTGGATATATTCCTAGAATAGCTTTCCATCAAGAATCTCAGCATATGTCAATCATTAACTAAGCTTAACAGCACTGCTGCAAGGGAAGTGTAGACTCCACCACATAGAGAACATTTGCAGAGTCAAGTCAACAGACCACAAGCTGCAGAGGGAGGTGCAGAACCCTGAGTTTTTATCTTACAGGGTACTCTGAAGGACCAGCTCAGAAGTACTATGGCCAATATTAAATATTCTTCTTAATATAATAAAGCATATAAAATTGCTTGCACTGTTCACCTGGGTCCAATTTTTCATGCTTTCTAGCATAAAAAAAAAAGTGTAGGTATGTTTAAATTAAATGATGTATTTTTGCATGCAAATCAGATTTCTTACACGTAACAGAAGTCTTCTCAGATGTTGTAGATGCAATTTAAGAAGCAGCTTTGAACATTTGGCCCTGTGTTTGCCTGAAGCAAAGAAATCCAGAACATTAAGAACACATTCTTCTGTGCCCAACCTTAGCAGTTCATAGAGCATGTTGGGTCACTGACTTTGCTAAGCATTTAAATTAACTTTCCTTAACAATTACAGTAATTAAGTCTTTGCTAAATTACAAATTAAGATCACCTGAGTATATTATAAAAGCAAAGATGCTACTAGCGGGGAAAACAAAGTCTTCAGTTATTCATAATTTTAAAGACATGTTTGTCTTCTTATAGACAAGATTGTACTGTTTCTTTGGGCGTGTAGCATGAGGTGTCTCTTGAGTATGTCCTAGTCATCGCCTCTGTTCTGGTTCTCTCCCTGTTATTTGCTTTTTTTTGTCTAACCTCTCAGACTGTCTGTAAGGCTTTGATAAGCTGTGCCAAAGTGTTCACTCACTTTTGCTGTAGATTTACCTTGTCATGTCCACACTATTTGTCAACATTTGAGGCAATCCTCTACCTCCCTGTCTAGCTGAGCGCCTGGCTTGCTCAGTCTGTGGAGTCTGGCTTGCTCTAGCTGTGAGCCATAACATGGGCCAGCATATCAACTATTAAGATAAAAGAGGGTTGGAGCTTGTCTACGAAGCTGAGCCTTGAGTAAGTATGGCAGTATGCTAACTAATAGAGCAGTTCAGGCTTTGGCTGTCCAACACCTATCATAATGAAGTCCAGATAGTCTGTAAACTTCTAGGTTAGCTCTATGGTACCCTTGGCCAGATAACAATTGGTCCTTTGGTGTTTGTGGTTAACTAAATAAACCATCTGAGTGGCATTGTGGCAAGAGCGGCAAGGACACAGGAATATCACAAATGGAGTGGGGGAAAGAGAGAAAGAGGAGTATTGCAGCTGGGGGATATTGCATCAAGATCAATATTAACAGGAGAGAACTCCTCTCCACCTTCAAAAGGTATTAACACAAGGGAGGAATTTCAGAACCTGCACAAACAGTAGGAAGAAAAAGTCCAGAGGAGACCATATGGAAATGTTTCGCCAGAATTTAAATGATGAGAAGTAAGTATGAGAAGTGAGCCAGCATGGACACTAAAGAGACTGGCACAAGTGAGACCTATGAGTTTAGCCTGTGTTATCTGTACACCAGGTATGACTTTATGACCATCTCTCTTTCTAAGGTTCACAATTGGAAAATGTGTTTGCAAAGTCAAAATCAAGATACAAACGACCAGATTAGCTCACAAATCCTCTTTAAGTATAAGATTTTAAGAAATCATCGGCCTTTTGTAGGCTGCCTGCACAGAGATGTTTTTAGCTGCTGTTGAACAGCAGTTGCTTCAATAGCGGTAGATTGACTTCATGGAGATTCAGAGACTCATTATACATTTACTAACATTAATGAGCAGTCTTGCCCAGAACAGTCAAAACCCTGGGCCAGAGAAAACATAGAAAAATTAACCAGTTTAAAACACAGTCATTTGCTACTGCCAACACCTCAATCAAGTTTTCTTTGTCTTCTCCTTTTTTTTTTTTAAAGGAAGATAAAAGCCCTTATCCAGCAGGCAGTGAAAGTGCTTGGAAGAGCCCACAGGATAACCCACTAATTTAATTCAGGTCTTACATGCCAAACAAGTATCTTGAATGCTTTGTCATTAGCCGTCCTCACACATATACACTCACACACATACATACAGACATACTTCTATCCTGAGGATATATTTTTTTCATGAACTAACATTAAAAAAAAGGGAAAAAATGGATTAATTTTGAAAGAGAATCCTATCCAAGCCAGTTAACATGATATGCTGTAATAACTAAAGGCAAGGAAGGAAAAGCAGGCTGTGGCCTGACAGAGATTATGAACTGTCTGAGGACAAGCGGAATGAGGATCTTAACCCTGAGCAAGTACATGACCTTAAAATTTACCTTTAAAATGGAAGCATTGGAGAACAAATCGTCAGAGACTACTATTGTTCATATGCAGATGGAGTCATCCAGGCCTCCTGACTTCCTGCTAATCATATGTACTCAGTAGAAAGTATTATTACAAGGCTGGATTTGTTCTTTTTAACCAGTTGACACTTCAAATTTATTATGCATTTTGAAGGTTACTAATATACTGTGGTCATACATTGCAGGTGATATGATACCATATTAAAATATTAATCAAGTCTGAAAACCATTTACATTCATGGAGACAAATAATCTGCCAAGAAAGAAGATATAAACAGAATGGAAATTCATAGCAATGTCTTTGATAAATGTTCTATGAGCCAAAGTATACTGATATTTGGAAAAGTATCCTGAATGCTTTATTTTAACTTAATGTAAGATGCCTAGATTAAAGATTTATTAAGTATATTAAGAGTAATAAAGTTGTAATTGAATTTAAAAAATGTGAATTTAAACTCTCCTGTCACTCTAAAAAAACAGCATAGATACCAGTTGGGTAGGAAGTGGAATATAATATTTTACTCACTCTAGGAATTTGTTTTGGACAGATTTATGACCTATGTCTCTCTGATTTTTTCCACTCCTTAAGTAAGTGACAAACTGCCACATCATTGTGGTCAGTTTTACCCATAAGTTTATGATCCAAATTTAAATTAGACTTTAGGTTTGAACCCATAGCTCACCACCAATTTAGAAGCCTCCGTTTAAAAGATTCATAAAGTCAAAGCAAATCATGCTTTGTTTACAATTGTTACATTAAATCAAAGTCAAGTGATGATCATTTGTTGTATATCAAAAAACTCTATGGACATCCAAATGACAATAAATGCTGGAAGTGCTTCTTTACTTGTGCTCTCTGAGCAATTCTTCAGATTACTCCAGTATTTTATGCAGTGCTTACAAACAACAGAGAAAAATAAGCTCTAAGCTGAAATCTCCCTGGTTTATGCCAAACTCAAGACATTCACAGTCTCAGAGCATGTTTAAAATATCTATAAAAATGCTTACATGTCAGTTCACTTCTAGAGTGACTGAGTGATTAGTGACTAAGGACCTTAGTTTCCTCTTGCCATTTGAAGAGGATAAGTGTTAACTAAAGAATTGTTGTTACATAGCTTCCCTTAAGCTTGAAAGAAACACTTTAATCTGCTGGTGAGTACTGCATCACTTGGTTTGGTTACGTCAAGTTTCAGAGACGTTGTGAAGGACACAGCTGAATCCATCAGAAGTGGAGTCTGCCGGATAGGATGGCTCATCATTTAGGCATTTCCAATGCATCCTACCTCTTGTCTTTGTCTTCAGATCCGGTAAAGGTGGATCTTGCTGAAATAGTCAGAAATAAAGGGTTTTTTTTTTGTTTGTTCGTTTGTTTTTTTTTGAGTAAATAGAGTCTTACGCTCTATGGATTTCTGCAAACTGAGTATAGGAAATTATTTGATGGGTATGACAGCGCTAGGGACTAATTTGACTTGACTGGCAGGGATTTAGCATGGGACAAGATAAGGAAGAATTAGGTATCTGGGATTGAAGCACAAACTCAAGTATTGTCCTCAGTTAAATAATAATACACTGTTTTTTACTAGACCTTTGCTTCGTGTCCAAATGGTGTGTTGAGGGTGGAGGAGATATGTCAGTGAAACTGCTAGTCACAGGAGTTAGTTGATAGGTGCATAAATGATTCCAGTGCTTGCAGGCAAAGGGCTGCAGAAAAAGAAGGGGCATTTTCATACTTCACTAAGCTGAATTCTGTCCTGGAAACTCTGCCTCTGACACAACCTCGACTTGGAGGCTCACTGCTTTGTTATCCTGCATTCCAGTAAGAAATGCAATACAGGACTGACAGAGTGCCAAACTTCTGTGGGCTGCCATCTGAAATCATTGAGAGATATTCTGGAATATATCAAATGACACATACTGAGACAGAGGCTGAAAAAACAGGCCTGAGACGTTTGGAATCAAACCTTGAAGTTACTGGGTTTATTTCACCATCATTCCTTCTTTGTCTCCCTCCCTTATCTATTAAATCAGGCTAACACCACCCATTTCACAAAGAAAGTGGAGATCAATACTGCTTGGAAAGCTCCAGAACACTGAGTGTTTTACAAGAGACATCCATAATATCTTGGCAACATCCATAAGAAAATTAATATATGTGCTGTGCAGCTAGCTGTTGTGTCATTAATTATGTTTGTGCTTACACATTGCGTAGACTGCTAAGCATGTTACCCATTCAATATACATTGACTGAGGTGGGCAGATATCCGCTGCCTGGGGAAACTGGGGAAAGTTGCACAGATAACCTTGATTGTGGCCCTCTCCTAAATTCTGACTTTACATCTTTAATCATTTTCTCTTAGCATTTCCCCTCTTCTCCTCACAGGCATACATCTGAGTACCTGTGTGTCCATGGATATGCATATGGACCAAGAAGCATGACATTTTTAATTCCAGATTTCAACAGAGAAAAAAATATACTCTCATCCTCTGTAACGACGCTGACTCTCAGTCACTCCCAGTCTCCTCTCTTGTTCTCTGCAAGCATTTCCCCGCCTTGTTCCTCTTCCTTACTCCCATCACCTTCTCCTTCTTTTGTCCTGATGCTCCTATCCTTTAGCCTGTCCTGGTCTGTCCCTTCTGTTCTTGTTCCATCCAACCTATCCAGTTCCATCCACTGTTACCCAGTGTCATTTTCCCTTCCTCCTCTTCCTTCCTCTTCTCCTTCCACTTGCATGCAAGTTTCTTCTGAGTGCTCCTATGCTTCCTATGCACCAGAGATGGGCCACTAAAAGCATAAAAGGGAGAGTCTTTTTCTTTTCATATATGGTTAAAAGAAATAATTGCAGGAAAAAAAGCCTGTGCAGTTTCCATCACCTTGGAGCACACTCACTCCAGAAAGAATATTTGCCTGAATTCAGCCTGAATTATAATAAAATACTGGAAATATCAACTGGTTTCTGGTTTAGTAAACAGCAAGCTCAAAGGAATTCTAAATAATGACTGTCCTGGTGTCCATTTTTAAAGTAATCAACGGCAAAACTCCAAAAGACATTAGTAATGCAGGAAAAGGTCTCTTAAGATTACTTTCAACTAATACAAACTGCGACAGAGCTTAGCTTCATTGTCCCACGCTCCGTTTATAGCTGTCTATTAAAATTGCTCTTCTCTAGTTTCCTTCTCTTCCTTGGGATCTTCTCATATTTGAGAAAATTTTGACCTTAGATCCATCCTCTTCTGTCCTCCCAAGTCTAAGCTTATAAAAGAATGTGAAGAACATCTTGTGTAGCATATAAAATGTTCTCTTTCCGAAGCAAAGGAGAGGATGTTTTTTTTTGCTTTCTGTTTAAACTAATTCTACAGTAGTTGGCATAAGTTCTTCATTCTAGGGCAGGAATCACGATTAATATGTTTGTTAATTACATGTATTCTAGAAAGCTCAGAAATATGTTGTTAATTATTTCACACATATTACAAACACTAGAGCATAGTTACTGTTGGGGATCATTTCATAATTTTCAGATGTTTGCTGCCTTCCTTGTAGAAAGAAATGATTCTGAAAATCAGAAAATATTTGAATTGAATGGCTGGCTGATGATTTGGAGGAAGGTCTCTAAATGTCACACAGGAGTCTGTGATTAATTATCAGCTTCACTTCCCAGATATCTGCAAAGATGGGTGTTTGTAATTAGCTCAGTAGTGAGCCTGGAAAATCTAAATAATTTTCATAAGTCCTAGCCGGAATAAATCAAGCCCTTTCTGGCTGTAGTAAACGTTTTCCAGAATATTTTCTGTGCAAACCAGCACCAGCATGTATTTCATCAAACCTAATAAAAAAAAATGAAGTAGCTGAAAGGGGATTTTGTGGTTCATGGACAAAAAGGAGAATCAGTGAAGGTCAGGTCCACAGAGGTAGGAAATGTCAGGGAGAATGGCTGAGGGTGGCAGTAGTTGTCACAGCAAACCTGACTGAGGGGACTACAAGGCTAATTATGAAGGAAAGCAGCTGTGGATGTGCGTACTCACATTTAGTCAACGTCAGTGAAAATAGCTTTTGAAACAGGTGAGACATTTATGGAAGATGGATGCCTCTGAAGATGCACACTATCAATTTTGCATTTGGGATAGGTAGGCTCTGCGAAAGAGGTCCATGGATATCTTTTATCAAGAGCACAGCCAGAAGTGCTGTCTCTTCATTCCTAGGATGTCTTCTTCAATTATATTGCTTTTCCTTCTTACAGTATTTTTCTCCCTGAGTCTTTAATTTTGCATCAATGTGAGTATCATAACTTCTGGCAGACAGAACAGGTCTTTAGACTGCTCAGTTTTATGAATATAGTAGATGACTTTTTTAACACATAAGGAGAAAAGTTCCTCATAGTCCTCTTTTGTCCTGCTCTTTACATCACCATCCCTGGTTTCATGTCAACTCTTCCCAGTATCCTACAGCACAGCAAGGCAGGAAAATTTCAACCAGTGCAGAAAAGGCAGAGGGAGCAAAATAGACAAAAGGAAAGTCCTCACTCCTTGGAAGAGGGCCTTATTTGTTGATGGTAGCAACGGAAAGTGCATAATGAAGGCAAGCACATTGCCTGTTTTAAGCATATGTTGGAGACACTTTGTGTGACCCCATACCATACTACTGACTGCAGGGGAGACTTAAGCCCTTCTGTTGCACCAAAGGAACCACAGCGAAATACTCTGCCCCTGTGCTGCCTCTGATATGACTGATGCTGACTGATGCAGGTGGAAGGATGACAAGTGTGCTTGTTTGACAGGAGATGTTTGAGTGCCATAGAGACTTTCATCCTGAAAGAACAGGTAAACAGCAAGAAGCCTCTCACATCCAGATGGCTGAGTCCACAAGTTACCACAGAGCAAGCCTCCTTTCCTTCCCTGTAGTCAAGGATACTTATCTGGCACTGATGCTTGAAAATCCCCTCATTCCAGTTGGGTGCTCATGGTGAGACTCTCAGATTTGCTAGGGAGGGAAGCTTGGCACACATGTATGTGATGGGGGCTGAAAGGAGGACTTAGTCCTTTCAGCCCGATGCCTGATGCCAGATGTCAGCTGGATGACTTTGAAAAAGTCTCCTCTCTTGGGAGGCCCTTCAACAATACAGCTCTTCTTTTTCTTTCATGCTTACTTTGTCTTTTCCCATTTGGTGACTGGATCAGCTAAAAGATTAGCTCTTTTTAGATTAGATTTTTTTTTTTTTCAGTTCTTCCTCACTGGAGGAAGCACATCCTCAGCAGTCCTGCCAGGCCTACTGTGAGCCTTGGCGGGGACGTTTCTCCAAGCCCGGGTCTGGGGCACTGAGATTTCATCCTGAGATCTGCAGGAGCTGCTAAACAGATTTTGGTGGTCTTGGTGGAAGAGAGTTGATCGCTCTTTTCTTAGAAGGCTGGGTTAAAGGGAAGATTGAAAAATAATCCAATTTAGGTTGAGGATACAAAATCCTCTGGTGCCTCTCACCCCATGATGATGACAAATCATCCTCACAGAAACATCTTGCTTCACAATATTTGAACTAATGAATCCAGATTTCCTACAGATTTTTGTCCCATGGGCAAACTAACTTGTGTGGTCTAAGAAGACGCATGCTTTTTGGGTGGTTGGCGAATGTGTGAGGTCTATCTCCACGTGGATTTTCAGATTTCTCATAAGGTGTATTCACACTGTTCCATCCCCAAATAAGGACAGCTAACTGGAGACATCTCTCTATCCAGCTGCTTATTGTTAGAGATTTCTGAAGACCTATCTTTGCTGGCCAGGAGATTAAAAAGTTATTATGAGACAACATAGCCTCCAGTACTTATACACTGATCACAGGAGCCTTATCTCCACCTAAAACATTATTGTTCTAAAACATGGCCTAAAACATTCTTGTTCTCCTTCTGCTTCATACACTGTTCTGTCTTTCATGGTGCTCCCATCTTTTTTTCTTCTCAGGAACAGATATGTCCCTTGGTTTGTATGGAAGCAAACTCATTCATAGTTTACTCCATCATTTTCGGTTAACCTGCCCTGCCTTGCCCTGCCCTGCTATTCCCACCTTCATCCTTGTCTCTTACCTTAACTCAGCAAGGAACTAAATTCACAAATGATTCACTTGTTACTAAGGGAAGGGCAGCCAGTCTTAGCCATGTTTTGTCTATATTGCCATGGTGCCAGCCATAAGTTTTTCTTCTCTACAGATCAGAAGGAAGCTACTTGTAAAGTATCTCTGTGGCCATTCTTTGAAAACCAGAATTGAATATCCTTCTTAATAAAATAAAAATACATCCACTTATAATTTAATGCTGATTCACAACATGGGATTTGATATGTGTTAGATAAGAATACATACTCTCTCATTTTCAATACATGCTTTTGCCAACAGCATGGTCAGCTGAGACCATGAAAGAACTGGATATACCAGAATTCAGACTTTATGATTCTTGTATATCAACACTGCTTCAAGTTATCATTTGAGAAATAATTTTCAATGATCCACCAAGTACTGCCAACTCCTTATACTAGATATTGGATGCTCACAGAAGTAGTTATAATGCCGAAGCATTTCCTCTTTATGATCTCTGAGCAGACTGTATCAGTAGCATGCAAGCCATTTGTGGTTTTATTATCATTAATTTCCACTTCAATGCTAAATAATGCTCTCTAAGGTGGTTATTTCACATTTCATGATTTTAGGGAATGCCATATTTGAAGAAATGCAGGCATACCCTCAAGGAGAGTTAGCTGATAGTCAGAATTTGCAGTCCTTAGAAAACATCAATG
This sequence comes from Tinamus guttatus, assembly GCF_059628265.1. Classification (NCBI taxonomy): domain Eukaryota; kingdom Metazoa; phylum Chordata; class Aves; order Tinamiformes; family Tinamidae; genus Tinamus; species Tinamus guttatus. The sequence continues at coordinate 2,375,352 of NW_028288564.1, read as the reverse complement.
TTCCATTTCTGTTCTTCTTTGGAAAAAAAAAAGTCAATATTTCAGAAAGATAGTTATGACATGTTTTCAATTTACAACTGCCACACTATTGCAGTCTTTCCTTTAGAATTGTTTAGAAGTCAAACAAAGTGATATCTGCCACAGTGAGTGAGGTAGTGTCCAGAGTGAAACCTATATGGAGTCACTGTTATTGGGGGGGGAAATTCCCTGCAGATAAAGGTATTCAATCAGAATGGTTTGGCTTTGATAATAAGCTAATTCAATCAGAAAATATCCAGCTCATTTGCTCTGTTCCTGAGACTGTTCCAGAAATATCCTTCTGTTCCATGTCCCAGGGCTTGGTTCCCCTTCTCTATGATAAAGCTGATAAATTATATATATATATATATATATTTCCTAATAATGAATAAAATCTAAACTCATTGGAAATCGAGAAATAAAATCGCTTAGAGGATGATAGCCCTGCCTAAGATTGCTTGGCTTTTCCCGATCCTACGGTCCGCCTCTAGGTGGGGTAGGCGAGTTTCCACAGAGAGGAAGCCCCTCTCCTGCATTCACTGGAGTTCCTAAACTTTCACGGTCGAGAGCAAGCAGGAAAAGCAAAGTTCTTGGGAAGTTCCTCGGAGACTGCTAAGGGAGCGCGGGGCTGGCAGCTGGGGTTTTTCCTGTGTTGGAGCGCACTGGGATAGAGCTGGGGACATTCATGACAAGGGCTGCAAGAAGAGGGCACCACCGCTGGCTCTGCCTGGTCCTTGGCACCTGTGGAACCTGGCAAAGCACTTGCCCCAAGTCCCGTCCCTACAGGCGGACCTCTGCTCTGGATTTCGGTAGTGGCAAGTCCTTCTGCACAAGGTAGGTGCATGGGGAGGGCACTTGCTCTCCTTTCCAAAAGCGGTATTGGGTCTGACACGGGAGCAGCTCCGTCACCGGGCAGTCCCTGAAGGATGTTACTGGCAATCTTGTATTTTTTAAGCTTTGTTTGAACAAGAGCTACTGTTCAGTGAGTTCCTTTGCTCCTGGCATTAAAGCTAAAGAACTGTTTGTTCTTGTTGTTTTTCCTGTAAAGGCTAGAAAGTACAGAATTCCTGGTGGTGTCTTTGATTAAAAGCTAATGTTTCCTTACACTGAACGTGTTTTAGACATATGAAAAACACTGATGTTCTGATCAGTTCACAAGCTCTAGTAGAAATGTTTGGCCCAGCAGACGCTTTCATGTGGTGGAAGTACGTATTTCATGGAGGGTTTGCTGGTCTAGTTTTGTTTTAGCATTGCAAATAGCTTGCCTGTGCGTTTTATACTGTTACTATAGATAGGAAATAAAGACGGATACTGTCGCAGCATCCGTAGTGCTGAGGCTCACTTGTGTGCGTGTGAATACATGTTTGCGGCATGCTGCTTTTTATCTTCCACGCTGCCGCAATCCAGCTGTGAAAGAGCATGGTAGGACTGAGATCCAGAGAGGAAAGCCAGCTGCAGGTTGCACCCCGGGCTGTCGCGCTCGCAGTAACGCCATGCACCCGCTCCACGCAGTGTGGCATGCCCTGGCACATGCGTCTGGCATTTGGAAATGCCCATCCCTGCTCCCTGTGTGGAAACAGAGAGCTCAGACAGGTCTGCCAAACTCATTCCAACAGTGAAGTGGTCTGTGTGAGCCTTGCATGGCTACAGACTGTGAGTGGTACTGAGCTAGTTATTTTCAGTTGCTGCTGCCATGACTACGGTGTTGATACACTAGAAAAAAAAAGGCATCTAGAGGATAAATGTGTTTTCATTTTTGCAGCCCCTGACTCTTTAGATCTTACAGGCAGGGGCACCGGGTACCACTTCTGCTCTGTGTCCCATGGGATAGGGATGAGATCCTCATCTAGTGTTACAGCACCAAGGGTGCTAGTGATTGACGCCGGCTTGGGGCACCACCCAAAACCTCTTTATATGCCTAAAGCTACAAAGAAGGGACCTCCAGCTGCTGTTCACTGGAATGGATAGGCCTATGGCTATATTGCTGCTTCCCTACAAAAGAGGAGGGAGCTAATATTGTACACTGCAGTTTTGAAGGAAATGTTTTGGACAAATGATAGAAAGGTTTCCCATCTCTAGGAGAAAAATCATGGGAGATAACAAATTTTAAAAGGATTTTTTTCAAATTTCCCTTTTCTCAAAGTAGCATAAGACCCCATGACTATAAGCAGGATTATTCGGTTCTTTGTCTTTTCTGTCGCAAATGTCTAAGACATAGAAAATCAAAAGAAACCAAAGTTTATGCATTCTCTACTGAAGAGCAAAAACCAATAAGAAATTAATTTTTAAATTAAATTAAATGAAAATGAGGACATGAAGGAGATATGCTATTTTCATCATCAGTCAATTTGGCTATACACTGCTCAGTAGGAACAATTTTGTCCTCAGGTAAGATACCATAACTCTAGCTTCCCTGGAGCTGTCTGATAAGGGTTAAGCTGTCATCAAAACTTAGCCCAGTTATTTTTATTTGCAGGGTACAAAAACATTGTGCTACTGTTCATAATAACATAGCCTGAGATCAACAAAGAATTCAGATGAGAATGTGCCCAGAAAAAGCCAGCATGTTTTTGGGGAGTAAATAGATAGCTTTTACAGAAAACTGTTTCCATAAATGGGAAATTTTCATCTATTACACAGAGACAAAAACACGTGATGCTTTATTTTTTCCTGTGTGATCATGAGGTGCTTGTTTTCAAGAGACTGTGCTGAATTGTATGCAGTGGAAATCACCCCACTGAAAATGTGGCACTGATCGTATGATTGTACCATTCCTCTGAAAATGGCTTCATGTGAAACATGGCAGCTTTGCATGTAAGGGTGACATTTCTTGAAGGCCTGGCATATTTAGGCACAGTGTACTGTCTCTATTTGAACCTATACAGCCTTGTTAGTCTAATGGTCCAAGTCTCAGTTTTCAAAAAACAGCAGCATAAGCTTTTGAAGCTAAGATTAATATTAAGATAATGTTTTTCTCATGCTGTCATCAGTGGAGGAATTCCCCTCTAATATCCTCAATAAAATTGTTTCCTTTAACCATGCTATGATGGAACTGAGCTTCAGATCATATCTATGCTATTGCTTCTCTCTGCTAAAAAAGATAGATAAATTGCAACATGAGCTACTGCCTATAGCTGCATAAACCAGTAAGTCTCATCATGACCGTGCCCTGCATGAGTCAAGCACGAGGAGTTGATGAAGATCAGCCCCTTGATCCATTAGCGTCATAGACATCCCACCTCTCCTTCTGGGTCTTTCTCCAAACTCAGCTTTGCTTCTTTCTGGTGCCCTCCTGACCCTCAAAACCAAGTATTCCTGAGCCCAGTGTTCTCCTGAGGTCTCCAAAAGATAAAGAGGTGCCCTTTTTGATCCAACAGTTCCTGGGGCAGGAGCTCTTGGCAATCAAAGCACTTCCTTCCTAACAGGTAGAAGTGAATAGTTGGAGCAGAAACAGAAAAGCTTTCTTGCCATTTATATTTCAAGGAGATAAGTCTCTGTAAAGGCTTAGATATTACTGAAAAAGGATGGAACTGTGACATTTATGACTGTCCAATTTTTGCAAATGTTGCTAACGTAGGCTGACAGCCACAGGACAGGAAAAGTCATTGGCCACACTCTTCACGGAGAGTGATGAACCTGTCTTAATCCTGTAGAGAAATAGGACATCCAAATACTATTATTTGGGGTGCATTCAACTTATTCTTTTGTCTAATTTCTCATGCAAAGATGTATCCAATTCTATAAAAAAACAAACTCAGATTGGGCCTCTTTAGTCAATGGCAAAGCTCCCACAAGAATGGTGTGCCCCACTCTTGCTGGTTCTATGGCAATAACTGTTGGTCAAACACTGCTTCCCAAACCATGTTAACTTGGATAGCACACATTTCTTTTGACTTGATGTGACTTAGACTTTTCAGTTTCTTCCCACCAGGGAAATCAGAACAAAAGTAGATGGGACATTATTTTCAAATTTAAAGGGGTCCATTAGAAGCAAAAGTAGAGATGACAGCAAAGACTGATTTAAAGCATTACCTGCTGTTATCTTGCAAAAAAGTTAAAGCTTTGTCGATGGATTTTCTTGCTGAACTGATGCTAGTGATTGCTGGGTTTGAACTGTCAAGAGTGGTATTCTAAGAAGATAATCCATAATGTTTAAACTCTGAGTCATCCACCAAGAATGTAGCAACAGGTTTTATACTACCACATTACCATAATGGCTGACCATCTGCACTGTAAAATCAATAGCAAAATCCCCAGTGGATTTCATAGTGTTTCTAGCATTTATTCTTTTTCAAACTCACTTCTGCAGAGCAGAGATTTTTTTGAATTGATGCTTTAGATTCTGCTCATTTCCTTTTTGCAGAGAGAGAGGTTGGTAAGGTTGTATGTGGCAAAGGGACTCCCAGAGCTGTGTCAATTTTAAAGGAGAAAGGCTTCTCTTCAAGGGGTTGATGTTATCCCACTCCCTGCTTCACAAGACACCTCTGGTGGTATCTGAGGTGGCCCTGCTACACACACGTGGTTAGGAGGATCTTGATGAACCTCCTCTCCAGGTGCCTGGCCAACTAGTCTGATTCTAGATGTATGTGGAGTGAACCATATTTTGGGGATGTCAGCTCGGAATGGTCCATGGCCACTGAGGATATGGGGAGGATCAATAAACGTTTATAGTGTTTGACTTTACTAGGCTATGACATCATGAAACGTTGATAGACCTGAGATCCCTTTGATCTTAAAGGCCAAAATCAACCTCAGTGCAAGCTGGCAGGATCCAACCTTCCAAACCAATCTTCAGTGAGAAATGTAATTCATTGAGGGAACATGTCATGTAAAGATATATGAGCTCTGGCATCTCTCTGGTGAGCAAAACCTGATGGATCCACATCCCCAAAGATTATGATGGTGAGCCTTTGATTGATTAGGACTTTATGACTAGGACATGATACTTCAAAACTTAACTGAATCGAAGTTCTGGCCAGCTCTTTGGTAAGAAGGAAATCTGGAAAGATTCACTTTTTTTTTTTTCCTACCTGCCCTGTGTATGAAGGCTGTTAGACCAGCCTTTATTCTGTGTTCAACAGGACCTGGCCAGTATATTTGGCCAGGAACCAAAGCAAAAACATACAGCCAAGTATTGAATGAGCTTTAAATTCTGCCAGTGTATCCACCTCTTCCTTCTGATAGATCACAAAGAAAAGCTACTGAATGTCAGTTAAGCCCAACAAAATCATAACCTGATTAAATATCAGGGGTGTTCTTCTAGTGGTAAGTAAGAAGTATTAATAATTCAGGATTAGATATTCAGAGCAGCCCAGACTGGAAGAATTTATTACTGTGACGTACCCCATTTCTCTCTCTCAACTGTATATGTAATCCGCCACTTGGAAAAGCATGAGGAGGTGGAAGAGATGTGATTATTAATAGTTGATAAATTGGAGTTTTACAGAAATTGGCTCCTGTCACTGTAAAGAAGGAGATGAAAAAGCTTCTAGATCACACATCTTGGTGGAGAAATACATACAAAAATATGATGAACAAAACAGAACAGAACAGATCGAAGGATAAAAGTGTCAGAATCTGTTAAACTACCTGTATAGGGCCTGGGTAGGAACTATGAAACAGACTGTATCTTCAAACATGGAACCTAATTTTGCTGTTTATATTAATTACCACCTCAAAGTAAAACATTTATTCATTTTGGAGTCAACAAAAAACTTTAAAGACTTGCTATGTACCCCAGAGGAAGAGATTTATTCAGTGCTGAGTACTTTAAAAAAAAAGAGAGAGAGAGAAAGAAAGAAAAAGAAGAAAAATCAAACCGATCAACCAAAAAAAAAATAAAAAAGGGAAAAAAGAGAAGTCTGGGGATGTATTCTATTCTCTTCTTGTCACCTGCGATTTTGCCATTTCTTTTCTTGGTGGGTAGCTGAAGTCAATGAGCTAGACACATTTTTGTATTTCCAAAAATAGGAGAGGGTGATCCGGGGCTGCCCTGCCTTCGCTGACCCCTTCCGTGGTGGCAAGTGAGGCAGCGCCGCTCTCAGCTGGCGGCCGGTTTCTTTCTGAGTGTCTTCCACCTGCGCAGCAGCCATGGCTGAACGGCTTGTGAACTCGCCTCCGAGCTGCAGGACTTCATGGGCTAGCGAATTCGCGTGAACCGAGGCTTGCGTGAACTTTGGCAGTTCGAGAGAGGATTCGTGAAGCGTTCAGTTGTGCCAGCTGCGGGAGGGCAGTAATTTCCAAGAGAGGGGCAGGGCACACAGCTGAGGGCACTATTTCAGCTGTCACCATCTGATCCACCACCAAATGTGAGTGTCAGCACCCTCCACAAGAGACAAAAGCAGAACCATGTATCCGAGCTTTGTGGGGTGCACATTTATTTCATTATACTCAAATATTTCCTCATGATTGGCCTCATCTCTTTAAATTTTCCACACAGAAATATAGCATGTGCTAGCAAATTGCCAGTTGGAGGGATATATTTTTTTGTGCATATGTAGATCCAGTTTATTTCTTTGGGCCATACGATACAAAGGAAAAATCCATTGTTCTTTCCTTGCTCTTCGTTTTCAAAAATTACCAGTTCTCATAAGCAGACCAAAACAGATAACAGATGGCATTGGCTAGCAACAAGGAAACCTAGATGCAAATCCACTATGGTATATGAAGAGTTTCTCTGATGTGGCAGGGTTGTGTTTTCTATCATGGTTTCTAACTGGTTGTGAGAAAAGCCCTGCACTAGCGGTTTGCGGTATTTAATTGAATGCGAAAGGTGCAAACAGTTCAGCTGGTGACCAAATGACAACATTGGTAATAAATAAATTAATAAATATGCAGAGGCTTTCTCCACTTCCCAGTGAAGCCATTAGGAGACTTTATAATAACCTCAGTGGCTATTTGAATGGGATGCATATGCCCATATCTGATTTCCATCCAAGGTCCAGAGGTACACATGCTATGTCGACAGAGAAGAAAGAAAAGAGGCTTGTCCACAAATGCTTTCCTGGCCCAAAAAGGCAGAGCTTTTCACAGAAACCCGACACAGCCAAGCTTGCAGCTCCAGAGAGCCTGCTGGTTGTGCCGTACTCCAGTTGGACATTGCCCCACTGGCCTTGGGAACAGGCAGGAGCCGAAGGGGAACTCTATCCCTAGAAGTGGTTTCCTTGTGGCACAGTGGAGCAAGGTGGGTGCTGGTGGATCCCTCTGTCCTCCCTCCTACTCTTCATCCATGGCCAAGGTGAGCCTGGGGGCTGCCACCTAGTGATCCTTGCATTGAACTAGGAGCCACTGTGCGGTTGAACTACAGGGTTTTTTTGTGCAACATAGGGCACTTGGACCCTGTATAAAATTGCTTTTAATTTACCTTAAGTGGAAGTCGAACTAAACCAACAGAGATCTCTCTCGTGCAAACACCTCTGTATTGGGGAACGCCTGAAGTGTACTTTGAAGAGGTACCAAAGCTGCCCCTGGGGATACAGCATGTGGGTTAAGGCACATCCACATGTCAATGAGACATTTGGTTGCAAATTGATGACTGTATAGATTTTCCACTCACCCTTGCCCCCTGTGTTGCTTCTACCAAGACAGCTTTTAAATTTCACACTTCAGAGTGGTTAAAAACAACACAGAATAAAATAAACCAAAATTCCACCGGTTTCTCTTTTCCTCAAGGGTGCGTGTCTCCTTGTCGTAATTGTCCTAGTGTTGCCAGCAGGTCAAGGAAGGTGATCCTCCTCCTCTGCTCAGCTCTGGTGCAGTCGCACCTGGGGTACTGTGTGCAGCTCTCGGCTCCCCAGAACAAGAAGGACACTGAGCTTCTAGAAAGGGTCCAGTGGAGAGCCACGAAGATAGTTAAGGGACTGGACCATCTGTCTTATGAGGAAAGACTAAGTAAGCCGGGCCTGTTCAGTCTGGAGAAGAGAAGGCTGAGAGGCGATTTGATTGACATGTTCAAGTACCTAAGGGGCCCCTGACAAGGCCAGGCTCTTCTCCGTGGTGGCCGGTGACAGGACAAGGGATAACGGGTGTAAGTTGAAACACAGGAAGTTTAATCTCAATATGTGGAAGAACTTCTTTACTGGGATTGTGACAGAGCCCTGGAACAGGTTGCCCAGAGAGGTTGTGGAGTCTCCTTCTCTGGAGATCTTCCAAACCCGCCTGGATGCCACCCTGTGCCATGTGCTCTAGGTGTCCCTGCTGGAGTAGGGGCATTGGACTAGATGATCTCTAGAGGTCCCTTCCAACCTCTACCATTCTGTGATTGTGTGATTCTGTGAAATGGATATTGGATTCACCTCCAGGAAGCAGAATAACTAGGTGGGAATCTGAGCAACTGAAAAGTCTAGGTGTGATATCTCAGGCTGGTGAGACTACAGTTGCGTATTTTTCTCCTGCAGAAATGGTTGCTTGCCAAACGTCCCATATGAGGAAGGGAATTTGCCACTTGTGCTACGGAGCCCTACGATATTGGGCTTATATACATATATGGCAACAGAAAGACAAATGAACTCAGAATGACAGAGTAATTTCTAATATTTACTCTTTCGCCTCTTCCTTCAGTGCCTGTACAAACACATCCCTGGCAGTGGACGAGGCCTTGCCTTGCTGGTAGAACGATGTGGTTAAGTTCTCGCTGTCTTTTCTATAGAATGAGTTTTTTGATGGGATGCCAATAAAAGTCTAGCAGAAATTTGAGTGAGCTCGCACAGCTTGCTCACTTCTTGATGCACCACTCAACAGCAATGTGCCTGTCCAGTGCCATAACCGGCAAAATACTTCACTCTGTCTCCCACACAACATCAAGCCTACACCTACAGAGAGCATTGTTTTTCCTCATAATTTGAGAAATATATAATTTTTTTCTTTGAATTGCTTCATAATTTGCCTTCTACACTCAAGTAAATTTGTCACCGAGTTCAATGAGATTTGCCCACGCAAGGAGCAAAGGCCCTGTCCCCTTGGGAGTATCTAAATCTTTTTCTAGTAATTTGTCTGCTAAGTTGACAGATTTCCTTATTATAGCACTGAAAACAGGAACCTTACTGTCTTCCAACAGAAATGACTTTACATATTTTATGAAGCTGAGCCAAAGGCACTGCTCTTGTTAGCTGGAGTTGGTGGCTGTTTAGTTGATCTGGACATGGGAATTATCTACTTCCCCTTCCTCTTTTTTTGTTTCTGTTAATGAAGGCTTCATACCTGCCTAAAATACATGACTGTATTTTTCCCTTCAGGTTATGTTATCAGAAGCTTTGAGTTGGGGGTGGGGGTAAAAAAAGTTCACTTATGAAGTAAGATTAAAGCAATTAAAGGCTAAGGCTCATATTTAATTTTCCCTTGTAGATGCAATTTTTCATGCAGTGACAGCATCAAACCTTTTTAAGTTTTATAGCTATTTCACGTTTGGCAGAAACAACAGGAAACCATCTGTAGCAAAGCAGGATTGTTGTAAGCATACTATTCAGTAATGAAAAAAAGATTAAAAGAAAACACTGTTATCTGTACGTGATTGCTTTGAAGGCGTAAGGAGCAGGATGCTTGCATTTGCCCATCTAGCTACTAGCATCATAAAAATGTTCTAGAAGAAGCAATAGTCTCCAGAAGTTGTTTATTTCAGCAGAAAGAACAAGTCCAGTAGAAAATCTGAAATATATTCTGACTTCTGATTTCTTGCTGAGATTTCCATGATGAACGTAGACATGCATGCACAGAGGAGACTTGTGTATTTGTTCTTTATTTGCTGCATTTTATATGCTGAAAGGAGACTCCCAGACTGACAGAATGCATTTTTGCTGTTTGTGGGTGGCAAATACTGTTGCATTCTTTTTGCTGAAACTTAGTTTGTTAAGTTTATTGTATTCAGATCTGAAGATACAATTTTTCTAGAGGTGCTAATGACAGCCAATACCTTTGAAGACCATGGTCAGTCCTGTAAAGTTGTCATATTTAAAGCGTTCACAAACTTCTTTTCACGGCAAAACACTCATCAGCAAATGTCTGTTCAACAAAGTGAAAGAATTTTATTTTTCAGATGCAGTCTAAAAATTTAGCCTGAGTCTTTTTCTCAAAAATGCTGAAATTTTGCCTACTGGATGAGAAACAAATCAACCTTTTTGTAATTTCACTGTCACTGGCAGTGTTCCACCTGTTAATAATCAGATCTGGGTTTAGGTTAGTATTTTGCTGTGCAAAAGTCAAAATATGTCAGTGATATCTTCTCGTTATTAATGTCTTAAATTATAGCCAGACACCCTGTTTTTCCAGTTTTCAAGGCAAGTTATGAAGGCTCTTTTTCAAGCGCTGAACTGATGAGACATTAAAGGTTTCTTTTTCACATAGTTTGGCTGTTGGGTTGCTCCTTTCACTCACACCTGCCCCTTGACTTAGAAATCAGCTCCACCTCTCCAGTATCAAGCCTTGAATTTACATAGACACAAAGAAAGTGTGGAAGGCTAAACAGCTCATGCAGTCCTTAAGATGGGAATGCAAGAAGAACAAAGCAGCACAATGGTAAGAGAAATCTCACCATACTCTACCTTTCTGCGAGACTGGCTAACCAGGGCTTTCCCATAGGAGGGAGTTGTGCTGAGGGTGCCACAGGATTAGTTATTTCATGTAGCGCTACTGGCAGAGACTAAGCGGGAAACTGTGAGCAAATCACAGTTCTAGACATGAGTCAGGTTTTGAACTTGTGGTTTGTAATGGTGAAAAAGTCTTTGTAAAACATCACCATTTGAGTCTGTGACTGGAAATGCTGAGCTTATACCTGGTAAACCTACTGTCATCTTTAGAAGTTAACCTTTGCTTTCACCAAAATGTTCAAAGTCTAGCTCAATTTCATGTGTTTCTTTCTTGCAGTGTAGCCCAGGTGTGCTTCTGGTTTAGATTATTTTAATAACCTTTCCAAAGTACTCTGGATTATTAATTCAGTAGGTCCTTCCTAATTACACAATCATCCCTGAAGAATTTCAGAGATGTACATAGGAAGTGGCAAAGTAATTGCTTGAAAAACTGTGTATGTGACAAAAGGCAAGAAGAAAAGAACTGGAGTGACATATATGTGTGCAACATAAAATAGGTATCTTTTTGTAGATAAGCCTGGCTATTTCTTCTGGAATTTTAAAACACAGAAGTGAAGAAAATGCTAGTTAAGTGTTTGGATTTGCTTTGTTCTTTTAGAAATTTCTGTTCATCTCTTTTAAAATGAGTTTGTTTGAAAGACTTATATAGAAATATTTGAGATGCTCCCTGGGTCCTGATGTCACAGACACTTTCTCCATTTCTTTTAACAAACTACTGAAACTCTGCTTTTGTTTGCCATTGTTATGGCAAAACTGCCAAGGCTTTCTCCGGATAAGAAAAAAAAAAAAAAAGGAACAATTACTGCATAGGCTATAAAACCCATATTAGTTTAGTCAACAAGAATGAAAAAGAAAGGTGTTTGCAAAGTCAAGTGTAAAGGCAGTCCAATTTGGACTAACAGTCGAATTTCACAGATAGCAAAGCTGCTATCTGTGGTATTTTCCCTATTGTTACCAACATCAGTTAGATAATTTCACAAATGCTGCATTCAGACATTTTAGCTGCATGGATGTGCTCATTTTTGCAGAACGTACGAAAGTTGGTTAACAGTTAACAGTATTTTCATTGTTTTCCATAATACAGATGAAACGCTTCTCTTTAATCACAGAAGAGCAATTAGAGATGGGTGTGTGTAAAGGGTGTAGAATAACAGGCACTCTCTGAAGCTTTGATTCAGGAGCTCTCTGAGGTTAGAAGCAGGCGCTTGCTTTTAGGTCATCCTGTGTTAACTCCTCAGAGGGCCACAGAGACCTGCCACTCTGCAAGCTGAAGTCTAAAATGTAGATCCTTGCAAGCCTTGCTCACCTGCCCCTTCACCCCAGAGGTGCCTACATTCCTTAACACCCACGTTTCCATCACCGAGTTCCTTGCGTGCCTAAACGTGTGCTTCCGGACATGCTTTACCGGGTCTGTGCTGTGCTGAATGAATAGACCTGCACCACACACACAAGTCTTGCTACTGCTACTAGCCGCGCTTTTAGTCAGTAACTAGGGAACTCGGGTTGGATTAGGGGAGATCTGGACTCAGTTTGTCCCTCTCCTTGAAGGAACTTTAACTATTTCTTCCACAGTAGTGCCCCCGGCCCAAATTTTGTGTGTTCTTGAGTAAGTGTCTTTATATCCTTCTTTATTTTTCAATTGTTACATTTTCCTCAGCATAAGTGACTATTTGAAGAGCAAAAGAAAAATATTGCCATTGCCGGCTGGCTAGGGAGCTTGGCACGGTCTCTGGAGATATGGGCACTGGGGAACGCTCAATATGATATATTTAAATGTTCGTTAGAGGAAGGACTGGAGCCAAGTTTCCAAGACCTGTCCCAGGAGTCATCTGCCTGAGCAAGCACCAAAAAAAAAAAAAAAAAAAAAAAAAGACTTTGCATGCAAAGCAGAGCAGCTTTGAGAAGAAGGAGCCAGATACCCCTTTTGGGGAGTGCCCCATAGCTCCGTGGCCCAGGCTGACCGAAGCCAAGCAGCTCTCCGTGAAACCCACACAGCTTTGCCGCAGCAGCTGTTGGCAAAGATTTTAAAAAAGGAAGCTGAGAGAGCAAAGAAAGATGGATGCTTTCTGCACATAGGCAGAGGGAGGGATTTCGCTTCGCAGACCCATGGATTACAGGATTTTTAAGTGAAAAGATACTGAGCAGGATTAGCACTGTGCCTTGTGAGAGAGATCTGGTGTGAAGGAAGGAATCCATAGGCTGGATCCTGGGGGGATCCCCCAGACAACTGGGCTGCAAAGCTTTGTCCCCAGACGTTTCTGACATGTGATCTATGGCGTCGCTGGGGTCATGGTACATGTACTGGCTTTGGAGGGCCTCCATATGGAGGCAATTTGCACTTCCTGGCCTCCTCCTGAACCAAGGTTGCAGCCTCCTTGTGTGACTTCCACAGTCCAAGCCCACTATGGTTCTGTTCTTTGTTGGAATCAAGGTCCCAAGTTCCATTTCCCACCAAAGCGGGGAGATATCTTAAAGAAAAAATGTGCCAGAGATTAGTCCAGGCTACTTTAATTTTCGAAGGGTTAAAGACAAGTAGCTCCAAAAACACAGTTGCTTTCCCGTGTTTTATGACCAACTCTACCTGAAGCTCTTCCCACAGCTAGGACATTTGCAAAGACCTTCCTGCTGTGCACGTTTGTCAGTGTCTCACAGGGAAGCTCACAGAGCAGCGTGTGGGAGCCCCCCAAGTGCCCAGACCAGGCTGACTGTCACGAAACCTGCTGGGACCAGGTTCCTCCTTGAGCTGTCAGGGTGAAGTCAGCTATTGGATGCAGGACTCCTGGGGGAGGCTGGAAGGGGGTGCACAGGGAGGCAGAAGTGAGAAAGGTGATGCTATGACCACACAAACCTTATTTGCTTTGGAAATCAGTTAAAGATGGAGAAAAATACACCCAGTTAAAAAAAAAAAAACGACCACAAATACCCAATAACCCGAATGGTTTTGACAGTCTCTTAAGAGATAGGAGTTCCAACTTCAACTCCCTGCTCCAAATTAAACTGAGAGATTATTTGATGTTGTCCATTTTACTAGTCAATCTACTGTCCATCTGCTACTCCATTAATAAATCGATACGTGGAAATCATATATTCCTGTGAAATGTGCTAGCCATAGGCCGTAGGCAAGTCCTTAGTCCTTATTAAGGAGAGTTGCAATTCTTCTTCAGCTATTCAAGAACAGTTATTCAAAGTGCAAGTAGAGAGCACAGCTAAGACTTAGGAGTGCAGGGGCAAACTTCAGTAAAGGACTAATAGGTGGCATGAAAGCAGTTGTCTTAGGTTTTCATTTCCAGGCATATGTGGCTTTCAAGTAGAAACAATCCATAGGAGTTATTTTCTGAGCTCTGAAGGTAAACTTTAAAATTACACTTCCATTGTAGACTATCTGGCTTTTATTTAGGAGACTTTACTAACTGTGCTAATACTTTATTTTCCTCTTAATAGACCTATTTGCTCTGTGACTAGGGGCAGCCAAATCTATTCCTAATGTTTTGAAGACTAATGTCATTCCCTATTGGAGAAGCTTGTTTTATAAGGCACATACATAAATTAGGACAAGCCATTTTTGTAGCTCTGTATCCAGCTTTTGCTCCTTCCTATGAGAAAGATAAATGTGCAGAAGACAAACTGGTCCTCAGGGATTCAGGTGAGCAGCTTTATGTATGAAGCAGTCTGAGCAAGGAAAACATACAGAACTGACCACAGGCAAACTCAGTCATTGTTTCTTTAAGGGCTTAGACTTACCTCACCATACGATGCCAAGAGATAGGGTGATAATACAGCATATTTATTTATTTCTATACCAAATATGTAATTACATGATGACAAAAATGAAATTATTTTGACTGATATGTAATCTATTTCGTTTTGGTCACTTTCCATAACTTGTCAATAATAAAGGAAAAAAGCAGCAAACAGCATATTAGCAATGAGCAAAAATGCTACTCTTTCCTTTGCACACTGGTGGGTCCAGCTTTGATGTAATTAAGCATATCATAAAAATAACTTCTCGTCAATACCATCATCCATCATGAAAAGTTAAGCTTTCTGTAATGTATGGATTTAATTAACTGTCACTTGCTGTGGAAGCTGAGATGTGGTGTACACTTTTGGCTCTTAGGAGCGTCATGAGTTTAACGTAGATGTCTTAGAATGCATAGACAAGACAGCCGAGATCTGAAAGCAAACAAGGCCACATGTGAATACAGACACTTCCAATCTATCAAAAGCTTTACCCTTTAAGCAAGTTTCCTACTTGCATCCTTGTTTTGAGGAGAATTAGCTTTTACTTTTCACCTTTTAAAGCTTATCACTAAAATATGCCCCCAGGTCCCTGCACAGTGTGACATTTTAGACAAGCTATAAAAGAAATGTAGTTCTTGACTTGATGTTGTGCACTTAATAGTTGCATCTTCCAGAAATGTTATTTCTATAACCCTTTATTTACTTCAAGTGCATAGTCACAGGACTAAATCATTTTCTATCATATGGTTTTGCTGTAGAATACAATACTGCAGTTAAGGCGTGATTCTTTTGCCACTTACATAGGGCAGTGCATTTAATCAGGCTAAGCTGTCTTCTAAGGGCTACGCTCAAAGATTTCAGATGGCCAAACAGGCTTGTGCTTCACTCTTGGAGGGAAAACGATGAGCCAGAAGGAAAGAAGGGGCTATTCTCTGACCCTCACAAGTCATAAGCACGAATTTTTACATTTCTTGTTTCAAGATGACCTTTGTGGGCAGAAGCTGGTGATGCATAGTGGCACATTACACAGGGGGCAGGTGTAGATGGGCTGTCTGGGATTTCCCTCCAGGTGGGATTATTTTGATAGAGAAGCAGCATTAACTCTGTGCATATTTTCCGTCTTCAATTTACGAGGGTTAGAAGACTACTTAGAACGACTACATAAGTGGAGCAAATAAAGCAGAGAATGAAGATTTGCAGCTCGCGTGAGTGAAGGAGAAGTCTTTAAAATCCCACTCAAGTTCCTAGGATTTACGACCGAGCATCCATACTGGTTGCAGAAGCACCCAGTGCAGGCAAGGGAAAGGGGTGCATCCCCTTTCCATCAGTGTGCATCTGCTTTTCAGAGCAGAATAGGTCGGGCAGCTGGAGCAGGGTGAGAAAAGGTGGCAAAAGAGATAATGCAGAATTAAAGATAAGAAGTTGCAAAGTTCATGTGTTGAAAGAGAAGCTGGATTAATACAAAGACAAGGGACTGAACAGGGACAAAAATAGCATGTTTGGTGGAACCATTGGAAGGTGGCTTTTCTCTGGAGGGCCAAAGAAGGAAGTGCCAGGGAATTCCAGGACTTTTGCTGTTTAATTTATATTTGATGCACTAATTAGGCTAAGAGGCCCTGATTTTGCCTGTAACTGTTTCTTGAAAAATGCAAATGAGCTATTTTTAACAGACACTCAGCAAAAGAGTGACTGCCTAGAGCCATGTATTTCTGCTTTCCTCTCTTGCGGCTCTCTGTGAGATAAGGCAAGCTGAGCTTGCTTTACTTACACTTCTTCCTTTGTAAAGCTGTGTTCCTTTTATTGCATTTGACTTTGGGTTCAAGCAGCATTCCGTAACTCGCTGTCACGAACTGAAATGTCAGAATGAAATACTGAAAGCTATTTCCTCAGATGCTCAGTGTCGGAAATTATGGAAGCTCCAGGCTAAGTGTCCGCTGCGGATTCCTGTGACTGTGGCACTGGAGCCATGCTCCATTTTTCAATACATTGGTCATGGGTTGATGAAACTGATTTCTCTGAGAACCTCCTGCTGGCTCCAGATAGAAGACATTTCCCCTCAAGGGAAAAAAAAATCAGAAGAAAAAAAAAATGCCTAAATGGTAAATCTTTCAAGTGTGAAAGTAGAACGGGATACCTGGGGCCAAGCTGAGATTGATGCTGTAGCTTCACAGGCAGTCTGTCAGTTCAGTTGATGCAGACTGGATGCTTCTGCTACCATCCTAGTGGCATTTGTGTTTAGCATGTTGTGCAGTCTGTCCTCCCTTTTTCCCTATTTTAAATCTGCTCTGAACTTAACCTGCTTTATTCAGATCTGTAATAGCATGGTACTTGTGTGCTACCTGGGACATGCCAGTACCTGCAGTGCTAGAAATATTCATCATTTGCATTCCTAATAAAACTTAATATAACATTCTAAATTTAGAACACATTTTACAACTGAAATGGATTAAAACAACCACTTCCCCCCAGATCTCAATATCCCATCTATTTCTGTTATCCTGGAAATACAGGAAGAAGCCCCTTAAAGGCCTTAGTCTAAAACACTTCAGCAAGGTGAATGAGAAAACCAAATCTAGAGCTTTCTGCTGGGTCCAGTCCAGAACATGTGGGTAAGCCCTCCACATCTGTGATGCTAAAACAGCTTTTCAGGTCTTCAGTTTTGCTAATCCCATATTGCTTTCAGGTGGCAGGATCAAAGATAAGCACAGTAAAACGTTTGGGAAAGGACACAATTTTCTTATTTTTTTCAGTTTTGTGTTAACCACAGAATCTCTTATGCTGTCATTTTTCTGCTGCCATTTTTTTTTTGTTCTGTCAGTATTATTTTAGCATACCTCCCCGCTTGCAGACATTTTTGAGGGCCAAGAATTTATGCAGCATTAACCCAAACAATATGGTCACTCTCCAAGCTGGAAACTGCAGCATAAATGGCTGCATACCGCAAACGCCCCCAACTTTCACCAGGTCTTCAAGCAGCACCACAAAATGGACCATGGGGAAGTTCAGGTTAGATATTAGGAAGAATTTCTACATGGAAAGAGTGATGAAGCTTTGGAACAGGCTGCCCAGGGAAGTGGTAGAGTCACCATCCCTGGCAGTACTCAAGAAATGTGTAGACGAGGCACTTACTTAGGGACATGGTTTATCAGGCAAGGTGTTGAAGGGCTTATGACTGGACCTGATGATCTTGAAGATCTTTTCCAACCATACTGATTCTATGATAAATATATCTGCAAACTGCCGGGCATTCTCCTCTCATTAGGATAGTCATTTTCTGCTGCCGACACTTCAAAGATTTCAGTATGCAGCAGGCGCTAATGCTGTTTTGATAGCTGGTGCTCCAGGACATTTGGCAGTGTTTCCGTACATCCCGTCACCATGCTGAGCCGCCATCTCACCTTTCCCTCCCTCATAGGCTTCACATGCAAACCTCGCACTTGGCTTCCCATGGGGAGGCCTCAGTGAAAACGATCCCCTGGCTGCCAGGGGGCTTCCTCAGAGCAGGAAGAAATTTGGGGGGACTGCCCATCCTGATATGGAGACCTGGTCTCTTCTTGCCTGCCATGCAATAGCACAAGCGTCACCTCACCAAGCACAAACCGCCTTGGTGGTGGCTGCTCCACTGCCTCCGTATTATCATTTTTTATCTTTTTCCGCCTCCTCAAAGCGATAGCGACCGCCGGCGCGTTTACCCCCGCCTCTGCGGTCGCGGCAGGGCGAGGGCCCGGCAGCGGCCGGGCCGCGGCTCATCTGAAAGCAGGCGAGTCCCGACAGCGCGCTCGACGCCGCGCGCAGGTATGAATCTCGCCTTCAAACAAGCAGGGCGCATTCCTGACTTCAGAGACGCTGCTTTGTGTGGAAGCCTTGTTGGGCGTTTTTTAATGGCTCTTTTTTTTTTTTTTTTTTTTTTTTGTGCCTCCTCTTTCTTTCTTTCTTTCTCTGGGCGCTGGAAGAGGATGAAAGTGTCAGGGTGTGCGTGTTCGTTTAGGCTGATAATGAGAGAGATGCTCACGGGCATGGTAATTTGGCAGCCTCTGCACTTCCTGTAACAGTTTTTCTTTCTTTCTTTTTTTTTTTTTAATCATCCAAGGGCTGTTTAAAGAAAAACTTTTTTTTTCTTTTTTCTTTTTTTTTGTTTAACTACTGGTGGTTCATTTTCTGAACGACCGTGCAATTAATCTTATTTGTATTTAAGACACAGGCTGCTTTTTGTAAGCTATAATTAATGAAGATCAAAAATGTTGCATAGTCACACCTATGAAAAGCTAATATTATGTTTTTGTAACATCTGCGGCTATTAAAGAAGTAAGACAAAAAGGAATTGGTGCCTTCCCCCACCCCACCTTCAAAGTAAGCCTCTTTCCTGCACAGCAGTGCCCTTTACTGTTCTGTCTGTGATAATAATTTCTAGTAGACAGTGTAATCAGTCCTAAAAATATAGATGTTCTGTTGCACTGGTAGAGAAAGGCTTGTTTTACAGCGTCCTTTGTGGAGGACCGAGCCCGTGAATTTTACTGCAGACTGCCTGTATTGAGGGACTGAACCCAAACAAGAGTGTATATTCTCGTGCAGTTTTTGGGCAAATGCATGAGTATATTGAAACTTCAAAAGCATCAGTTTCATGATTTTGCATTTAAAAAAATCCTGTGTGTCTTTGGCACTGGAAATTCTGCAGCATAGGTTAACTTTTAACTGCGCTGCCTAATAAAGTAATTACATTGGAGTAGCTAATAGCTTATTTATCTCAATGTGTTTATATAAAGAACAACCCCAGGATGTATTATTTGAAGATGTATGACAAGAAAAGTGCATAGTTTTGCCTTGGCATTGCTTGCCTCCTGCTCCACCAACTTTGCATCTGCTCCAGCAAAAGGAAAGTCTGGTTTTCAGCGGCTTAAAATCAAAACGCGATTGGCTCACAGAGTGTCTCTCAGATTCACAAAAATATCTTGCACACTTTTCACTTTCGCACAAGCAATCGGAGCATTACTTTGTTATGCTGGGGATGTGTTATCTTGATAATGTTTTGCAAACATTTTGCAAAAAGACACTGCCTCTATAGTATTCCTCTTAGTATCAGAACTGTTCTGGCACTGCCAAGGCAAAATCATCTTTGTGATTCTTGTGATTTAGGGTAAATATGATCTCAGGCAATGTTTGAGGAACAAACTTCCTGGTATGGTCCAAGAAAAACAACAAGCTCACCATCTGATATCTATTTGCCCGTGTTAAGAATGAAAGAAGAATTAATCTTTTGACACCTTTTCTTTTTTTTTTTTTTGTGGGATCCAAATTATCACCTGGGAGGTGATGTACAAAGAAGTTACAGCCTAAGGACATCCATATCTGCACCATATCTGCATCCATAGAGAGTCCCTAGAAAAGTCTGTGCTATTTGGTGCAGTGTCCCTGTGTCTTTGCTAACACTAAACTCCGCTTCTAGAAATTTGGAGACAAAAATGAACAGGGGGGTCGGAAGAGTAGGGTTCCCTGTGAGAAACCTGCTGCTGCAGCCTCCTCCCTTCCTTCCTGAGGACAGAGCAGTCAGGTGCCTTTGTAGCGTGGGTTTCCTGCTCTGAACTTGTGCTTGATGTCTGAAGACACATATGTTGGGCTAGGAGAAATGTTTGCAAAATTGAGTCATAGAAATCTGCACGTGTTGATTACATCACAATTATTTCTGTTTACTTCATGACTCATAACTTTCCTAAGTATCTAAAAAAAACATTCTAACAATTTGGTGTATTTAAATTAATGCCTTCTTTTATACGCAAAAAACATCTGGTTTCTAAATCTCCACTCTAATCCTTCTCAAGGTCAAAAAAACTATAGGTTGTTTGGTCATTATTGGAAAGAAATAAGATCTTAGAATTCTAATAAGTGCATGTTTCCGTCAAACAAGGACCAGCAGTTTGAGCAAGAGCGTTTTTCGCGTGGTGACAGGCTGTAATAGGATGACATCAACAGAGAGCTTGGAGGTTTGGGGAGAATTAATAGCAACACATTATCCAAGTCCTAATGAAAACAGACATAAGCAAATGTCAACAGCTTCCTCATGTCTTCTTAATTGTAAGACCATTCTACACAAAGAATATGCACTTCAGCAATGAGATCTATATGTTCCTTAAGTGACTTCCAGAGATGAGAGCTTGTAAGAATTGTTTTTGTGTTTTTAACTTTGACAAACCCCTCCCTCAGTCCCCCAAGTTAGGCATCTTCCCAAACACTCTTTCATGTCCTTATCTTTCAGACTGTAAGATCTTTGAGGAAGAGACAGTCTTTATTTGTGTACTGTACAACTAACGCTAAGCTGCAAGGATTACTTACACTGTAAGCAGTTGCCAAACAGTGTGGTTTAGCAATTATGGAAGGAGGGGGGAAATGTACAGACGTACTGTAGTTTTACTTCAGAATGATAAATGATAAAAATGCAACAGTCTAAGTTTGCAGTTAAACAACCCCAAGTATAGCATTGCTTAGTGCATAGCTTAAGTTACTCATGCAGTTTTGTTTTTGCTCTTTGCCACCTTTCTGCCATATGAAACATGCATGTTAATTGCAGCCATCTCCACATAACGAAAAAAAAAAAAAGAGTTTCATATGGCAGTTTTCAGAAAGACTTGAAGAGATCTGAGGGGCTATGGTCACCAAGCTCACATGTGATAGACCCCTTTGCCCGGGGAGTGAAGGCCATTCCAAAAGTAAGACTTTTTCATGTTTGCATTTCACTTACAGCCTGATCCACCTTTATGCTACAGAACTCCTGTCTGAGGCTGCAGATTTTTTAACTTGCTCTTAAAATGCAAGCCTGCTTGAAAGTGGCAGATATTTGCCTTTGTGAGATGTTTTTTGTTATATCGGATAAGCCCTATGTATATGTTCAGTTTATAGGTAAAAACATAGCTAGTTTGACTCAGTATCTCTTTATTATTTTTCCTTGTGCCCTGTAAGAGTATAAAGTGGATAAGTCAGAAAAATAGTATTTTTGCTGTCAGTTCCCATAGGAATAAATATTTATAGGAGTACCAGCCACTAGAAGGTTATATCTATTTTCTTTCACAGACACCCATCTAAACTTCAAATCAGAAAATCACTCTGCTATTGCAGGATCTTAAGAATGAGGTTTTTCAGTGTTGCTTTTTTCAATCGATTTGCCAGCCTCCCTTTTGCAAGTAATTTTGCATAAGTAAAAGAGCCTTCTGAAGAGCTATATTAATTTGCTCACAAACATGTGGTTAGAGTTGTGTGCCATTAGAGTTGTGCCGGGCGAGATGGCTGTGTGGAGCTGGCAGGTCTGACACAGGAGGCCGGCAGCCTTTTGGAGCAGCATCCTGAGGTCAAGCAGGCATCTCAGATGGCTCTGGCCATGGAGCCCTCAATGCTCAGCAATGATTGGGATTGCTCAGCTGTGAGCTAATAGCTCCAGAAAGTTCCTAATCAGCATCCCAAGACAGCACATGCCTTCTTTTTCCCCTAAACCACCACACACTTCTGTCTATATTCCTTCTTGCTTCCTGGGATGGTTCCCAACTCTCCAGATGACCCCAACTTTTATGCTTGCTGCTCCATATAGTGGATTCCTAACTTGGATGTTAAGTATGAGCACTTTACAGCATCCATCTGAGTAGTATTTACAATTTATGCAGGTACTGTAATACCTCCAATACAAACAGATTTTTAAGTCTCAGGAACTCTTAAGAAAATCATGGCGAGAACAAAACATCAATAAATTACTGAGGCACAAGATCAAGGAAGATTTTTTTGAGTTCTAGCTCCAAAGACATTAAACATCCAAAAAGGTGAATTCACTCCATTTTTAAAAAAATATTTTTATACATTTCCTGTGTCTTTTGCAACTTACCTTCACCTTTCCAAAGAAACCTGCAACAACATCAGACCTGTGACATTACTGAACATGTAATGTGAGATTTACTTTGACGTGCTACTACTACTAGATAAGGAAACTGCACTTCATTGGTCATGTTATTCCTTTCAGGCCTAACTTATTTTAGTGATTAGGAGTTTAATATAAAATTTTGTCCAAACCTACAATTCAGTTTGAGCAGGGAGAGGAAAAAGAGAATTCTTCCCTCAGTCAATACATGCTTTTTTCTGTATCCATTTCCTCATAAAATAAATGGGAAAGAGAAATTGAAGTATCTATCTGAGGCATCTGAGGCAGGTTAAAGATTTGTCTTTCACCACGGTAATATAGGCTGCTTAGCATCATCATGCAGTGTTGTTTGTGAGGAATAATCACATTTAAGTGCAGCAGAAAATTACACCTCCAGCATGCCTTCATGCCCTTGACCCCAAGTTTCCCATTCTTTTTAGCAACCATCTCTGTTTTCATTACATGAAGTCTGAGAATAGCAAATTTGTGTATGCCTGTGCCACGTGCTCTGGGTGTCCCTGCTGGAGCAGGGGGTTGGACTAGATGATCTCTAGAGGTCCCTTCCAACCTCAACCATTCTGTGAGTCTGTGAGTCTGTGATATCATTGGTCTGGAATAGTAGATATTTGTAAAAAAAAAATGTATATTTATAGTACCTTGCATTTAAGCTAGAAGGTATAATGCAAGGGCTGTCTTCAAAAAATATTCCTGATGCCCCTGAACTTTGGATAGCCTCTGTTCTCAATAACTGCCATCAGAAGTTAGAGCTAAGCTGTCATGTTAAGGGTTGTATATGTTTTCTAAGTGAAAGTTTAGGGTGGCTGGTAGCTAGAGGAAGCTGTGCAAGGGCTGAAGTCTGGCATGCTGGAGGACCATCTCCATATTGATCTCAGTGCCCTGTGTGTGTGGAAATTAGGACAGCTTAGTCCAGTATCCGACAGTGCAGAGAATCCTTGGGCTGCTTTCGTGGCAGGGTTTGTGTTAATAATGATTATACATGGAAAAGGGAAATCTTTTCAGCCAGTAATTTGTTTACATGCACAAACCCTGCAAACCTTGTTCCCAAGCAACCAAAAACAATTAATAAACTCTATTCTAATTTGGAAAGTGGTTCTAGACAATAAGACTGGGAAGATACTTTGTAAAATGTGAACTGATTCAAATGTAGGGTTTTCTAAGTGAAACGGTCTTATATTTATATTGTTTTACCAAAAAAAAGAAAAAAGCTAATTTATTTTAAGGGAAGTCAAAATCATCCCCAAAATCATGGAGAAAGACCTTTTGTCAGGTCTCTTCCACATATCCTATTTTACCCCGTCTGGACTCAGTTTTCAGGCTTACCAGCAGTGCTGCCCAGAAGTATACCCTTATGTCTAAACAGAAAGCTACTGTCTTTTCTTCCTGGAAAACATAGAGGTGTTGTGAGCCTTTGGGCCTCGCAGGTCCCTGACTGAAGAGTGAGGAGTAACATGTTTCTCAGCCAAATGGCAAAGGGGCCCCTGACCTCCCCAGGCAGCTGAGCACCATGCCCAGCAGGTGAGGGCGGCTGCTGCAGCATCAGCAGCACAAGTCCCTCTGACAGAGCACCTCAAATCACCCCGCAGCAGCTATTAGGACTCTAGAAATCCTGCAGTTAGACACTTGAAAAGACATTAGAGTGGGTATCTCTGTAATAGAGCTCTCAGATATCGCAGAGGCGGGTTAGACCTCCTGTGCTGTTGGGGTCTAGCAGGAGGGAGGGGAACCTCCAAACCTGCTTTAGATGCTGGCTGGCACGTTTGGGACACTGTGCTCCAGGGAGAAGCTGAGGTTCCTCCAGGCTATTGCTTGGTGCCATAATGCTTGATTAATTACATGTCTTGTAGCAAAAGCGGCCGCCCTACAGAGATCTTAAGCTCCTAGAATTTAAGTAGAGGTGTTATTTCTGGGATATTATTCCCACAGGCCAGAGTACAATTACTGCGCTGCTTTTATGTTTGCTCACAAAAAGTTAAATGAGCAAAGTGTGCTGTTTTAAATTAATCTACTTATCAGGAACTCACTTAGATACCGTGCTTAATCTTCTGTTTCCTCCTCCTAAAGCCATCGATAACTGGAAGAGTCTCTGGCTCGAATCTTTGCCTGGCACTCAGTAAAGGCCCGGAGCAGGAGGCAGCAGGGCCTGTCTGCCTTCACGGCACGAACTTGGGCAACTGCTTTGAAATCAATGGAGAACTCGATCCTGTACCCCAAACAGACAGACAAACAAGTTCTAGCCAGTGCTCGCATCCTTCAAAGCACTAGAAGGAAAATAGTGCCATTCCCACTGTGTGTAGGAGAGGTGAGGAGAGAGGTGAGGCTTTGACATGACTCAAGGCTCCACCCCCAGCCACTCCAAGTATGATCATATAGCTCTTTGTATACATCCTAATAATGGTCAATGAAAAGTTTTCTATGGCTTTCCATCTATCTCTTACCAAAACGTAAACCATGCGAGAAAAAAAAAGTTTGGGAAAATCAGTTCTCATATTTTCAAGTAAGTGAGAAGTCGTTTTGCCCTCTCTAAAGTATCACATATTTGAGCAAAGCAACAGAAAGATAGATGAAGTTTGAAAGTTCAGAGTTGGCATGGAAATAGTCCTCACTGGGAACTGTATACTTTTTTACTTGAAAATAAAAATGGAATAAATATCTTAGCATTTGCAGTCTCTGCCTTGGGAATATGCAGTGGGAGGCACAAAGAATTAACCCATCAGAATTGAGGATTCTGCTGTTACTTGTTTACTGAAGCATCTGCCTGGGATATTTTCGAATCTAGGATACTGGTTAGCAGGTCCCTTGAGTTCATTCAGGATGTCATTCCAGTGCAGAAAGCCAAAATTTCCATGTGTCCAGCACATCATGCAGGACTTTTGAAAAACAGCATGCAGTCAGCTGGTTAGAGACCATAGAAAAAGAGGGAAGGCAATAGACATGTTTTCAGTCTTAGGTACATAGTAAACCAAAATATCAAGATTTTTTGTAAAAGGATATATCGACTCCAGATGAGAATAGGTTTGCTCATACCAGGTGCCATTGACTTTGTGATGCAGGGTAGAAAATACAGCACAACCTTCAACAATGCTTTCCAGCAGCTTGGAGCACATGAACTAAGGGGCAATGTTTTTGATGTTATGGGAAGATACTAATTGCTGAAATGTAGTTACACAAATGCTCCTTAGCTGTGAATCCCAGAGGTATTTAATCCAGAAAGATCAGGGAAACTTGGACTGAGCGGCCACGCTGAAGTGACGGTGGCGTCACTCTGAGGTCCTGTGCTCCCCTACCTGCTCCCCCTTCCTAAACACCAACCATCCTTCCCCAACCACAGCTCAATAGGATGCCTGTTTAGCGATCTTAAATAGCACCATCAGCAGCTTGATACTTCAAAGGTCTCGCAGAGGGGCTGGTCGGGTGCCAGCCCCTCGAGGGAGGGTTCCCGCTGCCTGGCACGGCAGCTGCGCGCTCGCGACGTCCCGCGTTGAGGCAGCGAGGCCCAGCCTTCCCGCTCTGCTCAGCTCTCCTAGCACTGGCCGCGCTGACCACAGGCCACGCATCCCGCTGCCTTGGCAAAGGGAATTATTTGTCTCTAAGATATTCAGCAGCATGGGGAGTAGCTCCATCTTCAGCAGAGAAAACCTGTTCCCTGGGATGCAAGCACTCGGGAAAAATAAGGGAGAATGTGGGCACTTTAATTACCGAGTCAGGTAGAATAGCGCAGAGTTATCCCAACCCCCTGTTCTCTAAGCAAATTTAAAAGATGAAAGCGAATGACTCATGAGCAAAAGAGGGCTCTAGTAATAACCTAATAGCGCAAGCCTGGAGAAGGTGCATACTGTTCTGAAAGCCCGTTGGCTTTCTGAAGATTTCAATTTGTGTGACAATTTGAGACATAGCACCCAAATGGTCTGTCAGATCCATCACTATGACAAGGAAATATTGTGCTCTCTTCCTCCTCGCTGTAATCCCTTGAATACCTGGTGCCAGCGGTTCAGCTGATAATGCAAAGCGGGATGAGAGCAGGCAGCCTTGCCTACAAATGGTGACTTTTAAAATGGGCTGTGACAGGCTCCCCTCAGCTTTCTCTAACTGTCATTTTGATGCAAGTAACAGGCTGCAAATAAGCGCTTTGGTACAGCAGGGCTTGCCATGGCCATTTTCATATTTTCCCTAATTGTGAGCCATTACTTAATTGCTAATGAGCTAGTGACTATGCAAGTCCTGGCAGTAATTGCACTGGGGTGTTGCATTTCAGGCTCTGGGCTAGGACCCGGCTGTTTGCAAGAGGATTTTCACGTTTCCAGTGAGGCTGGTAAGCAAGGGTTTGTGCTGGGGCAGGTTGGTGGTGCTTGCAGGGGTGCTCTTTTGGTAGGCCAATTTAATGACTGCTGCCCTTGAGCACAGAGAACACACACCGTTTGAGTTACATGATCCTCTTTTATTAACTCTGTCAAGCAGCGCACTGAGTGTGCGCTTTGTGTGTTGTGGCTCCAATCCAGACCCCGCCGGAATCAGTGAGGAAGCCAGCACTATCTCCCGTGGGATTTCACCCACGCGGCCGTGCTGGCTCCCTACCTCGGGGAGGGACCAAGCTCCTCGCTGCATCGCCTGCTCTGCCCTTGCACCAGGGCTGTACAGATGAACGTCGAGTTTCAGCCCCTGCATCCAACATCTCCTGGCTTAGGGATTGTGGTCTCCACCCCACCGCTCATTCTGTTTAGGGAAGCGGCACAGCCATCCAGATGCAGGGATCTCATCCAAGCCCCGTGTGCTCCAGACCAAAGAGGAGTGCTGTCACAGCGTGGGGTGACATGTAGAGACATGGCCATGCCCCTCAATGCCACCAGACATTGCGCCTTCGCGGGCAACGCAGAGGTTTCATAACCCTCATGCAACAACAGATCTCTGAAGGATAGGGGAAAAGGTCTACGCAGCAAACAAGACTGAGCTGAGAGAGACTGCTGCTTTTCGGACAGGTCAATATGTGCAAGGTGTAACTAAATCCTGCTACAGGCACACTGTGGAGTTATCATTGCTGCAGAAATATAATCATGTGGCAATGCTGGCCTGGGCACACAGACTCAATGTGCCTTGAGCTCTGCCTCTCCTGGCTTAGGCCCAATGTATGTTAAAGCAGCCCAAGGGCTGCCTTACCTTGTATCCAGCTATGAGGGGCTCCAGTGGACTGCTGAGGTGCACAGGCTGGGTGTAGGAATGGTTACAGGTTTTCTAAGTTGCTTGAATCATCTACAGCAACTTGTCAATCTGATCCATAGCAAGATAACTGAAGTCCGCTCAGCTGCTCATGAGCTCACCCTTCTGAGACAGGTCCAAGGCTTTACAAAAATAAGCGTGTTTACGTAAGAGAGCAAATGTTTCCCATATTTGCTATCTCTAAACCACGCTGCAGCCATCGGGTCTAGCATGGGAACAACTCTTGCGCTCTTCAGCCCCGCACTTGAAAGCAGGTTTCTCCTACGCAACATGAAAAACGAATTCTGTCAGAGTATTTATCTGTTCAGCCCAAATCCCAGGCTCAGTTCCTTTGCTGTGGATAACATTTACCTTCTGTGCAAGGCGGTTTAATGGATATTCTCCACTAAAGTGAGGCTGAGAACAGCACCAGAAACCGTGTGGCACCGAGAGGCTGGCGTGCTGCATTTGAGCTCTGTGAGAGCAGTGTCTGCCGCCCGCGTACGCCTTGCATAGCTTAGGAAAGTAGCATTAGTGGATTCTGACAGTGTAAAGCGATGTCACACACACTAATGTCTTTCCCAATGAGAGGAGTCTCCTATTTTCCAGCTGTAGCAAACGGAGCCAGTGAATCACATATTCACGCATCTAAGATGCTGTTACAAATACAAAAGCACTGCCAAAAAATAAGATGTGAGTGCAGGATATCAGCAGCAAGTATGTAAAGCATGAGAGAGCAAGTTATATTTTCTCCCTTCAGAAGGCTTCAGTGATGTAATTCCTAGGCCACCTCGGAGCAGGGGTGGAGGTCGCACACTGGATATTAAGTTAGCAGACTCAGAATGCTCTGACAGGCAAATTTGGAAGAAGCCTGAGAGGTTTAATATGCTTTACTGTCCTGGTTGTAGCTTATTCCCCCACTTCAAATCCTTGCTCAGATTACCCCGATGTTTACAAGCCTTCAGTGTTATTTTAGCTTCTCACTCTTACATTCATCATAATCTGTGAAAATCAGAGTTGACATGATGACAAAATTGTCACATTGAATACATTGTTTACTTGGCTCGAATAGTTATTTTTATAGTCTCTCTAGAGAAAGTTTTTTATTCAAATTTGCCAGAGATACTCAACAAGTTTAACGAGAAACTTGGCATTTCCTCTCCCCCAAATTCTTCGAATGATATTCTCCAGAAACAGACTAATTGGCAACATCTTCCTTCATGGAGTCACACATCCTTGTGCATTAGATTTTCTCAACACATTCACACCTGGAGTTTGGGTATCTGCTGTTCTCTGGAGAATTCAGCAGATTATAAAGGGCTCCACCAGGAATTGCAGACTCACCTACCAATTTCCCAAATTCAGTTTGGTGGCAATGGGTGTTAAAAAGTCTGCCAGTACATGACAGGAATGAGTCTTTAAGCCCAAACTGAGATTTCTCCATTTTTTTATGTTGTATGTTTTGCACACTGAATCTTTCCCCAATTTAATTTTCCCCAAGGCTCTCATATTGTTCTAAGAAAAACAAGAGCTAAGATCTTTTTCAAACCAGTGGAACGAGACATCATGTTTGACAGGAAAGACCTAAAATTTATGTTTCGCTTGCTTCATGCTTAGACTTGAATTTACCAAAACAGTTTTTCCAAGAGGAAAGAGTCCCTTGTTATTTATTTTCACTAAACACTGCAATCATCTGTGTGATCCAATACCATCTGTGTCTGGGTTATTTCCTTAGTGATATACTGATACCGACCAACATTTTAATCCAGAGGATGAACAGACTGATTTAAACTTTGTTTATGACTAACAAGGACTACCCAACCCCCTAAAGTTTTTAGTTTAAAACAAATACTTAAAAGAAATTTTAGCAACATAGATTGAGTATAACCATAGAATATTTAATGGTATATGCCTTTGGTCTCCAGATAAACATGCACTAGTTTGCAAGGTATCTGCAGCCTTCAGTATTAGGCATCTATAATGCTGCAAACACACATCCAGGTACAGAGAGTTGGTCGAAATATGTGATACACAGTCTCTGGTGTGGTTAAAGCAGAAGGAAGTGAGACGACAAGATAAGCCAGCAGCTGTGATTTCAGAGTGGTCAAGAGACTGCTTACAAAACAGGAGCCGAGTCCTGCACCCTGCAGACATGCTGGGTCAAGTTCAGAAGGCTCAGGCTGAGATCACCACTAACACCCTGGCCAGCTTGGCAGCAGGGAAGAGGAGCGGCTGCAGAGGGTCTGTGTCTGGCTGCCCTGCTGTTAGAAGGCTGTTAGAAGGAAAGAAAAAAAAAAAAAAAAAGGAAAAAATGGTTATTTTGCAAACTCTCCTCTGCTTTCGCTCCAAGTGGTAGATTTTTTTAGCCTTCCAACAGCAGTAAACAACGTGGGTTTTTCATTTTTTTTTTATTTTTTATTTTTTTTCTTCCCCTGGAAAAAAAACAGCCATTCACTTTACCTTTCCCACCACTTAGCCTGGTGGTTTACTGCATTTCCCACAGTCTTACCTCCGGTCTCCCTCCCAGTGCGCCCAGAACCAGGGCTGCTCATGGAGGCAGCGCCAGCTCCTCCTGGGTCGGCAAAGCGGTGGCACCAGGGGAGATACGTAACTGTCCAGTCCTGCTCGGGCTGTTGAGCACCAGAAAGTGTTGAAGGAAGCATCTCTAGTACAGACTAGCCTTGCATGAGCTGACCTAGCTGAGGTGCAGGCTTTCCAGTTCTGCTGAATCGGGCACTCCAGTGCTGGCTTTACCATACACAGTAGCTTTCTATGTGACATGAACTGAAAACACTGGGGTCCCACCTCAACAACTAGGACTGTGAATACCCTATAGAAGAGGTGCACACAGTCTTTTTTATCCTTATACCTCTCTGAATTAATTCAGTTAACACTAGCATGCTCGTGTGATACTGTGTGTAGAGCTTTAACCTGTTTATATTAGACTCCTTTCAAAGCAAATACGTGGCTCCAACATTTGCTTTCTCTGGAAGCAAAATCAAACAAGCAAGCAAAAATACATCTGAAAGGCACTCTAATACATTTTTAATGTACTGTCTTCTGAGAAGTTTTTTTTTTTAAAAAAAAAAAAGCTAAAAACAGATTTTTTTTTTATTATCATAGCCTCTTTTCTCCTCAGGGTTTGGTATCCCTGACACCATAAAATTGGATCCTTTATAAACTCTTCATCTGCAACAACTCTGAAATTTGAAATTTAGTTTTCTAAATGCACTGTCTTGCCAGGTTGCAGGGGATCACACAGTGTTGACAGTAGGAACATTATAAGGTTTGTGCCAAATTAAAGATTCCCACATTTCTTCTAAATTGTTGGTCTTCAAAGGACAGGCGAGCAGTATCTGCAGCAGCAGTCACTGCTTTATAAAACACAAAGCTTTTCAGGAGTTCACTCTCTCCATGCATAAGCTGTCCTTCAGTCTTCTGAGTAGGAGAAAAGCACAAACAACACCAAGTCATTGTAGGTGTATTCCAAAGAAACAAGGCACAAGCTTCACTGCACCATCTTTGAAGCGTACACATCATATATTGATGTGACCATTTTGCTTTTCGGCTTCAGGATGGCCATTAACTATGCAAATAGTGACTTCCATTGCTCCTATCTTTCTGCAAGCCACTTAAGAGTCAACCTAACTCTGCTATGTTTGGCCAAAGCACAGCTGAATATCTGCATGTACACTTGCTGAAGTAGGTAATTTTTTTAAAACAGGGGTTACCAGTTAGGGCATTCTCCAGTCATTGAGAACAAGGTGTGCGATTAGGTAACACACAAGATACTTAGAGCTGTTGATGGATAAAGGGGAACAATTCCTTTGCTTTGTTTAAAGCAAGACTGTTCTTGCCAAACCTCAGAACTGGATTCTCTCCTGACCATGCAAGTGTATCTGCCCATAAAACATTCAAGCCTTAAAATGAGACATTAGGGTTTGAGGATGAAAGCCAATTTTTGTAGTGGAAATATTGCAAAGATGTTCTGCCAGAAAAATCTTTTTTAGCAACTTTAGCATCCAACTCAAAATAGAAGATCATGGTGCTGGAGTCGTTACTTTCACCCAGCATCACAGGGAAGAGCTCTGAGCTGGCATGGCTTAGCAGCCTGCAGGAGATACGATGACAGCTTTCTGAGGGTGCAGATTGCTTTTGTTCTCCAGATGAAAACACTCTTACCATGACAGTCCCAACATCCCCTTCACCAGCTTGGCAAAGCAAGGAGGCCAGGAAATGGGACTGTGTTACTATGGCATCACTGGCAAAACAACAAATTTGGTAGAGTTTACTCCAGCAGATTGAAAAACACAGAGCAGTTTTTAGGTACAAAATGGACGTATTTGCTGCTGCATAGATAGCAACACTGTAAAATTGATGTGTCTTAAAAATGCAAGGTATTTTTTCACATCTTGATAGAAATGCCAACATAGATTTCAAGAAAGGAGAGAGAAAAGCAAATAAAAAAATCCACCAACTTCAAATATGTAGTAGTTTAACAGATGAAGATTTATGGTTTCTAGTAGATCCCTAACTGACTGCAAGTCAGTCATAGGCCATTTATTCTCTTCACAGCTTCATCTTGGGATGTGTCACAGAGACTTCATAAATCTCCTTGTGAAATGCTCTATCCAGGTTGGAAAAGGCCTTCATAAAAATACTGTGTTCAGTTTTAGACACCCACCTCAGAAATATGGGAATGAGTTAGGTAAAATCCAGCTGGAAGAAACAACAAAGAGCAATGCTCTAGAAACTTTGTCTTGTAATGCAAAATAGAATGAATTTGGATTGTTTTGCAAAAAGAGCGTATGTCAAACTCGAATACTTAGGAGGTTTATTGCAAAGGAAATAAATAATCTTCTCTTCACAACCATGGTGGGTAAAACAAATTGCAACAGCTTCAGGTGAATAGGGGGAGATGCAGATTAGACATTAAGAGAAGCGTTCTAATACTAAGAATGGCAAAGCACTGGAATAAATTGCTGATGGAAAACTATGAAAATCTCTATCATCAGAGGTTTGTAAGAACCAGTTAGATAAATGTTTGTTAGATGGGATAGAGAATGACTTGGTCTTAGGGTGAAACGGATAGATTAGATAGATAACTTCTTAAGGTCCCATCCAATACTCTTTTTTGATTACTGAATTATTTGATTACAACTAGGCATATAAAAGGACAGACTTGGGAACTGATAGTTTTTCCGACAGAATGTATTTTATTGTATTGACAGATTGAATTTGAAGAGGTCTTCTTTTTAAAATCTAGTGGTTTTTTGTGTGATGGTTTTGATACTAGCATCAAGTCTCTAGCCAAAATTTTCCAGTAACGATATGGACCATGCTAGCTGAAGAAGTATTTGCAGTGTTGTCTGAATTCTGGGCAACTTCAATGCAAGCAAAGCATTCGACCTTTCACTGTTGCACCACTGTAAGTTCTTCAATTCCAAAAACTTTATTTTTTTTTAAAAAAAAAAGGAATTTAGAACTATAAACTATAACATTCTGCTTTCTTTTAATCCTGATAAACATAAAATATCTACTAATTATATATATATATATATTTAAAATCTTTTAAATCATATTAGAATGACCTTAATTACTTCTGGCTAACTCTACTCTATGACTTGCATTTCTCATCTCTCCACAAACTGAGCGAAGTGTTGTACCTCCAAAAAGCCACATAATGTTTCTCCTCTGTCTGGGACCTATGGCACTGCTTCTCTGCAGCCCTTCTGTATCCACGTCTGACTTTATCCCTCATCATCCCATGGTCACACTAGAGTTTATCTAGGCATGAGACCTAGAAGACCACTTGCTCAAGTGCTCTTCATCCTCCTCCTATTACTTTGGAATTCTCTTCCTCATAAAGGCCAGAGGTAAAGAGTCAACCTGTGGCCAGGTAACTCTGTGTTCTTGGCTGAAAGTCTCTCTCATAGAAATCCATCCACTGCATGTCCAGCCCTGAAAACAAAACAAAACAAAAACCCACAAAGACCAGTGAGAACCTTCTCATCCACAAGCTCCAAAATCCGGTGACTGATGAGTCAATATGAACTTCCATCAAGTTCTGCCTCTTCCTAGCCTACAGGGATCCTAAATAGCTGTAACATTTCTATTCAGCACTTCTCCAAAACCCAAATGTTTGCAGGTACCCCAACCTCAACAAGGACAGAAGGGTGAGCTGGACTATATCCAGAGTCATTGTACCTAAGCGCATTTCTGGTACAGATATCTAGTATGTACTTTACATTTCTTTACATCCTGAAACAAGAAACACAGATGAACCTATCTTCTCTCAAACAATATAGTTACTGGACTGCAAAAGGACCACTCCAGAGATAATTAAAGCCCCAATAAGAAATATATTCTAGTGTGAAAAATACATTGTAGATAATGCTTTTCCTGCAGCTCACATTATGGGGAGCCCAAATCTTTCTGCCAGAACAGGCAAACGAAGAAATGCTTGTCTAAACCAAGCAGTTCCTCTGAGTGTACAGCTCAGGGTGAGGGCTTCACTCAGAAAGGCAGGGCATCTCCTTAAAACCTGCCTGAATCCCTCCTCTTCTATGGTGCAACTCCTTGTCTTCCAGCTACTGTACTGCAGAGTGTAAATATATCCCTCAGCTATCCAGATCCTGGACTCAGACCAAAGTATCTGTATTCCTCTTTGAGGAGGGTGTACAACCAAAGTCTTATTCTAACAACTAATTCTCCACCCACCCTAATTCTTGTCACCATCCCAAGGAGCTTGGCTTGGTGCTGGAGAGTTTGACTAGAGGAAGTGTGAGGAGCTCTCCTCACTCTCCTGCCACAGAGCAGTTGCTACCATTTTCTATTCTTCTCTTGTGTGTTCAAGTAAGAACTTGAACACCATTAGAAGAACGGTTTAACACTCATCCTCTTCCCCACCCCTCTACTCTGCGCAAGATCACTCCACTTCTGCTTTCCAAAGCCTTCATGGCCTGTAAAGTTTCCATTAAATCTTCTTGTGGAGATTGCCTCCAGCCCTGGAGGCCCCCCCAGTTCCCAAGGGGGTTGTGTGCCTGAGGGGAAGTCGTCTGTACACTGTATAAAACATGGACTTCTCAGTTTCAGTGCAGTGCCAGCAGCAGAACTCGCGCCTTAGCTTGCCGTGCCGTTCACTGCCTCACCAGCAGACACCTGTAGCCATCGCCGCAGCAAGCAGCACGGAGACCAGCACACAGGACCCCACCACGCTGCCCAGAGTCCTCTACTGCCACAGCCTGTTCTGTGCTCCCATGCCTCCCAGCTACCCTCCCCACTCTGCTCTTCAGTCTCCGTGCTCCCCTCCAGCCTTTTCTCTGGCATAAGACTTCTGTCTTCTACCTTCCTGCCCAGACTTTTTCCATGGTTCCTCCTTCCGCCTGGTTTCTTCGTGCCACGCGGGCTGCCCTCCAGTCTTCATTTCTGCTCTATCCAGGAGGTAGGAGTTCTGTCCCACCCAAGGCCTGGTACATAGGTGTGGCGGCAGCGTGGGGGGTTTAGCGCTTAGGCGGTGCTCAAAATACTTAGGGGCCAAATGGATCCCTCCCACAGCTTGGCTGCCATGGAGAGAGCCAGGATAGGCATGAATTATCCCTCCAAACTAACGAAGGGTGTCCTGACACTGCACCGTGCCTTTTTTTTTAATGTCATTCCAAGCAGTGTTTGACTGATACAGGTCTGCTGCGCGCACGCAGGACCTTTGCCATGTCAAAATGCCTCCAAGCAGCAACCACCCATGTTGGCAGGCTATTAAGTTTCTGTAGAATTTTGACAAGTCTCCAGATGAACATCAAACCATCCCAAATCTCCTGAGGGGCTAAGAATTAAAAGAAAAAAAAAAGAAAAAAAAATGACTTCACATGTCATTATTCCCTGCAGCTTTGTAGCTAATTTAGAATCTGTTGATCCTGGTGCCAATAAATAGTTTATCTTTAAACTACCTCTGTACTTACAGACTCGGTTCCATTGGCTGATTAGTGCTGGTTATTTAGCTGACAATTCAGTAGCCTAGCAGTGCTTAGAGGAGAGATGTTCACTATGCATATCTGCCTGTGCATTTTTGGTACATTAAGCAGATCCTCACATGATAACTAAATATTTCTCTAGGGAAAAAAAAAAAAAACACTATCTTGCAGCAAATGGTGACCACATTACCACATTATTAATATATGTGCTAATGTGCTGCCCCCCAGTGGAATCAGAATCTGTTTTGGGGGATACTGCTCTGAAGATCTTGACTTACAGCATGCATAAAAGAAAACGCTCATCTGACAAATATGAAATTAAAACATTAGATTATGAATTGGTAGGACAGTTTTAATCTATTGAAATACGTTTTACATAGGTGATGATTGGTACCTGATTTTAACTTAGTGGTACAGAATAATGCTGTCCCAGAATACCTCCTTTCTCAAGAAGAGCTGCAGTCAAAAGGAGCAAAAGGCCTTCAACTGCTTGTGGATGACACTTGACATTTCAGAGGATCGTGTTCTAAGGAAAATTGTAAGACGTTCTCATTAAAAACATAGTCAAATAAAAAATATTTCAAGACTCAACAGTTGTTACACATAAGTCTCTAAGCACCTGAAAAGAATCCAATCACTATAACATCCCTCCCCAGCAGGAAATCCATGGCTTTCCAGAAGTCCTTTCCGACCTTCGTTTCATTTGTCCTACAGCAAAACAGTTATAAAAACTGCAATTCAAGTCACAGTTGCAGTCACACTGTTAGCATGTCCAAAGACTATTTTATCAAGCAGCAACTTTACATGAATATAAATTTTAAAGTTGTATTCAACTAAAGGTATAGCTTGCAGGCTTGCAGAAATTAAAACCATAAGGCCATAATCTTCACTGTTCCTTTGCTTCTGCTCAGCAGTTGTCTTCTTCATTTTTCCAGTGTTTCTAAAACCTCACTTCTGCTTCAGTACTAGGTAGTTGCCATTGGCTATACATCTCCACAAGCTTTTTTTTTTTTTTCCCATGGATTAAAGAAATGAAAGTATATATGGTAAGATTTATTTTCTTATTTTCGGCTTGCAGCATAGTCATGTTGCACCACAGTAAAAGGCACCTGTGCTCATCTAATAATTAGCTCATCTGCTGATAATGAGCAGTTATCAGGGGAGGGGGAAAAGAAGAAATATAAAATCAATGTGCAATGCAGTATTATTACAAGACAAAGAGAATATGTACACTAGGCTTACAAATAAAAAAGTTAGTAGCAGTCCCATCCCCTGGAGTGGGAGTTTCTTTTATAAAGGTTTTGGCTGGTGATAGCCTAATCCTGAAGATATTCCCCACTCTCTCAGCTACACTTGGGGTTGCAGTCTATTTATTATTGTTTTTATGCAAGAAATGCAGCTGTGTCTTCTGTAGAATCCTAGAAGAAGTAGAAACTTTGTTTAGATGCTGTACAATATCAGTCTAGTAGGTAGTGCTGACCCCTAAGTTGTCCTTGTGGGAATGCTTTATTTTCTAAATGAAGGCAGGTACCATGGACTGTTTGGCCTTCAATAAAGCACCTGACACACATGAGGAACTATTCTGTGAATGTAAGAAAATAGGATAGGTTCAACAGATAAAAAATGAGCAACCAAGTTGCTATGGATGGGTTATGCTGGAAGAATTACTGAACTGAAGGCTCCTGGCTGCTCTCTGAATACTTGTCTTATTTAATATGTTC
This sequence comes from Tinamus guttatus, assembly GCF_059628265.1. NCBI lineage: Eukaryota > Metazoa > Chordata > Aves > Tinamiformes > Tinamidae > Tinamus > Tinamus guttatus. The sequence goes on along the minus strand of NW_028288564.1, from coordinate 2,338,217 downwards.
GTGAGGGTCCTGCATATAACAAGTTATACACTGCAAGCAAAATTTACTGAGCGTGCCGAGCTGGAAGCAATATTGCTCCTGGAACAGCAAGGGTACAATTGCAAGATTGCTACTTTAGGAGACAGTAGTTGAGTATTTACGCACACAGCCTTACATTTGTGCAGCACTGCTGCTGTTGCTGTCACTAAGTTCTCCGAAGGTGGTGCAGGAAAAGAGGCATATAACAGCAGAGACATCATTTATTAGAGCATCTGATACACCTAAAAAAAAAAAGGAAATGGGAATCTCGGGCCTGGTTCGTTTAGTGGGTCTGCAAAGCAGGAGCACAATCCATGCTAAATACAAGCTAGGAATGACTACTTTTAGATCAATCCTATTATGTTAATCAATTCCACCACATGAGAGAAAAAGGTGGTTAACACCTGTGGAGGAGAGGCATGTGACCTGGGAGTGAAGTGACAGGCTCTTGCCCAGCTCTTGCAGAGGCGGGGAAATAAAAAGGGTGAGAGGAGAGGAAAAAAAAAAAAACGTCATTAACACCTGTGTTATATTTTTAAATACATTATTACATTTCTGGTATTTTGTAATTAACCCAATTTAATTCCAAGCTCTTGGCTTGCACATTTCCAGCCCAGAGGATAACCAGTTTTTAAAACTAGCTTGCTCCCTTGAAAGGCTCAGCTTGACATAGCCTAGTAACAGGTTTATCAGATAAGGTACCGCTAGGCTTAATGTGCTCCTTAATTAGGAATGTAAACACCTTCATTAAAAAAAAAAAAAAGGGCCTCAGAGAAACTATGAAGAGATTTCACGATTATAGCGTCAAAAGAGAAAGTGTTCCAACAGAGAAAGCCGTTTCTTCATCCTTCCTTAGGATCACCTCACTGTAAGCCTGGGCACATCAATCAGCGAGATTCCTTGCAGCAGGACAGTATCTGGGCTTTGAAAGATCCAGGCTGACCTGAGGGAAAGCCAGCATATCTTGGGGCATGCGGCTATAAATAGATGTGTGTGCACCACGCATACTTATAAGCACACAGTTTACATAGGCCCACATATATAATAAGACTTCAGTGGCCGTTATACGACGAGATGGTTGTTCCTTCTGGAGCCTAGCTATGGGGTGGTTGGCATGGATAGCAGCTTCAGGCTGTCTGTTGGATGTGGCCAGTGACGACAGCCCAGGCAGCTTGAGATGTAGCTCCCAATTTAAATTGGGAATTTAAATGCAGCCTGCCTTCAGTTTGCAAAAATAATCCATCCCCTTCAAAATAAGTCCCATAAAACATAGAGTAACACAAGAATTATCTTTGCGGGCAGCATAGGCATGCCCTTGCTGGCAAGAGAGAGAGGCCTCCTGACAAACTTTTCTGGGACTGAGAAATCAAGTATGAAACTGTATGTGGCCACAAGATAACACTGAGTTCATTACATTTGCTGAATACGGTGAAAACGCTTCATCATCTCTTAATGAGCTTGTGCAGGAAAGAAAGTTAAAGTGTGGGACAGTCCCAGGAACACTCTCCTTCAGAGAGCGACCCATGCCCTCAAGTTCAACCCTCAAGGGTACCACCAGGCAGCAACAGCAGCCCACGGTCTGTTATCACCATGTCTGCATAAGATAAAGTAGTTCACATGTTTTTTTATGTCAACCATGGGCAAAGCAGAGCTGAAAGCTAATTATGGAACTAACAAAATGTATTTGGAAGCCATCTAAAATCTTGCAATAATTTTCAGTTATAGGCAACTGGCCTGCTCTAACAAATCTTCTGGCTTTTACCTAAATGCAAATGTGTTGCAGTGCTTAGTGCAGATATATTTATTGACAGGAACTGTACCATTCCTATTCAGTCTCCTATTTATATAAATGCTGTTGATGGAGGTTTTCATCTGAATTTCTTCCTGTAAAGTATCTCTAAATTCCTCCAACTCTGTTGTGTCTACTGAGCTTTATGTTATTAAAAAAAGATGTCAGTCTTTGCAGAATGCTAGAAATCCCCTCCTTCCTGAATTCTGTGAATTCTGAAGATGCTCGGCAGCTTTCAGAATTGGACCCTGAGAAAAGGAAGCAAAGCATGAGCTTAAACTCAAATCTTGATCAATCTTAATAATGCATGCCAAGCTGTTCTTCCCATTATGTTATCTGTCTCCTAGGCAGTGTTAAGGCCAGTAAAAAGGAAAACTGGGATGACCTGGTGCACGTTGAATTGCTGTGCTTATTCATTAACAGCTTGTTAGTTCTTCTGTTAGAATTATTAGATTAGGTAATTGAGATAGATAGGGCTTTTTTCTTTTTTAATCATATTCCTTCAAACTTTTTCTTGGAGATGTAAGGAGGAGGCTGGATGAGCTCGCCTGTGTTACAGTCATGACAGGCTTCTTCCACCATCACCAGGGCCAATGTTCCTTCAAAGACAAGCCCTAATAAAACAGACACATCAGTTCTGACACTTCCCAACAGATGTAAGGAGGAGATGAAAATAAAAGAGAAAGCTTCATGTAAATCACTTCCAAATACTTTTATTTTCAGCAACTCTTGAGGCAAGCCTCTCCTACTGAGGAGCATCTTCATGGCCAAAAAAGTGAAGATTTTTTTTTCCCCATGACAAATATGAGGCTTCTGTTTTTTTTTTTTAAGTTGTGTGAAAAGAACAAATCCCATTTTTTTTTTATTATGGAAAATAAAAAAGAGCATGTGTCTTAGCCTGAGGGTCAAGGCTCTCTTTTGACTAGGGAAGGTACAAGTCCCTGCATACGTTTTTGCCCTAATTAGTATTTTCTTATTCATACAAAATAGGTAGCACCAACAGGGGAGCTACAAGAGCAGACTCCATGGTAGGAGCTTACAAGTGCTTATTTTCCCTCTAGCACTGCTTCCTCACCAAAATATGAGCCCTTCGAAAGGAAGCATTGCTGAAACCCATGGACATGCCAGTGATGCCATAGGGAATGCAGTCATTTTGGGCCAGTGCCTGGGATGTACGTGCATGCAAAGACAGGGGATTCCAGCCTTAAACCGTGTCTCATTAATGCCCCTGTCCCCCTGTGAATGAACGCATGCCAGCTGTACAGTGCATGTTGAAAGAGTCTTTTCTTCTTCCTTCTTTTGCTTTTTTCCTCCATCATATCCCTTTTCTTTTTTTTTTTTCCCTGAAAATATTTTCAGAAAGCTGATGACCTGTCTACACTAGAACCAACATGTGTCTTTATGTAAGATGAGAAAACAGGTTTGAGTACAGACTTCCAGAGGTAGTTTCCAGATAAGCACGTCTGCAAAGAGGCAGGAGAGCTAGTCTTTGTTACCGCCGTGTCTTTGACATACAGTGCCTCCATTAACAAATTAAAGAATCTGTAATACTCCCTCTAATCAACACAACAACCTACTGGAAAAAAAAATAAATAAAAGGTTCCTATGCCCCAGGAATGACTTATTTTTCTGATGGACTTTCCGGGTCACAGAGGAAACTTGATTTTATGTGAAATTTTTGCTGTTCTAGCTTCCTTTTGATGTTTCAGGTAAAACAAAAAACACAGTTGTGTCATTTAAACACTTCTTACATCTCTTTCTGAGATAATTCTTAAGGTATGTTTTACAAGGTCAAATACATATGGGAAACAGAGCCTTGTTCTGCAAGTGTAGTATTGTTCTCTGCAGTATTTTCATCTGGTGCTCCAAACAATGCACCCTGTAACCAAGGCCACAAAATAGTTTCCATGATAATTGCTATGTTTTTATTTACTTACAGTTTTCTAAGTGTATCCTTCTCCAAGATTGTGCTGCCACCATTGTCATTCAGTAGTGGGCTGGGAGACTCCTTTTTCCTCCTGGAAGGAAAAATCAAACCACAGCTTTTTAAACAAGGCTGGAACCAAACTGAAATCTGTAGCTGAACTCTGAAACTTGTGAGACTCTGCAGGGAAGATAGCAAGCTTATCTCAGTTAAGAAGGATTTTGCAATATCAGGAACATATAAAGATTATCTACCAAGCCAATGCCAAAAAAAAAGTGGTAATCTCTGGGAAGAGGCAGTTCCCAGGGTTCCTCTCAAAGACTTCAGCAGTCCGGGGCAAACACTGCGTTTGCTGGTGACACTGCAAAAGTGCCTATGACCTATGTATTTCCATGAAACCTTTTCTTTCCCAAGCTCCTGTCCATCTCTGTTATTGTTCTTAGCAGCTGAGATTTTGGATGTGGACTTGATACTCATTGATCAGGATCAATTTAGTAGCTTTTCAGGAATTCATTTCATTGACCCGGTAGCCAATTTGCTGCTTCGAAAACTTGAAAAGGGAAGTGCACAAAGAAGCAGCAAGACCATGAAGTTCTTTTGAATGAGAATGTGATTCTCTTGAATGAGAGATGTGGTGCCTCTTCAGTCTTGAAGGCAAAACTTGCGTCTTTTAAATATGTGCACATCAGTGATGAAATTAAAGAAATGCACAGAAGTATCAAAACAAACTTTTCTGCAAATCTAGAAACACATATTTCAATAACTCGATCCATGTGTCTCTATTTTTTTTTCCTTTTCTCAACATTTTTATAGTAACATTATCTGGAATAGGAAATTAGCTTTTGCACTGTGTTATTACTGAAGTCACAGAATTAATATAACAGTTTAAGGCCACCTATTGAAAGCTGTTCTACCTCACTAGCAGTGGTAACCTCATTGTTTGTATATTCCCTCTATTGATTCCGTTAACTAGTGGGTACTGTGTATATACCTAATCATCCAAGTAAATTAACAAATTCAAAGGCTGACCCAGTGAGGGCTGCTCTTTTTTTTTTTTTTCTCCGTCGGACATGACAAACTAAGCATTTTCTGCTGGGGAGGGGTATTTAGTTCATTATTTCTTCCAGTTCTTGGTAAGTTGCTTTCAATTCCTGGTAAGATGCCACAAATAGTATAGAGAAGGGCCTTTCCCCAGGAAGAGAGACGTATGAGTAACAGGGTCCCAGGCATCACTTTTCTTATTTCCCCAGGCCAAATTTGTGAGGCAGCAAGTCTCTGGCATTTTTTGCTGTGGTTGCCACCGGGAAAATAGTCTTCCTTTTCTTGTCAGCTTGTGTGTGTATCCTTAACTGTTGTTAACAAATATGCCCCGAATGGCAAATATAGCTGTAATTAGCAAACCCCTCTAGTCATGCCCAGACTTGCTGTGTGTTATACACCTGATCCATAAAGGCACAAGTCCGCGGTTCACACCTCCTCTCCAGGGACATCCACACGTCCCAAGCGAAAACATGAGCCATGAGCTGTGGCAGACTCAGCAGCTCAGCAGCAGGAGAGCCCTGACTGCTGTCGGAGCCATTGAACGATTCCACAGAGAATCCGCTTCTATCTCCTTCCCGCTCACGGATGCTGGCCATCCTGCAGGACAGAGCCATCGGTTTTAGTCAGAAGCCACCAGACTGACAATGCTTCGCACTGATTAACTTTCCAGGGCCTGTAGATCAGTGCTCATCAGCTGATACTTTGCTTTGGCTAATACTTGCAAATAATAAAGGACTCAACTTGTAAGAGAAAAACAGCAAAAAAATCAAGGATCTCTTTCCCAAAATTTGAGGTACGGATTGGAAGAGTGGAAAGGATTTCCAAAGCTTTCCTGAACATCAGTGTACATTTTAATCTGAACTTCCAACACATGTTTTAGCATTGGTAGTCAACAAGAGCAACAGTAGAGCAAGACTTTGGCTTTGGTTGCCAAACACTCACAGATAAAGGGTTTCACTGGAACATGAACGGCTTCATCTGCTTCTCAGCTCCTGCATGAGGAAGGGCCTTAGCACATGGATCAGCCTCCAGATTCATAAAATCTGGAACTTGATTTCCAGCCTAGGATAATGATCCAAGCCAGCATCATGGTAACTCATGTGATATAGCAGACCTGTCTCGAACAGGAACATCTCTTGATTTGTTTATGTGTGTTCATTTGAAAATCAGCCACAGAAGCCAAATTTGTGCAAACTTCCCCTTCCTCCCTTCCTTCTCTCCATCCACTGCACTCAACTCAAGAGGGCCCAGACTCCCCACTTTATGTCTCATGTTCTCCCCACCTCCCTCTTCACAGGGACATCCGAAAGCAAACATCGCCTAATTTCTAAATTTCTCCCCAGCCCTCCTCAGCCCCAGAAGGTCTCTGACATCAACAAAAGCAGCTTTTTATTTGTTTGCATGATGTCAAGCCTCCCGAGTGGCTGTAAGCAGCTACGAGGTTGATGCTGTCAGAAGCCATTCAGCATCTCTGCTAACGGAGCAGCAGCATCTCTGTCATCAGGTTCCCAACCAAGATGCCCTCTGAGAACCCAGTAACATACAGATTAATATATGTGACTGGGAATACAAGCAAAGATGCATTTTATGTAAATTCAGTCAAGCATTCCTCAGAATTAATTGCTCTGGGTGATTAGGAGACCTCAAGAGCCACGATACCGGCAACTTTTTCCCCTGTGTTTTGGCAGGCGTGAGCTGATGATTGTCCGAATTTAGCATATCTCTACATATGTCAGCTAGAGACCAAAATTATTTCAGTGATGGAAAATCCATGGTTGTGTGGAATGGGCTTTCCATTTGATAGTGTGGTAATATGGTGTAGGTGTAAATTAAGGTGCTTGAAAATTGACAGCGAGCCTGACAATAGCACCCAAGCTGAGGAACTACTTATCCCACCTCTGCCAGAAACTTCTCCCACCTTCCCTTCCCCTCTCCTGCCTTGTACAAATAAAGTGGACATTCTGTTTGTCAACTCTAAATAAAGTAATAAATGAAATAAAAAGAAATAAATAAACAGAAAATAACAGTTTATGACAGTCTACTTGAGCAGGGGAAAAGTCTTCTCTGCCAGTCTAATCTGGCCCCATGCAGCACTTTTTAAACTGACTTTTTCACTTAAAAATATTTCCCATATGTTCGACATATTGCTATGCATAATGATGGAACACAGGGAAAAAAATGTGTGTTTACATGCAAAACATACCCCTACATGTATATTTATACTGAGAGAGAGAAAAATATATTATGTATGTTATGTATAACTTGACACTTCCAACATTTTATGTAAATAAGTACCAAATGGATGGAGAATATTGTATAATACATTAATAGGCTATACTGCTTCATTTCTATTTTTCAAATCTGGCTGTGATTGCATATAAGTACCTCAAACAGTAAACATCTGGATGGCTTGAAAGCAAGTGAAGCATGTTTTTGTTTAAGACATGTAAGAATTCTTGGCTCACAACAGCCCAAGAGACAACTTATAATAAATACAGTTTTGCAGTGTGGACAAAGCCTTAAAATATTCATATTTAAACTCTAACAAGCTCTTTTATAATTAGGATTTATTTTAACAGGCGTATGTGTTAAGATTATATCCTTGGAGATTTTCCAAGTAACTACACTGTAGCAGCTAGAGCCTTTGTCCAACTTAAATGTCTGACAGTTTATAAAACTGCATGACAGTTTTCCGCCTCTCACCTCCAGATTTGGGACAGTTCATCTCCGATTTTCTTTTGTTTCTGGCTTTCAAAGTGCAGTTTTCTGAAGAAATGAATATACTCATAATTCAGTTTGTCCACCTACCCACCCAGCTACCTGCCTCAGCTAGCCCAATTGCTAGAAGGAACATATAAAGCAAGTTCATAGCTTGATGCTGGAGTGATATAATCTTGGCTTAAACTGTTTAGTGTTTAAAAATGTAAATTTTAGTGCCTATCATCTCAGACACTAGAGCCCATCTCTAACATAGCTTGTCTGCTTGAATGTCACACAAAGGAGTAATTATACCCTGTTTGGAGACTGAAACCCTTGCAAAGTGTCTGAAGCTTGCAAACTTTAAAACATAGTTTACGTCTGCTAGGACCAAAGTCTTGTAATTGTATCTCAAACATTTGGGTTTTGAAGTTGTTAAGATCCCTAGGGCATTTTATGTGTTGTAACAATATCATTAAATATGTTGTATCATGCTAGAGGAGCAATTTGTGCCTCCTTTTCCTGTTGTTTTTCTTTCCTTTAGAAAGAAATTCAGCGCAAGAATATGTAACATTAGCTGTTATTCAAAATTATTCATAGAATTGTATTTAAAGAAATGAAATAAATTAGCGGGTATGTTTATAACATAGAGATCGCGCCCTTTATTTTCCGCAGTCAGTGTAACAGCCCTTAAAAATAGCTTGGCTTCTAGTTTCAGTTTAAACTCTTCTGTGTACAATTTGTTTAGCAAAAACGAAAAGCAGCCAACACGTCCTGCTGAAGGCAGCTCTGGGTATGCGAAGCCACTTGGCAGGTGTCCCTGGCGCTGCTTCTGGCTGCTCCAAATAAACTTTTACTAGATAAATCTGATATAGGGAGCTCGAGCACCACGGACTCAGGCCGGGCTGTGCTTCCGATCCCTGGCCCTCTCATATTCAGCAGTCAACAAGGCCAGCCTGAAGAAATGCCAGAGTTCAGATCTCCCTCTTTATCTCCAATCTAGTTTGACCAGGGTTGCGAGATCAGGCTCTGCTCTGCAACCGTTTTCTCCCAAAGAGAGGAAGGAGATGTGCAGCAAGGTGCATAGCCTCTGCGTGTGTGTGTACGTGTGTGTGTGTGCATGTGTGCACACACCTGTGTGTGTGTGTGTGTGTGCACGAGCACGTCTCTTCCCTGCTTGGTTTAGCCCTCATAACTCCAGGCATCCTGCCCACGCAACCTTTGTTCTCGCTACAGGCCCTTGTGTTCTTATTTTGGCAACACATGCAAATATTTACTGATGTTCGTAAACAATTACTGCTTCTCTCTTTTCAGGTAAAATACCAAGAGAATATGGCTCACCTGGGTGAAAGTAAATGGACTCACATGTTTCCTTTTTTGGTGGTAGGTATTTACATTAAGGAGAGATATCTAGCATGCAAAGATAAGCGGACTCTGTTTTAATGTTTATGAAATATCATAGCATGTCTACAGCTGATTCAGACCTGAAGAGCAATGCAGGGATCCACATTCATTCAGCATGAGACTGAAGCATGTACTTTAGCGTGTACTTGAGCATATGTCTAAATCAGCATTTCCAAAACTGTATTGGAATTGGAATGTGTAATGGCACCCTCTGTCCTGCCGCGGCCTCTGGGCACCTGGTGAGGAGCCGCTCACTGGTGGCCCTGATGCTGGGGCTCACATCCTGCCCAGCATCATGCTGTCCTCGTGTGGGTTGCATTTCTGATCTTTAGGGATGCTCTGCGCGGATGCGACAGCCTTGTGTCTCCTGTGGTGCCACTGCCTGCAGAAGGGAGAGGCTGGGCATGGGAGCAGAGGCGATGCAAGTAACAGGGCTCTGTGACGCTCTCTGCCAACAGGTTTCCCTCGTGTACTCGGCGAGCGCGGAGTACTCCAACTGCGGTGAGAACGAGTACTACAACCAGACCACCGGCATGTGCCATGACTGCCCCAAGTGCGAGCCAGGCGAGGAGCCTTACATGGTAATTGCGGAGCCTTCTGCTCAGCAGAGGACTAAAGTGCCAACAAGGTGATCTGGGAGATGACAGCATGCAGCCTGGTGACCTGGGCCACCGCAGAGCACAGCTGCGTCCGTCACACAAAACAGCTCCAAAGTTCAGCCACCCAGCAAGTGATTTTAGGAGGAAAACACACAATTAGCCCTTTAAAGAGAAAAGAAAGAAAAAACAAAGAAAAAGATAGGTTACATGGTGTAGTATTTAATGTAGTGTTAACATTAATATGAGAGAAAGCGGAGAATGAAACCGATGCTCCTCCAGTGTGTGTGGCCTCCCTGACGCAGCAACACTCCCGTCTCCCAGGGTGTTGCTAGAGCAGGGTGCCACATACTGCGGTATCCCAAAACATTACCCTAGGCACAGTCCCTTAAAAGCAGTGTTTTTAAAGTCCTCATGTAAAAGTTTCACACACAGTCTCTGCCAGTATGTTTTCAACTCAAAAGTTATTTAAAATCTGACCCTGCCAGTTCAGCATTGTGCGATAAATAGGTTAGTTTGGCGTGCTCACTGGGCCGCCACACGGAGAGCTTAATTTTGCTCTCCCGCTAAGATATTTTGGCACTAGAGAAATTTGGAAGCTTCTGCAACGTTTTAAATTACGTTTCCCAAGTAACCATTTGATTTATAGCAGATAATTGTTGCATATTAAAGAATAAATTACTGAAATCCTGTTTGGTTTTAATAGGATAAACATCCCATTGCAAGAATTTCACACAGTTGGTAGTCCTGAGCATGTATATTTGAATAATAACCAATTGGTGTCGGTTGTATTCAGTCTAAACCTAATGTTCATTGGGGAAATGTGATTTCAGGGGCTACCAAGGCCCATGTAAACACTGGGTTTTGTGAGGTTGCTTGTGGCCTCTTCCATCTTCAAAACAACATCACAGACATCCCTACTGGAACACGTTTTACTCCATTATTTTCTTTTCCTCTAGTTTTCAGTCTACTTTCTATCAACACAGTAGCTGAAATTCACTTCCAAGACTTGCTGGAATATGATTTAAATAGTCACAAGGGGTCCCTTTCAAGGGACATGTTTCCTCTCTAGGATGCAGCATGCATCCTTGTGGGTCCACACCCCACATGCATGCTGCATCCTTGTGGGTCCATAGCCTTTTCAGTGTAGGCACCAGGGGACCAAGCAAGGAACTTGGTTCTTTTGGTGTTACGTGGTCCACAAAGCCATTGGGCCTGTCTAGGAATATTCTCTGTTCCTAGAAGATTACAATGCAAGCCTTTTTTAAAATGACTTCATGTTGTTGCAGACATGTGGCTATGGCACCAAGGATGAGGACTATGGATGCATTCCTTGCCCTTCTGAAAAGTTTTCCAAAGGGGGTTACCAGATATGCAGGCGTCACAAAGACTGCGAGGGATTTTTCCGAGCCACCGTCATGACACCCGGCGATCAGGAGAATGATGCAGAGTGTGGGCCTTGTCTACCCGGGTAAGGACTTAGCCATAGACCTTTACACTGCAGTACATTTTACTCCTCATGATACTGCAAGTCTTTTTTAAAATCTAAAATGTCTGATACCCTGTCTTCATGTCCTAACTGATTTTAGTTGCAGTATTGGTGAATTACGTTTTTCAGTTCAGTTTCTCCTAAAACAATAATTTCCGATATTTGGAAAGTGTTGGTGAGTTTACTAAATCAGAACAGGCCATTAATCTTACTGAAATCTCACTGACTGAAGAAATAGGTGTTGGGAATAAACTGGAAAAAAACAAATTCTCCTACCAGAAACAGATTATTTCACGTACCTAAGCATAGGTAACCAGTGCCGTTTTAGATGCCCTATGGAATCCATCTTTGCCTCTAGCTGCTACTACGAAAGGACTTTTCTTAAGTCCTGTAACATGTAGGCCAGTTCCATGAAGATGTCTTGGATATTCTATAATATCTACGCTGGCTCTGGATGTTTATGTTTAGGAACATTAAATGAGTCTTCTTTAAAGGTGACAAGCTAGCAAATTTGTCAGTAGTTGGCAGCATTAACTAGCATAGCTGTTTGGGGAGATTCACCAAGGCAACCTTCATCTCTCAAGGCCCTTTTTAGACAACAGAGAGAGGGGTCTAAGTAGCTACTAATGTGACACATGCTGCTATTATAAAAATAAGTTCTGCTACTCATCGAAGGGGCTATAGTAGGTGCTATTTATTCAGTCTACCTTTTTAATGATCTGCTGTGCTCTGTATGATCCAATAGTAATAGTGAGAAAGCAATTGCCACACTGAATATCTTAGCAATATATTCTTGGCTATATGACCTTCTAATGTCTCCAAACTCAAACATGCATTTGCTTTCTCAAGATTCTTCTTGTTGGGTAAGTAAATACTCTAAAACAAAATCTCACTTTATTTACCTTTCTCATTTCTACACGTGTGCCTCTTTGGCTTAGATGGGTAACTCCCAACAGGCGTTTGGCTTTTGTGCAGAGTTTGTGGACACAGTATAACCCACACTACTTATAGCACAGGAAACTGTTAAAAAAGCACTGTAAGGTTTCAAGTTTATTGAATCAGTGAGTGAGTTCATGAGAATTTTTCAGTTTACAAATAAAAAGAATGACTTGTCCAGCTGCCAGTCAGTGATGTGATTTGAAAAGAACTCCCTCTTGACTTCCCTTCACACATCATTAGGAGTACAAAAGTTAAATAGTGGCCACAGTTGCCATTTTGCAATTTCATGAGGACTAATGAGGTCGCCCTAGAGAGAGTGGGGTGCCAGCTGAAAGCAGTGAGATTGCACAGCTGGTACTTAAGGAGTAATCTGAGAGCACCATGTTTGCACAGGTGTAACCCCTAGCAGACATTGCCCTGCCTGAGTCTGGCTGTAGGTCTCTGGTTGGGAATTTCAGGTTTGGGGTTAGCTTGTCCAGGCCAGCAATTTAGGTGAAAAACCTGCTTACAATGGACTTGAGGAGTTGAAATTATCAAGATAAATTCAATATTGTGTGAGGCACACCCTGAGCCCTTCCTGACTCCCTGAGCGGCACAGAGAAGCCCTGGTGTTGCTCCTGTGCAACAGTGGGAAAGCTCTGAGCTCCTGTGCCAGACCGGGTGTGCTGATGGGCCACGCCAGCCAGCCATGCTGTCTCATTGCCACCCTCTGGGGACAGACAGATGCCTGGCAAGTGGCAGCCAACAGAGCGCTCCCTTCCCTAGGTGATAACGCTCAAAGGGTACCCAAATTAATGTGACCAAAAAAACAACGTCTCCATTTTCAGAGGACTTTGCTTGAGTAACACCCTGAAGATATTTCCAAAGTAACTTCCCAAGTGCTGTAATCCATACTTAAGGGCATCTTCTCCCATAACTATTTCTATAGACTCACCTGCTTAGTAAAACATCCTTAGAAAAGTTCAGTGGGTGACATATTATGGCCAAAGGTTTTTAGACAAAACACCACCAAATTACCAGCCCTTTCCCAACTGGTGCAGGTGTCTCTATCATTTGCCTTTAAAAAGACAGTGGATAATTATATAATTTTCCTTCTATTCTTACAATATTTCTGATGCCCATCCTTGGGGAACAGAGAGAGCTCTGGGATGAGAGCAGGGATCATCCATTGTTTTTTTATGTGCATGTTCCCTTCCACATGAAACAGGAATAACGCTCTTTGTCAAGCTCACAAAATGTTGTCAGACTGAGACCAGGGCAGAAATTAAGTGCTTAGCACCGAACTGTGATCCTCAAAATGAAAGCTCAGCTGCCATGGATCTAGGGAGGCAACTACCCTCCTGGGATATGGCAGGGTTTATCCTGGTCCACCCCCCTCAAAGGCCTGCTCCTGACCAGCGGCTCTGCAATCATGCTAATAAGTCAGGATAAGTCAAGAGTGCAGGAATTGAGTGCAATTCAGGCCGTTTCCCTCAATGAGTTTTTCCCTTAGCATTGCCTAGTCAGAGCACACCTGAGATCGTAACCACCTGAGAGTGGCTACAGTGGTTCAGAGCAAGGGTCCCTCTAACCCACTCCTCTGTTCTCAGCAGTGGCCATAGTGGACTTCCATTAAGAGCAAGGACAGAGCAAACGTTGAAGACACATCACCCTAATACTGCCCCAGCATCTTACTGCTTTTCCCTGCGAGCAACTGACAAGAGGGACTACAAAGCTGCTTCCCTTTAAAGTGGAGGCAGAGATGCCTCTGCTGATGATACTTTCCCTTGTTACATGTTTGTCAATGGTTATAGCAAATTCATTTTTTTCTCTGAGGTGTTTTAAAAGCACAAACGAGCTCTTTGCTCCATTTGCTTTTTGAATGAAGAGGTTTAACATGTGAGTTTCAAGCAAAATGCAGCCCTTCCTGGCAGTTCTGAGTATGGCAGCAGATGCTTCCAACTCAGCACTTCCCTTCTCTCTGTGGATGGACTGATCTGTGCTGAGAGTTAGTCCCTCACTTGCAGGTGCCTTGGTCACTGCAGAGGAGCAAACCTGAAGCTGGGTCTTTGCTTCTGGGACCAGCAAATTCCTGACTTGACACCACTAACATAAATCCAAGATAAACTATCATGTTGTTAAGCATGAAAACACAGAAGTGTATTCTTTAGTCTAATGTTTACTCTTGAATTTTTCCTGTAATACTTCAAAATCTGAGACCAATGGGTGCCCAGGAAAAATATAATTCAATGGAAGAGAAACACCATGAAAACTGAAGATCATTCTTTTATTCATTCTTGAGCCACTTCTTCTCCATAGTTAGTGATACAACACGATCAATTATTTCCAACATTGCCTTTAATATTTCGTGCATTGCAAAATAGGCAGAAATACAGATCTGTTGCTGGCATTTTGCAGGGGCCAATCATTAATGCTTGCGATTGCAGAATTTCCTACACACGCAAGTTAACAGTTGCTTGCCCATGAATGTCTCCTGCAATTTTCTCTGCCCATCCTCCACCATTCTGCACTGTGACCAAAACTAAGACGTATGCCACCGGCTTGATTTTTATTAACTGTCAGAATGGTTGTTTATCTTCTTTAAGCCACTGTGGCCTTTAGACTGTGAATCTTAACTGTCTTGTTTTTTCTGTATAAAGCTATGTGTATCTTTGACCTGCCACTCTTTCTTTTTTTCCCTTTGTGTATGTGTGTATGATTTGGCAGTCATTTCCTGCTTATTTATTAACTAACTGCTCCACAATCTAACATTATGCAGGCCCCATAATAAAGAAAAAATGAGTTTTTGCTGTTGAGATAAGCAGAGCAGCAACATGGGGCATAGAAACCATTCAAAAAGAGAAGAGTGAGGGTGAATCTTTTAAAAATAATAAGAAAAAAGCAGCAGCTGCATTCATTCGATGTACTTTTGCAGCCTTTCCCTGCACCTCAGGAAAACTCAGTTTCCTGTACCTATATTCCTTAGTAATGAGTGAGCAATTGATTTTAATAGACAGCTTCAGCAGTAATTTTCTAATATGCAATTTGTTTTAAAAAAAAAAGTATTACACATACGTAGATAGCTATGTAAGAGCAGAAAACAGATTCATTACTGCATCAAGTGTTTATCATGTTGGGTATTCAGCTGCATAATGAGTGCTTGCTGTACTAGATTACAATTTTTTTTTCCACTAAGATTGAACAAGTGATTTGTAAAAGCTTATCTGTCAGCATCAACTGTCTATGATTTTGATGTGATTTAATCATTAGGTTGCTTGTGGATCATATTCTCGTATCCCCGATTGCCTTATTTCAGCACTAGCTTTATTAGCAACCCAGAAGGTCAAAATGAAAAACCTTTCTTTGTGCTAGAAATCTGATATCAAGGGCTAATTTGTGAGCTATACAGAAATGAAAGTTTCTGTCTTTCTCTGTGAGGGGGTGTTTTCCTCTATTTGATACTCAAAATTGGCTCAGATTTGGCTTTTCTCTCCTTTGCTGAGAAGATTATCCTTACTGTGCTTGTGAAGAAAATTATTCAACAATATCCAACTGGTGGTCTTGCCTGAATGATTACGACTTCAAAAATAATGCTCTGCCTATTTGAAAAGTCTTTTTAAATTTTTTCCCAGGGCATGCTCTAACTGCAGCTTGAACTCAGCAAGGAGAATAATGTTGTTTTAGGCAATGATACTTCTTCTTGTCATGTAGGCTTGATTGTTGATTAATTACCTTTAAGGCGGGGTGGAAGAAGAGAAACACTGTCTCTATTCAGGCAGTTAAAAAAAAAAAAGAATAATCATTGCATCAAATTGCTTATAAAAGTTTCTTAAAAGTGATTTTTATCTCAGTGTAATTGGTTGCTGCTCAACCATGCTCAGTTATTACGTATTATTTTACACTCTTTTTGCCTCATCTTGCCCTTCATTTAGTTACTACATGCTGGAGAACAGACCTCGAAACATCTACGGCATGGTTTGCTACTCGTGCTCGTTGGCGCCTCCTAACACCAAGGAATGTAAGTGTGCTGTGATTTCTGTGC